>NW_012111364.1:535481-535833 GCF_000951035.1 Colobus angolensis palliatus
CCTCCCCCCTCCCCATGATAAGCCCAGTGTCTGATGTTCCCCTTCCCGAGTCCAAGTGATCTCATTGTTCAGTTCCCACCTATGAGTGAGAACATTGTTCAGTTCCCACCATTGTTCAGTTCCCACCTATGAGTGAGAACATGCGGTGTCTGGTTTTCTCTTCTTGTGATATGCACACGTATGTTTTATGTTTCTCTTCTTGTGATATGCACACGTATGTTTATGTGATATGCACACGTATGTTTTCTCTTCTTGTGAGATGCACACGTATGTTTATTGCGGCACTATTCACAATAGCAAAGACTTGGAATCAACCCAAATGTCCATCTGTGACAGACTGGATTAAGAAAAT
>NW_012111364.1:536378-541694 GCF_000951035.1 Colobus angolensis palliatus
ACACCTGTAGTCCCAGCTATTCGGGAGGCTGAGGCAGGAGAATGGCGTGAACCCGGGAGGCAGAGCTTGCAGTGAGCCAAGATTATGCACTTCAGCCTGGGCAACAGAGCAAGACTCCATCTCAAAAAAAAATAAAAGATTGATCACCAAATGTCATGTTAATAAAATATTTCTGGCTTGACTCCCAATTAAATCTGTTTAAAAAGAAGAAAAACTATTTTTAAATTGAAAATTATTCTCAATAGTATTGGAAAATGAAAATAAGTGCCTTTAATTCCTGCCTGACCTGACACAAACAGAAACAACTATGCAGGACATGACTCAAAAGGTAACACATAATATAGCACCCTGCACTTGTAGATGAGAGAGGAATTTCTGCAAGATACAAAGCAGATATAATAGATTGACAAGAAACTGCAGCATAACATGGCATAAAACATTTTAAGATAGCATATCTATAGTGAAAGATAAAGCAAAGTAATTAAATGTAAGGAGCGGCCTGATAACCCTGGGATCTGCTGAGATAATTAATTGTAAACCGCAGAAATTACTGACTGACTAGACCCTTTCCTGTCTCTTAGATTGGCCAAGTTAGAGGAAACAAAGATATTTAGACAAAGTCTGAGGTAGGTAGCAACTCTTTAAAAGGAGATTGAGCTTCCATATGCAGAAGACAAACTACAGTTGCACCTTATCCAAGAATATTATATTCATTTCCAATAATCAACCATGCAAATTCCTATAATCAGAAAGAGTTCTAATAAAACTTGAACAGGTGTTTTCAAATGCAACAATGATCATATGATAATAAATCACTAAACACAGAAAAAAAAGCCATAGTCATCATAACATAGAAGGAAATTTCTGTAATAAAAATTGGTATCATACATGAAAACGCATACTACAAAGTCCTAAGACAAATGAATAAAGAAACAACTACGTATTGAAATGCCATGGTAAAATGCAGAACTCTGAGGATAAAGAGTAAAGTTAAATCTTCTGAAGAGTCAAAAATGAGTTACTACAATAGAACAAGAATTGTATTTGAATAAGGCTTCCTTGTCAGCAGCAGATGCTAGAGCACATAAAGTAGTATTTAACAAATTGAGGAAATATGATTGTGAGTTTAAATCTTAGTCTTCTATCTAGTCAAACCATCAATAAATGAAAAGGGCAAAATAAAGACATCATAAAACATATAAATACTCATAAATTTCCCCAAACACAGACATTCCAGAAAAGAGCAACTAGGGGATTATTTCTAGCAAAATTCAAAGTAAGTCCAATAAACTAAGCTAAAAGTGGTAATAGACACATGGTAAGGAAAAACACTAAATTTTAACTGCATGTAGCAGTTATTTCTAATGTAAAATATAACATATGGATATAAAATCCAGATTAATGGAACCTGGTAGTGAAAAGAAATGCAGAAATGGAGAAATAAAAATATGTAAAATTTTGAGAAAGAGAAAATTGGTTTGAGGGAGAGGATATTGCTTAATCCTAGACTTTGGTAGAATAATTTAAGAGCAGATCTACAGAATAAAAAGCATAAGCACACAAGATATAGATGGAAGCCCTCAAAATAACTTGAAAAAAAATGAGGAAAAATAAAACAACAAAAGGAAGAATGGACTAAAATCTATCAAGAGCACAGTAAATAGGAAATACAACATACAATTACAGAAATATTTCCAAACATATAAATAGTTAAAACTTGCACTGGTGAAATAAAACCTATTAAAAGTTTTAGATTCACAAATTGTCTGAATATTATCCTAAAAATACATACTTACACAACATCTACCTACTGATATTACAAAGTTTTGAAATAAGAAGTAAATTTGCAGGTAAGTACAAAATAAAGTAGACAGAGCAATAAAAATAAATTTATTTCAATGTGAAATTATTAAATGGAAAAAGGGAAATTATTTCTGATAAAAGATATACCTCACCAAGATGTCCCAGGAATTAACCTAACAGTTTTGAAAAATTCAAGGAGATTTAACAAAAAAAAATGTCCAGGGAAATGTAAGGCAAATGACATATATCATTATACAAATATATACAGTATATACACATACACATACACTCTGTATTCTTAAAATAAAACTGCTTTACAAAATGTGAGGAATTCACCAATTAGTCACTAAATCATAGACCAAATAAATCTCCATAGATTTTTAAAAACAGGAACCATGCAGCCTAAATTATTTTTCTTTAATCACAGATTATCTACTCATTAATCTTAAAATGTAATTTTATAAATTGGGATAAAGAAGAAATAAAAATAAAAATAAGAAACTCTTTGGAAATGACCAAAGATAGACTACTATGTCTTAACATCTTTGGGAAGTGACTTAAATAATGCTCATAACAAAATGCATTTATCTACGAATGAGTCTGTTAAAAAATGCAAAAATGTAGGCCAGTCAAGGTGGCTCATCCTGTTATCCCAAAACTTCAGGATGCCAAGGCAGGAAGATTACTTGAGCCCAGGAATTTGAGACTAACCAGGACAAAATATTGAGACACCATCTCTGCAGCAATAAAAAAATTATCTGGATGTGGTGGTGCAAGCCTGTAGTTCTAGCTACTCTAGGGGGCTGAGGTGGAAGGATAGCTTGAACCCAGGAGGTTGAGGCTGCAGTGAGCCATGATCTTGCCACTGCATCCCAGATTGGGTAATAGAGCAAGACTGTCTCAAAAAAGAAAAGGACAAAATACTCTCAAAACAACAACAACAAAAGCAAATGTAAAAATGAGTTATCCAAGTTTCATATCAATGCAGGATTTTTTTCTTGACCCCTTCATTGGACATGCGACAGGGGTGCCCCATTTACTCAGTCCATCATGCTCAACCTCTTGCAGGAGGGAGCACATGAGCGATCAAGTGCAGGATCCAGCCAGCTGCTTTGGGCACCTACAGGAGCAGGCTCTTTGCGGTCTCTACTGCGGTGACCAGGTGGGGGTGTCTGTGACCCTGCAGCCCCAGAGGGCATGTTGCAATGCTCTCTAGCTCTGCCATCCATGGACAGTGCTGTGTTATCTGCTCAGTGGGCCCCTTGCCTCCTCACATGGGGGAGCTGCCCTCCACTAGTGAGGGCAAAGGGCCAGTGTGACAGCCTTTTTTGGGCACGTGCACTCAGTGAGTGCTGAGCTCTTGTCCAACATCCAGGAAGAATGAGATTGCACAGACACTTGAAGGATGGTGGAGGTGGAGAATTTTAGTGATGAAAATGGCTCTCAGTGGAGAGAGAAGCTGGAGAGGGGACAGGATGGGCAGATAATTTTCCCTGAAGTCTGGTTGACTCTAGCTGGCTCTTCAAAGTTAAGCTGTCTCTCCTCTGAAGTCCAGCTGGCCCTCTGAAGTGAAGTCACCTATCTCCAGTCAAGCCAGGTCTCCCTCCCTACTGGCTGGGTCTGAGTTCTTTATAGGAACAGGGCGGGGGCCAGAGTGGGCCATAGGTAGTTTTGGAAAAGGCAATATTTAATTGATAAAAAGACATTATTCAGAAAGAACCAATCTGGAGAGAGCAGGCAAACAGAGATAGAAGTTCTCACTTTGGACCATGGGTTTCCAGCTTCTCAGCTTGAAGGTAGGGTTATGCCAGGGACCTGCCCCTGTCTGGCCAGAATTTCTTTGCCTCCTGCCTCTATCAATATCAAGAAAGTAGAATAAAAAACATATAGAGCAGAAGAAAGGAATAAATAAATAAAAACACAATTTTCAAGAATACTAAATACACTGCGGCAAGACTAATAACAAAATAAAATAGAAGAAAAGAAGCACTAAATAATATTAGAAATGAGAAGTTAAGCATAATTACAGATATTAAGTGATATTAAATTTTTAAAAAATGATGACATGTACTATGGATTAAATTGTGTACCCCCGAAATTAATATGTTAATGTCCAAACCTCAGTACCTAATCTAATGTGACCTTATTTGGAGATAGGGTCTTTGCAGAGGTAATCAAGTTAAAAATGAGGTGATTAGACTTAAATCTGATATGGCTGGTATCCATACAAAAAGAGGAAATTAGAACAGAGACAGACACATGTAAAAGGAAAATGATATGAAGAAGCACATGTAGAAGATTGCTATCTACATACAAGGAAAGATTGCTATCTACATAACAGACTCTTTCCTTAGAGCCTTCAAAAGAAATCATTCCTGCCACCATCTTGATTTTGGACTTCTAGACTCCAGAACTGGGAATTTATAAATTTCTGTTGTTTAAGCCACTTCATTTATGGTATTTGTTATGCCAACCCTAGCAAATGAATATACTCTGTATGTATGCCAATATATTTGAAAATATATGCAAAATAGATGATATCTGTGAATACTTAAGTGTTATCTAAATCATCCTTATTATTGGCTCAAGAATTAGAGAAGAAATAGAGTAGAAAATTTCAACATACCAATAACCATTGCAGAAATACAAGACTGCTGAAAGTCAGTTTATAT
Source organism: Colobus angolensis palliatus (assembly GCF_000951035.1). NCBI lineage: Eukaryota > Metazoa > Chordata > Mammalia > Primates > Cercopithecidae > Colobus > Colobus angolensis. The sequence goes on from NW_012111364.1 coordinate 540,854, forward strand.
TAAAGACACCCAGATCAGATAATTTTATGAATGAGTTCTATGATCAGATAATTTTATGAATGAGTTCTATTTAAATAGATTATTCTAATCTTTTATACACTGTTTTAAAGTGGAGAAATAGATGTAAATAGATATAAAGTTTCCCTGTTCATTTTACAATACTAGCGTAATCTTCAAACAAACCAAAAAAATCTTCTTGGTTCACAGCAAAAGATACAAGATTTCCCATATACCTCCTGCCCCTCCTTATGCATAGCCTCCTTCATTATTAACATTCCCAGCCATAGTGATACATATGTTACAGAGGATGAGCTTACTGTGATACATCATTACACCCAAAGTTCAGTTTACATTAGGGTTCATTCTTGGTGTTGCACATTCAATGGCTTTGTTTGTCAGCTTTATGGGGATACGGCTGACAAATAAAAATGGTACATATTTAAGGAATACAATGTGATGTTTTTGTATGTGTATACATTGTGAAATGATTTCCACAATAGAGCAAAATAACATATCTATCATTTCACTAGTTGCCATAGTTTTTTGTGGTAAGAACATTTACGATCTACTCCCTTAGCAAATTTCAAGTATACAGTACAGTATTATTAACTATAGTCAACATATTGTACGTTAGATTTCCAAAATTTATTCATGACACATAACTGAAATTCTGTACTGTTTGCCCAACATCTCCCAATGGCCCTTTCTCCCCACCTTCTCCTGACAATCAGCATTCTACCCTATGCTTCTATGAGTTCAACTGTTTTAGATTATACATATAAGTAAAATCATGAAGTATTTTATTTTTTTGTGACTGGCTTGTTTCACATAGCATAATATT
>NW_012111364.1:547953-565825 GCF_000951035.1 Colobus angolensis palliatus
GTCTTCTGTGTCCTTCGCGCTGGGAGTTGGAGACTGCAGCTGTTCCTATTCGGCCATCTTGCTCCGCCCCCCCCACATAGCATAATATTCTATAGGTTCATCCATATTGTCACATATGGCAGGATTTCCTTCTTTTTTTAAGGCTCAGTAATATCAGATTGTGTGTGTATGTATATACACAAACACATATATGTGTGATTTTAATATTGTATATGTGTATGTATATACACACAAATATAATTTGTGTGTATTTTAATATTATATATGTGTGTGTGTATATATATATACACATATATATATACACACACACACACACTCACACATATATAATATTAAAATCTTCATCAGTCTTAGATTAATTCCAAGTAGATTTAATCAGCTCCATTTGATTCCATATTTTGGCTATTGTGAATAATGTTGTAATGAATATGGAGTGCAAACTTCTTTTTGAGATGCTGATTTAATTTCCTTTGGATATTTACCCAGAAGAGGAATGACTAGCTTCTATGGTACTTCTATTTTTAATTTTTTTAGGAACTTCTATACTTTCCATAGTGACTGTGTCAATTCACATTCCCACTAAGTGTACAAAGGTTCCTTAGTCTTTATATCCTCCCAAACATTTGCTATCTTTTTTAAAAATAGTAGTAGCCATTTTACCAGGTGTAAGGTGATAACTCATTGTGGTTTTGATTTGCATTTCCCTGATGCTTAGTGATACTGAACATTTCTTCATATGCCTGTTGGCCATTTGGATATCTTCTCTTGAGAAATGTCTATTGAGGTTATTCACTCATTTTTTAATGAGTTATTGGGGAGGGTATTTTGCTATTGAGCTGTTTGAGTTCACTACATATTTTGGATATTCACTCCTTATCAGACCTGTGGTTTACAAGTATTTTTTCTCTCATCTTTTAGGTTGTGTGTTTACTCTGTTGATTATATCCTGTGTAGTGCAGAGCTTTTTGGTTGATGCAATCCCATTTGTCTATTTTTTTTTTTTTTGCTTTTGTTGCTTGTGGTTTTGGGGTCTTCTCCAAAAAAATCATTACCCAGACCAATGTCAAGAAACTTTCTCCCTACATTTTCTTTCAGTAATTTGAACAGTTTCAGCCATTACTTTTAAGTCTTTAAACTATTTTGAGTTGATTTTTTTTAAATATTGTGTGAGATAAGGGTCTTATTTCATTCTTCTGCATATGGATATCCAGATCTTCTAACACCATTTATGGAAGAGTCTTTTTTTCCCCTATTGTGTATTATTGATACCCTTGACAAAAATTAATTGACTTTTAAAGTTTGGGTTTATTTCTGGGCTGTCTATTCTTTTCCATTGGTCTATATACTTGCTTTAATGCCGACACTATACTGTTTTTATTTCTGTAGATTTGTAGTTTATTTTGAATTCAGACGCCTCCAGATTTGTCCTTCTCAAGGTTTCTTTAGGTATTATGGATGCTTTATGATTCCACATGAATTGTAGGATTGTTTATCCTATATCTGCAAAATAATTTCATTAGGATTTTGATGGCAATTGTATTAAGTCTGGATCACTTTGAGTAGTATCAACATTTTAACAATAAGAATTTTTCCAATCTAGAAATATGAGATTTCCTTTCATTTATTTGTGTTTTTTAAAATTTCTTTAGAATTGATTTAACCACTTTACATCTTTTGACTGAAGAATTTAGGCTGGGTATGGTGGCTCATGCCTGTAATGCCAGCACTTTGGGAGACTGAGATGAGCAGATCACTTGAGGTCAGGAGTTCTAGACCAGCCTAGCCAACATGGTGAGAGCCCATCTCTACTAAAACTACAAAAATTAACTAGTCATGGTGGCGGGTGCATGTGATCCCAGCTACTCAGGAGGCTGAGGCAGGAAAATTTCTTGAACCCGGGAGGCAGAGGTTGCAGTGAGCCCAGATCGTGCCACTGTACTCCAGCCTGGGTGACAAGAGCAAGACTCAATCTCAAAAAAAATAAAAAATAAAAAATAAAAAAGGAAGAATAACATTACAATTAAAATAATTCTTCATAGGTGAGTACTTTCAACTGCTATTTTGTTAATTATTTTCTGAATATTTTCAAGTTTCTGTTCTCTCTTTCTTTTTCTTTTTCTTTCTTTCTTTCTCTTTCTTTCTTTCTTTCTTTCTTTTTCTTTCTTTTCTTTCTTTCTTTCCTTCCTTCCTTCTTTCTTTTTTCTTTCTTTCTTTCCCTTTCTTTCTTTCTTTCCCTTTCTTTCTTTCTTTTTCTTTCTTTTCTCTTTTTCTTTCATCTTTCTTCTTTCTTTTCTTTTTTCTTTTCTTTTCTTTCTTCTTTCTCTCTTTCTTTTCTTTCTTCTTTTTTTGTCTTCCTTTGTGATTTCATGACTTTTGTAGTCGTATGTTGTGATTTTTTTCTCTTTATCTTTTGTTTATCTGATACGTATTTTTTTTATTTGTGTTTACCATATGGTGTACATGAAGCATCTTATAACAGTCTATTTTAATAACAACTTAACTTGAGACACAAAATTTCTACAATTTCTCTTCTCTTCCCCCAAGATTTTATGTTATTTGTGTCAATTTATGTCTTTTTATATTTCATATCAACTAACAAATTATTGTAGCTGTAGTTTGTTTTATTACTTTTGTCTTTTAAGTTTAAAATAGAGTTAAAATTGATTTGCACACCACCATTACACAGTATCAGATATTGTAAATCTGACTATATTCCAACCTTTACAGTGAGCTTTATACTTTCATGTAGTTAATTAGTGTCCTTTTTCAACTCGAATAATTTCCTTCGGCTCTTCTTTTAAGGTAGGTCTAGTGGTCATGAACTCCTCAACTTTTACTTGTCTGGAAAAGTCTATATCTCTTCCTCAATTTGAAGAAAAGCTTGGCTAGATATGCTACTTTTGTTTGGCAGTTTTATCCTTTCAGCATTGTGAATAAGCCATCCCACTTTCTCCTACTCTTCAGTTTCTACTGAGAATTCTTCTGATCACCATTTTAAGATTATCGTGCAGTCAACAAGGTACTCTTCACTTTTCTTTCTGCTTTCAAAATTCTCTCTTCCTTTGAGTTTTGAGAATTTCATTATAATGTATCTAACTGAAAATTTCTTTACATTTAATCTAAATACTAATTTCCCTCTCCGGATTTGGAAACTTTCCTGTTATTATTTATTTCAATAAGTCATCCGCCCTTTTGTCTTTCTCTCTTACTTCTTAGAACTCCCATAACGAGAATATTCATTTGTTTGATGGTGCCCCATAAGTTTTATAGTCTTTTTCACTCTTTTTCATTCCTTTTTCTTTTTGTTTCTCTATGTGGGTAATTGCAAATAACATGTCTGCAAACTCACTGATTCTTCTACTTGAGTGAAACTCTATGGAATTTTTTACTTTAGTCATTGTGTGCTTCAGCTCCAGAATTTGTTTCATTCTTTTTTATGGTTTCTCTCTCTTTGTTGAACTCATCATTTTGTTCATGTTTTGTTTTCCTAATTTTTTTGTTTATGTATCTATATGTGTTCCCTTGTAGCTCACTGAGCTGTTTTAAGATGATTGTTTTGAATTCTTTGTCAGATATTTTTTAGGTTCAGTTATTGGTGCTTTATTTTGTTTCTTTGTTGGTGTTATGTTTTCCTGATTATTTGTGATCCTTGTGCTCACCTCGGGGTGAGCCTAGCACCAGATCCATGGAAACAAACCTGATCCTGAGTCCATGGGGGACAGTCTGGGATCCTGTTAGGTGGACTTACAGCCTTGGACCATGGGGGAAGGTTACAGGGTTTTGCTTCCATAAAGGCTGGCCTGGAATCGGGGACCTTAGGGGCAGGATGTGTAGACTAAACCCATGGTGGCTGGCAAGTGTCAACGTTTACTGAGACAGGCCTGGATCACAGGTTTGCTAATCTAGGGCCGTGATCAGCCTGGTGCTGAGATTGGCCTGGAGCCTGGAACCATGAGGGCTGGACTGGTGCTGCAGTGGTTCTGGAACCTGGGTGTGCTGGGCAGTCCTGGAGCCTGGGGCCATAGGAGTGAGCTCAGAGCCTGGGGATAAATCTCAGGGAGTACGATTGCTTGATTGTATGGTAAGAGTAGGTTTAGTTTTGTATGAAATTACCAAACCATCTCCCAAAGTGGCTGTACCATTTTTTATGCCCATTAGTAATGAATAAGACTTCCTATTATAATTTGTTTATAATCTCTGTTTTTTACAGAAATTGTCTTCTATATTAATTCATTTACTTAAGGTCTAATTCTGTTGCCCCTTAATGGGATGTGTTATTATTGTTTTCCTAGGACAAAAAATAGTAACTAGTTTTAGTTACAAGAAGCATCTTTAGTAAACACAACTTGACCAAATAAACTATTCAAGGTAACTACCCTGCAGAGACTATATGAAAAGTTCTAGTACAACAAAGTATAAAAATAAAAATAACCTAAAATATACAAGTAAAACATACAGATGCATTTAACAGTGGTTTAAAGTAATATAAGTAGTAGTAACATAAGTAATTTAAAAATGCATTGAAATATGCTCAAATTAGTATCAAGAGAAAGGCAAATAAAAGAGCAAGAAAATATTATGTTTTATCCATAATATTTAAAAAATTTGATTTGAAGGATAACATTGCATCTTGTTATAGTTATTGGAAACCAGGGATCTCATATGGTTTCACTGAAATTGTAAATTGGTCATTTGTCATACATTACAAAATAAATATTTGTAGAACACATAGGAGAATAAAAAATATAGAGTCACATTTTTCAAAAATTTTTGCTACTGGTAATATATATTGCAGAACTAGTGGCCTGGTTGTGTTATGTATTATATAAATATTATACAACACATGTATCTTCATGAATCACTTCTGTAATTTGAACAACATGTCTAAATGAGTAGTTAATGATTACAATCTTATACCCAAATATTTATACTTTACCAACTGGACCAGTGAGTGCCTTAATTTTAGGAGGTGAAACAATTTATTTTTCTATTTTTGGAAGTCTTTATTTTTATTTTTTATTTTTATATATTCAAAGGAGTCATGTTAGTCTTCAAAATGCTACAAATTGATCATATTAGTCATTTTTATTTATATCAATGAATTTTATGAAGATATTAGTAATACTTTTTTTGTTATACTTTATGTTCTAAGGTACATGTGCACAAGTGCAGGTTTGTTACATATGTATACATGTGCCATGTTGGTGTGCTGCACCCATTAACTTGTCATTTACATTAGGTATATCTCCTAATGCTATCCCTCCCCACTCCCCCCTCCCCACACTAGGCCCCGGTGAGTGATGTTCCGCTCCCTGTGTCCAAGTGATCTCATTGTTCAATTCCCACCTTTGAGTGAGAACATGTGGTGTTAGGTTTTCTGTTCTTGTGATATTTTGCTGAGAATGATGGTTTCCAGCTGCATCCATGTCCCTACAAAGGACATGAACTCATCCTTTTTTATGGCTGCATAGTATTTCATGGTGTATATGTGCCACATTTTCTTAATCCAGTCTGTCATTGATGGACATTTGGGTTGGTTCCAAGTCTTTGCTATTGTGAATAGTGCCACAATAAACATATGTGTGCATGTGTCCTTATAGCAGCATGATTTATAATCCTTTGGGTATATACTCATAATGGGATGGCTGGGTCAAATGTTATTTCTAGTTCTAGATCCTTGAGGAATCCCCACACTGTCTTCCACAATGGTTGAACTAGTTTACAGTCCCACCAGCAGTGTAAAAATGTTCCTATTTCTCCACATCCTCTCCAACACTTGTTGTTTCCTAACGTTTTAATGATCGCCATTCTAACTGGTGTGAGATGGTATCTCATTGTGGTTTTGATTTGCATTTCTCTGAGGGCTAGTGATGATGAGCATTTTTTCATGTGTCTGTTGGCTGTATAAATGTCTTCTTTTGAGAAGTGTCTGTTCATTTCCTTTGCCCACTTTTTGATGAGGTTGTTTGTTTTATTCTTGTAAATTTGATTGAGTTATTTGTAAATTCTAGATATTAGCCCTTTGTCAGATGAGTAGATTGCAAAAATTTTCTCCCATTCTGTAGGTTACCTGTTCACTCTGACAGTAGTTTCTTTTGCTGTGCAGAAGTTCTTTAGTTTAATTAGATCCTATTTGTCAATTTTGGCTTTTGTTGCCATTGCTTTTGGTGTTTTAGACATGAAGTCCTTGCCCATGCCTATGTCCTGAATGGTATTGCCTAGGTTTTCTTCTAGGGCTTTTATGGTTTTAGGTCTGTTATTTAAATCTCTAATCCATCTTGAATTAATTTTTGTATAAGGTATAAGGAAGGGATCCAGTTTCAACTTTCTACTAATGGCTAGCCAGTTTTCCCAGCACCATTTATTAAATAGGGAATCCTTCCCCATTTCCTGTTTTTGTCAAGTTTGTCAAAGATCAGATGGTTGTAGATGTGTGGTATTATTTCTGAGGGCTCTGTTCTGTTCCATTGGTCTATATCTCTGTTTTGGTACCAGTACCATGCTGTTTTGGTTACTGTAGCCTTGTAGTATAGTTTGAAGTCAGGTAACATGATGCCTCCAGCTTTGTTCTTTTGGCTTAGGATTGTCTTGGCAATGTGGGCTCTTTTTTGGTTCCATATGAACTTTGAAGTAGTTTTTTCCAAGTCTGTGAAGAAAGTCATTGGTAGATTAATGGAGATGGCATTGAATCTATAAATTACCTTGGGTAGTATGGCCATTTGAGTGAAACAAATTTTTAAGTATAAAAGCATTATTTTGCCATTGGAGATATTTTGTGTCTGTGTGTGTGTGTGTGTGTGTGTGTGTGTGTGTTGGTGAGAACTGGCAGCTTTTTAATATCAAATTTTGTAATATATTTATATATTAACAATTTTACATTAAAAATAAAATAAAATATTTTCTTAATGAAAATTTTCCCTTGTGAAGATCAATTGGAGATTTTAAGAAGAGGCCTAAATCTCATCCTTTGTAAGAAGTATCTAATATTATCTGAATAGAGATTTAATTATATGAGCCCCAACTTTCTCTCTCTCTCTGTCTCCATCTCTCTCTCTCTATCAGATACATATTCTCTCTCAGATACATATTCTCTCTCTCTTTTTCTCAAATACATATTCTGTCTCTCTCTATCATTATTGTGAGATAGAGAAAATGAAAAAGAACACTGACGATTTCCCTATCATTCTTCCAAGTAAAGCTTTTTTTTTTTTTTTTTTTTTTTGAGACGGAGTCTCACTCTGTCGCCCAGGCTGGAGTGCAGTGGCCGGATCTCAGCTCACTGCAAGCTCCGCCTCCCGGGTTTAGGCCATTCTCCTGCCTCAGCCTCCCGAGTAGCTGGGACTACAGGCGCCCACCACCTCGCCCTGCTAGTTTTTTGTATTTTTTAGTAGAGACGGGGTTTCACCGTGTTAGCCAGGATGGTTTCGATCTCCTGACCTAGTGAGCCACCCTTCTCGGCCTCCCAAAGTGCTGGGATTACAGGCTTGAGCCACCGCGCCCGGCCCCAAGTAAAGCTTTTTTAACTTCAAACTGATAGTGCACAGTTTGAAAGTTCCTTGAAAGTCTGCCGGACACATTCATTTCAGTCTCTTGAAGGTGATGTGCTTAACTTAAACAGGGTGGGAAGTTGCTCCCTGATGATGCTAGCAATATAGATTTATTAGTAAATTGCTTACTAATAAAGAAAATATTTTGATCATAATTATTACAAATACACACTTTGTGTTTCAAAAAATTCACAATTAGCTTATATAAATTGGAGGAAAGTATAAAGGTCTAGCAAACATCTAATATTCAATTGGACATTTCCTTTGCTTCTTATTGGTGAAATAAAAGCAATCCAATGGATTAATAACATGCACATGTTTAAGTAATAAAATGACATTGTTCTGAATATATGGTATCTTTACTAAGATGAAAGACATTATTATATCTTTTCAGTTATCTAAACAATTCATAACTGCTCAGTTTTGTTATTCAGAGTTGGCTTCATAGCTAAAATAATTTCTGAAATCTGCTTTCTGAGATTAGCAGTGCCCTCTCCTCTAATTTGAACAAAAAAATAATTGGAAAGGCACATGTATCAGCTTCCAGTTTATACAAGTTCATTTATTTGAAATCCCTTGAGCTCCTCCAATTAGAAAACAAGTTTTTGAGTTAATATCCTTCAATTGTTAGAAACTTGCGTCACTGCAAGAGCACAGTGAAACGTAAAGGTCCCAGCACGCTGGCAGTGGATTGTGAGGGGATGTGATTGTTCCACATTTAGACTGGAAAGGGTTAGGAACTCTGCTTCCTAATGTGCTTAATGAATGAAAGGAAAATTAGACCCCTGAGCTAGAGTCAATGACCTAAGAGAGTGAAAAATGTTCACAGGTTAACAAGGGCAACTGTTCCTTGCTGTAATTCCCAGCGGAGGTGAATGACAAAGGGGCCAATGAACCTCTGTCTTGATATTATCTATTAATCCATTTTATTCCAAGGAAAAATAGCATAGTTCTGGAAGACTCCAGTGTTGAACGTCTTATGTCTGTTCCCTTTTGCTACCGATTCATTCTTTCATTAATATATTTTGTTTTAATAATTCGTTTTGATATGTTTTACATAAACGTACTAAGAGATTTACTGTATCATCTAATAAAATTTAAAATTTTAAGGATCTAATACACCTTCATGTAATAGACAAAGTCAGAACTGCTCACTTTATGTTGATACAGTAACAGATTCATTGGAATATAATTAGTGCAAGTGACTGTGGAAAATCTTTTTTTCCTTAAAGTGGGGATTATTTCAAACTTTTGTTTAAAACTATTTGTTACTGTTGAATTGAAGAGAATTTTCATAGCCATAGCCAAGCCACCACCCTGGTTATGTTCACAGATAGAAAATCCCTGATTGGCTCTTGATGAGTCATTCCTGGTGAGGAATCTTATCTAACACCTGCTTTATCTTCAATATCCTTTTCAAATTCTTGTAGTAAAACAATAACCAAGAAGGAAAAAGAGAATTGGGACGATTCCAGTTTTGAAACACCTGCCTTAGAGATAAAGATTGTAATTTTAGGCATTTGTAATGCCTTTACTTTGGGGCTGGAATTTGTTCTGCATGCTGTGAGCATCCGCCAATTTTTTTGAACACGTGCTTGGCCTGGGCCTTACTAGTAAATTGTGAAATGACAAGATCATCTCTGTTTCCATGGAAAAATCTGTGTATCAAAAAAATCTCTGAATCTCTGGCTTCATAGTATATGCATTTTATAAATTGAAGAAGCATTACAACATCAGCCCTAATGAATCAGTCAATAATCTTTTATGACTTAATTCCAGCCTGATACTGATAATCTGCAATTTAAAGTTAAAGAGGATATCCCAGGTTTCTATGACCACTGTGAATGAAAAAGGTCATTTAAAAAAAAATTACAGACAAGAATTACACAGCTGGAAAGCAGAAACGCTAGTTTTACTTGGGCTATTAAGAAAATTCACAGTTAACTGAATAAAAAATATTTATTTTACCTCATTTATTTTTCCATCAGTATTTAGACTTCTCCCACATTGGAGAGGTTATTGGAAAGGTATAAATTTGTTTTAAGATCATGAGTTAATTTGCTATGCAAACATAACTAATTACCAAGAGCATATATAATTTATGCTATTACATTAATTAGTTATATTGATTTTTTAAAATTTAGTTTTATCTTCATGTGTAAATGTTCTGCCACTAGACAAGGAAGTCCTTGCCTGAGACTCACTCCAGCTGAACTCCAGGCACCCAGAAACTGTCTGGAAGAAAACTGGAGAAAGGGTATCTAAGCAAAATTAACCGGCTTCAGAGAGCTTGTCTTGCCAAACCAAATTGACTTAGTGATGGCAAATGTCATAGTACTAAAACAAAAGTATTTTAAAAAAATCCTAAAAAGCCTTACAAGTTCCTTTTTATGTGTTGCCTTCTGGGAATGTGCTGGCAGGACTTTGATAAGATGGAATGATAGAGAAAAGCAAAGGAGTCATCACAGGGCAGAAGAAAGAATGAAAGGAGTTGTGATTAAAACTCTGATGAGGGCCAGGCCTGGTGGCTCACGCCTGTAATCCCAGGACTTGGGAGGCCAAGGTCGGCAGATCATGAGGTCAGGAGTTCAAGACCAGCCTGGCCAATATGGTGAAACCCTGTCTCTACATGAAAAGACACTCAACATTATTAGTTTTAGGAAAACGCAAATCAAAAGCGTAATGAGATACCACTTCATACTACTATAACGGCTAAATAAAAAGGATGGACAATAACAAATTGCGGCTCATGCATTTCTCATGGGATGATGAAAAGCTATAGATACACTTTAGAAAATAGTTTTGTGGTTTCTCGAAACTCAGAATCTGGAGTTACTATATGACCAACAATTCCATTCCTAATTATATTTCCTCTAAAAATAAAAACACATGTCTGATAATAACTTGTACATTAATGTTTATAACAGCATTATTCAAAATAGCCAAAAAAGTAGAAACAACCCAATTGTCCATTAACTGATGAATGGACAAAAGTGATACATTTACTCAATGGAATATGTCAGCAAAAATGGATAAAGTACATACAGATACATGTTTCAATATGGATGCATCTTGAACACATGATTCTAAATGATGTCAGTCAGAAAATATCATGTATTATATGATGCCATTTACATGAAATGTCTGGAATAGGCAAATCCATAGAGGATTTGAGAGGAGATGCAATTCAGTCCATAACATTCTGCCCTTTGCCCCCAAATTTATTTCTTTCTCACAAGTAAAGTATATTCACCCCAGCCCAACAGCCCCCAAAGCCCTAACACATTTGAGCATCAACTCCAAGTCCAAAGTCGCATTTAAACGTTGTCTAAATCAGGTATGAGTGAGACTCAAGATAGATTCTTCCTGAGATGAATTTTTTCTCCAATTCTGAATCTGCAAAACCAGACAAGTTATGTGCAGTCAAAATGCTTGGTGAAAAAGACATAGAATAGAAAAACCATTCCGAAAGGAAGACGTTGTAAAGATGAAAGAGGTAGTGAATCCCAAGCAAATCCAAAATTTAGCTAAACAAATTCCATTAGATCTTAAGGCTGGAGAATAATTCTCTCTGTCTAAATGCTGTGCCATCTGGGCCAACTTTGCAGGCCCACTGGAGTGGCAATCCCACCTTCAGGGCCCAAAGGGATGACAGTTCCACACCCTCAACCCTAGGTGGTAATCTCACTTTCCATAACCTGTGGATTGTCCCCTGAAGCCCTGGGCTAGGCAGCCTTGCCTGCAGAAACCAAAGATGTGTTGCAACCTGTAGAGCCAAGGAAGAGATTGCTTTGCTCCTCAGGTTTGTGCACTCTGGCCTCCTGGGGCAGTTAATTATTTATAACTCACTCCATAACAGGCACATACATAGGATTGGAATTGCTGGGTCATATGGTAACTTTGCTTAACCCTTTTAGGAACTGCCACTGTTTTTCCAAAATATCTGAGCTATTTTATATTCCCAACAATAAATGAGGGTTCCAGTTTCTCCACATCTTCAGCGATGTTGTGCTTAGTATTTCTGAGGCTTGACATTTTAAAGTAACTCCAGAGCACACTTACCTTCATCATAGTTTTTGTTTGTTTGTTTGAGACAGGGTCTTGCTCTGTTGCTCAGGCTGGAGTGCAGTGGTGTGATCTTGGTTGACTCACTTGGCTCCCTGGTTCAAGCGATTCTCCTGCCTCAGCCTCCTGAGTAGCAGGGACTACAGGCGCCTGCCACCACACCCAGCTAATTTTTTGCATTTTTACTAGAGATGGGGTTTCACCATGTTGTCCAGGCTGGTCTTGAACTCCTGACCTTAGGTGATCTGCCTGCCTCAGCCTCCCACAATGTTGGGATTACAGGAGTGAGCCACTACGCCCAGCTGATTTTTGTAATTTTGTAGAGACAGAGTTTCACCATGTTGCCCAGGCTGGTCTCGAGCTCCTGAGCTCAAAGCAATCTGCTCATCTTGACCTTCCGAAGTGCTGGGGTTACAGGCATGAGCCACCGCACCCAGCCTATTGTTATATTTGTGAAACTATTGTTTAATTCAAGGTGACAAAGATTTAGTCCTGTGTTATCTTCTAAGCGTTTTGTTGTTTTAGCCTTTGCAATTAGGTCTACTTTCCATTTCGAGTGAAGTTTTGTATATGATGTGAGGAAGGAGTCTAAATTTACTCTTTTGCAAAAATCTATACACTTGCAAAAAATGATGGAAAATTTAAAAAGGCTATTTTCCCTCCATATTGGCACCTTTGCCTAAAATAAACTGACAATAAGTGTAAGGGCTTATTTCTGGACTTTTAATTATATTCCATTTATCTACATGTCTAGACTTATGTTAGTACCGCATTGTCTTAAATATTGCAGATGTAAGTTTTGAAATCAGGAAGTATGAGTCCCGCAACTTTGTTCTTGAATTTCAAGATTGTTTTACTTCACTGGGTCCTATGCCTTTTCATAGACATTTTGGGATCAGTTTGTCAATTTATTTTTAAAAAGCAGCTGGAATTTGTGTGGGGATTATGTTGAATTTGTAGAGTAATTTGAGAAACACTGTCATTTTAGCAATATTAAATGTTTCCAATCCATAAACTTTTATTTCTATTTACTTAGGAATTCTTTGATTTCTTTCAGCAACGCTTTGCAGTTTTCAGTGTACAAGAATTGAACTTCTTTTGTTAAATGTTATTAACTGCTATGATTTGGATATCGTTTGTCTCAACCAAAACTCATGTTGAAATGCCAATGTGGCAGGTTTAGAGGTGAAGTCTAGTGGGAGGAGTTTGGGTCACGTGGCAGATCCCTCATAAATAGATCAATGCCCTCCCACAGAATGTGTTCTCACTCTCTCAGGGATGTGTTAGTTTGTATGAAAGCAGGTTTTAAAAAACAATCTGGCTTCCTCAGTTTCTTTCTTTTGCTTACTTTCTCACAAGGCATTCTCTTTACAAATGCCTGTATCCCTTCCACTTTCTAGTATGAGTTGAAACGGCCTGAGTCACTCACCAGATACAGAAGCCCAATCTTGAACCTTCCAGCCACTAGGATCATGAGCCAAATAAAACTATTTTTTGGGGGGGTGAGTCTGGGGGACAGAGTCTTGCTCTGTAGCCCAGGCTGGAGTACAGTGGCACAATCTCTGCTCATGGCTACCTCCGCCTCCAGGGTCCTGGTTCAAGCAATTCTCCTGCCTCAGCCTCCCAAGTAGCTGGGATTAGAGGCATGTGCCACCGTGCCCAGATACTTTTTGTACTTTTAGTAGAGACGGGGTTTCACCATGTTGGCCAGGCTGGTCTTGAACTCCTGACCTCGTGATCCACCCACCTCAGCCTTCCAAAGTGCTGGGTTTACAGGCATGAGCCACCGCGTCCAGCAAAACTCTTTTTTTAATAAAGTATGCAGACTCATTTTTCTGTTATAGTAACATTAAACTGATTCAGGCAATTACCGAGTATTATTATTTTGATACTAAATGTAAATAAAATTGTTTTCTTAGTTTCATTTTTGGGTGTCCTTTGGCAGTATATAGGAAAAGAATTGATTCTTTCTATATTGTTCTTATGTCCTGCAAACTTGTTGAACTTGTTCATTAGTTCCAAAAGATTTTTTAGGGAGAGACAGGAAACTTCTTATGAGATTTAACATTCAAAATCATGAGATCTCCAAATAGAGGTAGTTTATTTCTTCCCTTCCAATCAAGATGAATTTTATTTTATTATTTTATTTTGTGTATGTATGTATGTATGTTTTTTTTTTTTTTTTGAGACAGAGTCTCACTGTGTCACCCAGACTAAAGTGCAGTGACGTGATCTCAGCTTACTGCAACCTCCGCTTCCCAGGTTCAAGCAATTCTTCCTCAGCCTCCCACGTAGCTGGGATTATAGGCATCCACCACCATGCCCAGCCTGGCTAATTTTCATGTTTTCAGTTGAGACGGAATTTTACTGTGTTGGTCAGACTGGCCTCAAACTCTTGACCTCAAGTGATTTGCCTGCCTCGGCCTCTCAAAGTGCTTGGATTATAGGTGTGAGCCATTGCACCCAACCAATTTTATTTTGTTTCCTGCCTAATTTCCCCATGTAGAACCTTCAGTAAAATGTTGAATAGAAGTGGCAAGAATAAATGCATTTTTTAATAGATACTTTTTACCACATTGTAGTAGGTCTCTTCTATTACCTGTGTTTTATAATGGTTTTTCACCATGAAAGAGTTTTAGATTTTGTGAAATGCCTTTTCTGCTCTGTGTCTATTGAGATGACCATGTAGTTTTTATTCTTTGTCCTTTTAATATGATATATTAAACTGAATTATTTTCATGTGTTAAGTCAACCTTCCATTTTGTGATAAATCCCACTTGGTCATGGTGTATACTCATTTTTATTGTTGATGGATTTGGTTTTAGGATTTTTACATCTTCATGCATAAGAGATAGTAGTATCTAGTTTTCTTTCCTTATTATACCTTTGCCTTGTCATTTTGTCTTTTTTGTTTAATCTTCTTTTGGTTTGTGAGGTCACGAGTGATGTGGACTTTTATTCCTGATTTTAGCAATTTGACTCTTTTTTTTTTTTTCCTTCATCCATCTAGTTTGTCAATACTTTTTATTTTTTAAAAGAATCAACTTTTGGCTTTGTTGATTTTCTCTACGTTTTTCTATTACCAATATCATTTATTTCTGCTCTAATCTATATTATTTTCTTCTTTGTATGGGCATTAAATTTAGTTTGATTCTTTCTTCTATTTTCTTTAGCTGGAAGGTTAGGTTCTTGATTTTAGAATTTTTTTTTCTTTTTGGTATAGACTTTTACTGGTGTGAATTGACCTCTATAAACTGTTTTACACACATCTTATAAGTTTTGGTGTACTGTGTTTTCCTTTTCATTAATCTCAAAGTGCTTTCTATTTTTGCTTCTGACTTCTATGATTCATGGGTTATTTAGGAGTATGTTGTATGATTTTCCCAACTTTGTACATTTTCAAAAATTCTTTAAGTTATTCATACATAATTTTGTTCATTTGTATAGTTTCAATCATTAAGTTTATGAAGAGTTTTTAAGGACCTAACATATTGTCTGTTCTGCATGTGCACTAGAGAAAATGTGTATTCTGATGTTACTGATCTGAATATTTAATACATGTCTGTTATGTCTGGTTGATTTATAGTCTCGTTCAAGTCTTTTTGTTTTTATTTTTGGATGTTCTGCCTACTAATTCTATACCTATTTATTTATTTATTTATTTATTTATTTTTTGAGACAGAGTCTCGCTCTGTTGCCCAGGCTGGAGTGCAGTGGCCGGATCTCAGCTCACTGCAAGCTCTGCCTCCCGGGTTTACGCCATTCTCCTGCCTCAGCCTCCCCAGTAGCTGGGACTACAGGTGCCAGCCACCTCACCCGGCTAGCTTTTTGTATTTTTTAGTAGAGACAGGGTTTCACCGTGTTAGCCAGGATGGTCTCGAACTCCTGACCTCGTGATCCGCCCGTCTTGGCCTCCCAAAGTGCTGGGATTACAGGCTTGAGCCACCGCACCTGGCCTCTATCCCTTTTTAAAAAGTGGTATTGCAGTATCTATCTATTATTGTAGAGTTGTTTATCTCTTCCTTTAATTTCGTCAGTTTTTTTTTTTTTAATATACTTGAGGTCTTTTTCTTAAATGGAAATATGTCTGTAATTGTTTTATCCTGATGAATTGACTCTTTCATCAGTATACAATACTTTGGTATGTCTTTAGTAACAATTTGTCTTAAATAATATTTTGTCTGATTTTAAAATAACTCTTTGAGCTCTTTTGTGCTTACTGTTTATGTGGTATATATTTTTGACCACTTTACTTTCAACCTATTTTTGATCTTTGAATATACAGTGTGTCTTTTGTAGAAAATAATTTTTAAAAATCCATTCTATAAATTTCAGTTTTTCTATTGGAGAGCTTAGTCTATATTTAATGTAATTACTGATGAATTAAATTTACGTCTATCATTTTGTTATTTGTTTTCTATATGTCTTAGGTACTTTTTTGTGTTTTTGTTTTTGTTCCTCTATTTCTGTATAACATTTCTTTTTTGTTAATGAGATATTTTCTAATATATAATTTTTAAAATCTTACTTTATTGTTATTTTTGGACTTATTCCCTGAGTGACTGCCCTAAGGATAAAGATTAACATCTTAAATTATATAATTTAGATTAATATTAATTTAATTTTAATATTATATAAAAGCTTTGCTCCCATATAGCTATATATCTTCCCCTGCCTTTGTGCTACAATTGTCTTAAAAATTACATCTTTATACATTGTAACCTTATCAATACAGTTTTATAATTATTAATTTATGCCCTTATCTTTTAAATCCAGTAGAAGAAAAGATTTACAAACCAAAAAAGCATACACTGTCACTTTTATTTCATCTATGTAGTCACCTTCACCAGTGCTTTAATTTATTCATGTTGAAGCACTTTATTGTCTAATGCCCTTTTATTTCAGCCTCACAAACTCTCTTTAGAATTTCTTGTAGGGCAAGTCTACTAAGGATGAAGTCTCTTCGCTTTGGTATTTGAGAATGTGTTAATTTTTTCTTTGTTTTTGAAGGATGGTTGTGGGATATAAATAAATCTTGGTTAACAGTGTTTTTTCTTTCAGCACCTTAAATAAGTCATTTCATTGCCTTTTAGTCTTCATGGTTTCTGATAGAAGGCCAGCCATTAAACTAACTGAGGTTTTCTTTTACATCATGAGTCACTTTCCTTTTGCAGCTTTTGAAAGTCTCTCTTTTGACTACCATGTGTCTACATATACATATTACTTCAAGTTTATTAAGATTATTTAATTGCACATTAACATTTTTCTTTGAACTTGGGGTGCATACAACCACAATTTTTTCAAATACCCTTTCTGCCCTTTACTCTCTCTGCACTCTTTTAGGAACATTATATATGAAGTAGACAACATAATGACTCCTCAAAAAACTTGCATGTTCTACTCCCCAGAGGGTGTGTATATGTTAATTAACATGGCAAAAGGTACTTTACAAATAAGATTAAGAGTCTTAAAATGTGGTGGTTATTCTGAATTATTTATGTGGGCACCATATAATCACAAGAGTCTTTGAAAGTGTAAAAGGGAAACAGAAGGGTCAGAGTCAGAGATGTTATGACAGAGGCAGAGGTCAAGCTGATGTTTACCCACTAGCCAGAGATTTCAGGCAGCCTCGAAAATCTGGAAAAGACAAACAACAGATTCTACCCTAAAGTCTGCACAAGGAATACCGTCCAATAGACACCTTGGATATAGCCCAGTGAGATTTCTGACCCCTACAACTATAAGATAATAAATTTGTGTGACTTGAAATCACTAAATTTGACATCATTTATCATAGCAGCAACAGAAAATGAATACAATGAGTACATTCCTCAATGATGTCCCACAGGATGCTAAGGCTCTGTTCATTTTCTTCCTTTTTTTTCTGTCTGTTCCTCACACTGGATAATCTCAACTGACATTCTCCAAGCTCTTTGATTCTTTTTTCTGTAAGTTTAAATTTTAAATTTTCTTTTGAGCTCTAGTGAATTTTCCAGTGCATTTGTTGTACTTTTCAATCGCTTAATTTTTCTTAATTTTTAAAACTGAGTTCTAACGCTTTGTTGATATTCTCTTGTTAACGAGTTATCATTTTCACATCTCCTTTTAGTTCTTTAGACACAGATTTTTCAGCTGTTTAAGCATATTTATAACAGCTTATTTAAAGTTCTTGCCTAGTAAGTCTCATGTTTGTGGTTTCCTCAGGGATACTTTCTATAGGCTGCTTTTTTTTTTCCCTATGGATAGACAATAATCTCCTG
>NW_012111364.1:567615-652755 GCF_000951035.1 Colobus angolensis palliatus
ATTATTAGCACCAAAATATTTAAATCTTTATTATTATTATATTGTCGATGACCATTGACCTAAATGTCATCACTAACAGATTAAGTTGCCTGCCAAAAAGTAGTATTTTTTTTTTTTTAATTCAGAAACCGGGAATTGTACTAGGACTTTATCTTTCGTTACTACTTCTTGAATGAGTTTTAGTTTTTAAAGTTTCACAGCTATCCTGTCTTTCTTCCCTCTTCATTTCCTTCCTTTCATTATTCAACAGATGTTTTTAAGAGTCTACTACATGCCAGTAATTTACCAGTGTGCTGTACAATAAGAATTTAACAAATGATAAGACAAAAATAAAAAAAGAAAGAAAGAAAGTTAACCTCCCTGCCCCTTTGGAATTTAAAGTTTAGTTTGACTTAAAATAGATTTGGTAACTGTAATGTTACTGTCAAGGAACATGAAGACCATGATAAAAATAAATAGCTGCCCTACCATAGAGTAGGGGACATGACAGGATGGTTGGGGAGGGTGGCATCTGCCAAGTTATGGATCGGAAGAACTCCAATACAGGAAGGTTATGGGTTTTTAAAAAATAAATGACAATAGGAAGCAAGTAGTGGTTGAAGCAATAGTAAGCATCAGGATATTCTGCCAAGAAGTTAAATGCAAAAAGTTATCAAAATGGAGTTTAGAAGCACAGTCTCTCTGGGGCTCGTCAATGTTTGGGATAGGCAGGAGTTTAAATCCTTAGGTTATAAGACTCAAATTCAAAAGATAGAACCCTGGTTGCTTTTCGTTTCGGGAAAGGGGCAAGTAAGAGAAGACATATGGCTTCCCTAGAAGATGGCTACAGCAGTGACTAAGCTTGTAAAATCAGACTAAGACTTACGGGCATGTGTCTAGAGTATTATTGCTGGACACCAAAAAGAGAGAAGCCCTAGTTTACAGCAGAACTGAGTTAACTTCTCTGATTTACAACTCCTTATATCATTGCTGACCAGGCTCAGGGTTGGATGTAGATACCGAGGGAACGCCAGAACATTCGGGTGTTTCTCAAGTGGTCTTAGCTATGTGATGAAAGGATGGTGCGATCCAAAAAATTCCAACAGGTCATTATAATAAACAGGGACAAAAGGAAAAAAAGGAGTAAAATAATATTTGGAGAAACACCCATGGGGCTTTCCTTCCATTCTGAAATTCTGAATGACTAATTTGTCCCTGGGTACCACAAACATCAATTACTCATTCCAAAACTGCTTAGAACATTTTTTGTGAGTTTTTACAAAACATTTTTCAATCATTACTTTCAAGTTATATGAGTAGAACTTAGATATAGCCCCTTTGAGCATTTTTATGTTATGATATATAGGATGCTGTATTTTTGAATGGGGTAAATTTCCACTGACTTTATGTTTAGGCCTCCCAGGATCCTGTTCTCTAATACTGAAGAAACAAAACTTGATTCCATTGAGGCTACATGTAAGTTATGGCATTCTCATAAATGTTGACTTGGATTACCCTAGAGAGGAAGCAAAAAGAGATACTCCACAGAATTGTCAGCAATAGTGGGTAAGAAACCTGTGGTTAGGAGGGAGATATGCACATATTAGAGCAAAGTGGCCTCCACGTAGCTGTCACAACGTTATATCATTGTGGTTAAGTGCACAGACTCTGAAGATGAGATAACTGGGTTTCAGTCTCAACTCTGCTACTCGCTAGTATGTGATGTAGTGAAGTTACTTAACCTCTCTGTACCTCTGCTTGCTTATTAGTAAAATGAGGCTATAATCATTGGACCTACCTCAGAGGATACTATTATTACAATTACAAGAGTTACTATATATAAAGCTCTTTGACCAGAATTATGATGATGATGATTATTTTTTGAGACGGAGTCTCACTCTGTCGCCGAGGCTGGAGTGCAGTGGCACTGTGTTGGCTCACTGCATCTGCCATCTCCTGAGTTCAAGCAATTCTCCTGCCTCAGCCTCCCGAGTAGCTGGGATTACAGGCACCTGTCACCTCGCCTGGCTAGTTTTTTGTATTTTTTTTAGTAGAGATGGGGTTTCACTGTGTTCGCCAGGATGGTCTCCATCTTCTGACCTCGTCATCTGCCCGTCTCGGCCTCCCGAAGTGTATAATGTGACAACTCTTAAAATCAACCCCTACCCCTGTCCCTGGTTTGTTATTGTTGCTATTTATTTATTGGCTTTCCTGAACTAATCCTGTAAAGCCTGTATTATTTGTCATATGTGGCCACTGAAGTCTCTGCTCAGTTAGTTCAGGAGTCAGCTCATGGTTGGACAGGGATTTCATTAAATGCATCAAACAAATGATTCTCTCAGTCTTTGCCAAGGGTGTGTGTGTGTATGTGTATGTGTTGGGACATGCTCTTAATGTCTTGACAGGCATTTTATAACTCTGCCTAAGTCTTTATTTCCTGATTTGTAGAGCCTCAAAATAAAAAGTGAGAGAATAAGGCCTCTAAAGTCTTTTCTGGGCATGCACATAGCCCTGCACATGGACATGGCCTTCTAGATTCCCAGGAATATGTTGGAACTTTCAAAGCCACCATCGACATTTCATTCCAAATTTCTGCTAAGTATTTTCATCAGCCTTTGTTAACTCAACTGGTATGACAAGCTCAGACCAATACAACATTAAACATTTGTCACTGATTGTTTCCAACAGACAACTTGACAATAAAACTGTTCACACACGGCAATTTTTTAGTCATCTCAAGTAAACACAAGCCCTAAGATCAAAGCTTTTCTAGGAGGCTGCCAGACTAGTCAAATAGTGACAATTTTTGGTAGTACAGGTTATTTGGGGTGCTTCCAACCATTTCTGTTATCTACATTGGCTGGTAGGCTGCTGGTTTTCACAGCTACCATGGTTACAAGGGTATTGGTTTTTAAGGCTGTGCCAGAGTTGTAGAAAGAGGGGTAAGAATAGGCTAAAATGTCAGAGTTCCTTGTTCTTAATGAGATTCAGCCATTTTCCTTAAATATGTTCCACTAGTGGTATTGTTGTAAGCCTTTGGTTAATTTCCAGAATTCTGTAAACGTTTATTTTGATTGTCTTTGTTGTAATTCTTTTTATGAAAGAAAGACTTTTTAGAGGTACTCTCCCCACCATTTCAGAAGTGCTTCTCTTTTTCATATTAGATATGGTCACCAATCATGTAGAGTTAATTTAATATTTGAAATTCTACCTTTGCCAAAGATCTGAAACAATAAGATGAATAAACTTTTATAAATGTAAACTTTATTGAGATTGCATTTATTATTTTAGCTCTCCATAGTTCCAGATTAATTTTTTCTGGATATGAATCAAAGATCTTATGATATTCATTTTATGGCTTAGCACTGCTTGCCAAGCATGTCACACTCACTCACACCATCTAGGTTTTGCATACTGTGTTCATTGGTTTGGCAACTCCACTGATGAGTTCCTTCCAGTCATTTTTTTCAAGTCATAACTCATGCCAAACCTCAAGCCCTCTTTTACCGCATCCTTTTTATACTCTCAGAGAATTAATGCTTCTTCTTCTTTTTCTCCTTCTCCTTCTTTTTTGACACAATCTTGCTGTGTCTCCCAGGCTGGAGTGCAGTGGTACAATCTCAGCTCACTGCGACCTCTGCCTCCCGGGTTCTAATCGACACTCCTTCCTCAGTCTTTGGAGTAGCTGGGATTACAGGCACACACTACCACATCCAGCAAATTTTGTACTTTTAGTAGAGACGAGGTTTCACCATGTTGGCCAGGCTGGTCTCGAACTTCTGACCTCAGGTGATCCACCGACCTTGGCTTCCCAATGTGCTGAGATTACAGTCACCACACCTATCCTTTTCATACTTCCATTGCGCCATGTTTATTGTTCTTTAAAATGCTTTTCACATAGTCCCTCTTTCTCATTTGTGTCTGCATCAACTAGAGGACTGAGATTACAGAATTTTAATTTTGTAAACCCTGCACTTAGAACAATATGCTATATACTATGAACTGCTTGTTCGTAGACTATACTGCTTGTTTATATACTATGAACTGCTTGTGTATTTGCTAAATAATTGAGAAGTGACAGTCCTTGACAAGGAAATTTGTAGGGAGGTAAAGGATAATAAGGAGGATCAAGGTGCTGGCCATCTTTAAGCAGAGAAGAAGAACACAGTTTGGGTAACTTTCCTTTATCCCCTTTCCGGTAAATGACAAAATATTTTGTTCCTTTTTCTTCCTTGTTGAGGAAAATCCCTTTTAGTTTAGTAATGCTCTCTGCACTAAGAGTTAATAGTTCAGAACTCAAAAGAAAAGACTTGGCATAGGCAGGGATGGGAGGAGAATTATGCAGCCAAAATATTTCTCTTCATTTTTTCCTCCAACTCTGGGAAGGAAGGAAGAAAACATAAAACTGAATATTATATTAAACATTAAGCAAGGCAAATATTCTTACTCTGTGATTAAAGAATAATGGTGCTATTGTGGTGATGTCAGGTATAATAAAATAAACTATAAGTAAATTTTAAGACAGAATCTTGTTTGTACGGTGTTATACCGGTTGACATGTTGTATCTTTTCCATTTGTAGTTTCCCTAACTTTCTGATTTGTTGCCAACAAAAATTGGTGTTGGTTAAGATGAATAAAAACTTAAGCATGGGAAGAAGTTGATGGATAGCTTTATGTGGTGTGCATGGAAAAATCCTCTTCAGGAAAGAATCCAAATTACTAACTGGAAAAGGGTGGGAAGAATAACTCATGTCAGTAAAGAAAAATTTATGAAAAATCAAAAGGTCAGAACTTTGGATATTTGTAAGTTAAGGTGTATTTTGACTTGTCCTGGAAAGATTCGACAACAATTGAACTGTAGTATTTCCAATAAAATTACTTGGCTTAAGTAATATCCCATTTCATTACCTTGCTTGCCATGAGGATAAGTGAAAGAGACCAGTGCAACTTGCAGGCCAAACTACAGAATATTTCAGAGAGATCTTGAATCATGAAAATATCAGCTACATTGCATCCATGTTTCCTTTAATGAACCATTATTATAATCAACAACTAGCTCTTACAAGCAACCAAAACTACTCTCAAAGTTTGTTATATCTTCTATATTTAGTAAAGTAGTATATTTTCTCTTACCAAAAGAAAAATTTATGTGTTTCATTATCAATATTATTGATTAGTTTAAAATCAAGAATTAGAAAATACAGATGGTGAAAACCATCTTCTGTCACACTTCATTTAAAATACTACTAATTGATTTTAAAATAACATTAAAGCAAATATACTACTTTGGGCAAGTTTTTATCTATCAGTTATTCCTATTCAGGAAAACAAATGTGCTAAAAACATTGATTTAACACATACTAAATTCCCTTTTTCCTTATATCTATTTGTTTTCAATTTGTGAGTATAATACATATTGATAAACACAAATATAATTCATATTGATAAATACAAGTATAATACATGTTGATAAATACATATTGATAAATATATAATACATATTGATAAATTTCTTTGTGTTTAACAAAGAAAATGTGATAAACCCACAACACAGAAATCATTCATGGTAGCTTTTGTGGAAAAACATACTTTTATTATTTTTTCATTTATAAATTAACATACAAAAATATGTTATAGAAACTTTTATAACCTTTTATTAACTTAAAAGTATTAATAACATCTCTTCAAGTGACTAAATTTTCTTTATAACATGATTCCTTTTTTACCCCTCTAACATTTAAATAAAACATTCTACCTTGCCCCTAGAGGCAAATATTGGTAATATTTTCAAACCTACATAAAAAGGACTAGTCCCCTTTTATAATGAGGAAAGTAAATTTCCCAGAGCTTAATTTACTTATCCATGTTCACACAACTAACAAGAGCTTAAGCTGAGTTGGAACAGAAAAATGTATGACTTCATGTTCTTCCTGCTCACCATGCAGCATTTATTATTCTTAGTATCAGAGATCTAAGTGTTACTATTAGTTTCTAAATAACATTATTAGCACCAAAATATTTAAATCTTTATTATTATTATATTGTCGATGACCATTGACCTAAATGTCATCACTAACAGATTAAGTTGCCTGCCAAAAAGTAGTATTTTTTTTTTTTTTAATTCAGAAACCGGGAATTGTACTAGGACTTTATCTTTCGTTACTACTTCTTGAATGAGTTTTAGTTTTTAAAGTTTCACAGCTATCCTGTCTTTCTTCCCTCTTCATTTCCTTCCTTTCATTATTCAACAGATGTTTTTAAGAGTCTACTACATGCCAGTAATTTACCAGTGTGCTGTACAATAAGAATTTAACAAATGATAAGACAAAAATAAAAAAAGAAAGAAAGAAAGTTAACCTCCCTGCCCCTTTGGAATTTAAAGTTTAGTTTGACTTAAAATAGATTTGGTAACTGTAATGTTACTGTCAAGGAACATGAAGACCATGATAAAAATAAATAGCTGCCCTACCATAGAGTAGGGGACATGACAGGATGGTTGGGGAGGGTGGCATCTGCCAAGTTATGGATCGGAAGAACTCCAATACAGGAAGGTTATGGGTTTTTAAAAAATAAATGACAATAGGAAGCAAGTAGTGGTTGAAGCAATAGTAAGCATCAGGATATTCTGCCAAGAAGTTAAATGCAAAAAGTTATCAAAATGGAGTTTAGAAGCACAGTCTCTCTGGGGCTCGTCAATGTTTGGGATAGGCAGGAGTTTAAATCCTTAGGTTATAAGACTCAAATTCAAAAGATAGAACCCTGGTTGCTTTTCGTTTCGGGAAAGGGGCAAGTAAGAGAAGACATATGGCTTCCCTAGAAGATGGCTACAGCAGTGACTAAGCTTGTAAAATCAGACTAAGACTTACGGGCATGTGTCTAGAGTATTATTGCTGGACACCAAAAAGAGAGAAGCCCTAGTTTACAGCAGAACTGAGTTAACTTCTCTGATTTACAACTCCTTATATCATTGCTGACCAGGCTCAGGGTTGGATGTAGATACCGAGGGAACGCCAGAACATTCGGGTGTTTCTCAAGTGGTCTTAGCTATGTGATGAAAGGATGGTGCGATCCAAAAAATTCCAACAGGTCATTATAATAAACAGGGACAAAAGGAAAAAAAGGAGTAAAATAATATTTGGAGAAACACCCATGGGGCTTTCCTTCCATTCTGAAATTCTGAATGACTAATTTGTCCCTGGGTACCACAAACATCAATTACTCATTCCAAAACTGCTTAGAACATTTTTTGTGAGTTTTTACAAAACATTTTTCAATCATTACTTTCAAGTTATATGAGTAGAACTTAGATATAGCCCCTTTGAGCATTTTTATGTTATGATATATAGGATGCTGTATTTTTGAATGGGGTAAATTTCCACTGACTTTATGTTTAGGCCTCCCAGGATCCTGTTCTCTAATACTGAAGAAACAAAACTTGATTCCATTGAGGCTACATGTAAGTTATGGCATTCTCATAAATGTTGACTTGGATTACCCTAGAGAGGAAGCAAAAAGAGATACTCCACAGAATTGTCAGCAATAGTGGGTAAGAAACCTGTGGTTAGGAGGGAGATATGCACATATTAGAGCAAAGTGGCCTCCACGTAGCTGTCACAACGTTATATCATTGTGGTTAAGTGCACAGACTCTGAAGATGAGATAACTGGGTTTCAGTCTCAACTCTGCTACTCGCTAGTATGTGATGTAGTGAAGTTACTTAACCTCTCTGTACCTCTGCTTGCTTATTAGTAAAATGAGGCTATAATCATTGGACCTACCTCAGAGGATACTATTATTACAATTACAAGAGTTACTATATATAAAGCTCTTTGACCAGAATTATGATGATGATGATTATTTCTGGTTGGTGATACCCTGCACAGATTTTGACAGTAAGTAGTTCTAGCATGGCAAACTCAGAAGTATGCATATTTTTCTGCTTATGTAACTAGAAACCGAGCGCAACCAAACTGAATCTGATAAAACTCACTAACCATTCCTTACTAAAGATTTGGATTCAAATGACCATGGCAGAAGTCATATAATGGACATTTTGGTAACTAAACTAATTCTAGGCTGTTAGCCTTCAATAAGAGGTCTTCTACTGGGCCCTCCATAACATAGACGTTCTTCTGAGACACCCAACCTTGCCACTATCAGATCAAGTGTGCAGTTCAGACCAAAAGACATGTCATCAAGTTTGATTTGAGTAGGGTTTGAATGAGATATTCTGCTCTTCATTTTCAGGCATCGTATTTAATATTAGTTTTCTAGCAGTTTCATTACTTTAACTCATGTTGTTTGAGTTTAGATTTAACTAAAATTCCATGATGCCCCCAAAATTCTGCAAGACTTTGAGTTGATCAGCAAGATGAGCTCCACTTCATTGCTTCTCTTATTTAACAAACTACCTATTTTAGTTGTATTGTTCCCAGTTAAAAAGTGATCTCATACTTGCTGACACATGTTCAGTGATTACACAAAAAATGTTGATATTTTGTCTTTCGTGCATCCAATCTTCTTTTCTCACTCTCTCCTAGAGTTCTGTCCTCCAATTTCTTTGAAGCCACTGTCCATTTGACATGAAAAATGTACTTATAGTCTTGTGGCTAATTATTTCAAGGGAAGGTGAAAAAAAATCTTGAACATGGCATGATTAACTCCATCTGCTTCAGCTAAAGCAATTGCACACTTCAGAGTTTCTTTGTAATGACAACTTTTCAGCAATTTACTTTTCTTAAACATTGCATTCCATTCTTCCAATGCTGGACTGATTTTTGTGTATATCTTCAGAGAATTAACCCTATTTCACAGCATGTTTTAAAGATCATAGTTTTTTTTTCTGTGAAATTATATGTAACTGAATTGCTTTGTTAGTTTTCACTAAACTATTATCACCTCTTGTGTTCTTGTTTAAGTCTTTAGTTTCCTGGCTCTCTAAATCACTTTGTGGGTGACTGTCCAATTCAAGACCTGAGGTAAAGAACTGCAATCAAGGATTGAGGCTAGACTGGGGAGTGCTCCTCAGATCATTTACATATGACTATCATCTCTGCTAATCAGCCCTTATCAGGAGTGTATCTACTGTTGCCATCAAACAGGATTCTCGGCAATAAAGCTCTTAAGAGTTTTACATTTAATTCCATGACTGAGACTGGATTCTAGATGTGCAATCTAGTAGCTGTGTAAACTTAGGTCATTTAGGCTCCCTTACCCTCAGGTTCCTCATATGTTAATAAGGATAATTAATCCTGGACTATTCTTGGTAGAGTTGTTATACAGATTTGTTAGAGATAAGTTATTTTGTGTTCCACATAATGCCTGACATGTAGAAATTGCTTAATAAATGTTTGCTATTATTATTTCTGAAGCTATACACTCTTGAAAAGTCTTTGTGAGAACAGTGATTTAGCTTAAATTGTCTTGCATTAGAATGTGAATAAATGCTAAATAACGAGAATTTGGCAATGACTTGAAGTAAATAGAACTTTAAAAATATGTATATGACTGCAATTTTTCACTTGTACCCTGAAGTACTTGAGAATAAAAAGAGATAGTATACCAATAATATTATGTATATTTTATGAGTCCTAAGAATTAAAGAGATGGCAAATGCCAGTGTTGCAATCCATCTATGTTTTGATGATTTCTCCTACTACATTCTTGTTACATTTTTTGGATTTGTGTATTATCTTCTACACCTAATAATTTAGCAATCAGGTATTACACTCCTGTTACTCCCTCATCTGGGTTTGCTATCATGGGGTGTAACCACCTATACATGGAGATTAATAACTAAATCACAGGTAAATAACTCATTCTGATCATTTTATTGTTTGAGAATATTGGAGCACCTGGTGGACTTGGATTTCTCTTTAACAAAAAACATTGCCAGTGTGGCTGGGAGTGCTCTTGGTGAGCCATGTTCAGTTGTCAACCACTGCAGACATTGCCTCACTCAATGGGATGACCGTTCCCAGAGTGTCCCACCTTCTCTTTGACATTTCCTTGACCACCCTAAAATCACAGTGCCTTTTCTGTTTTGCTGCTCATGCCCCTTCCCTATTTATACTTTTTGTAGCACCTCTATGTGACTTAACTTGATATCTATATCTATTTGTTTATTCTTGTTATTCTCTTTCTGTGAGGATACAAGCTCAATGAGGGAAAAAAGTTATAGTCTGTTTTGTTACTGTAATATCCCAAGTGCAAGTACTTAATGTATAATACTTGCTTAATAATTATTAATGAATAGTTGTGAACTGTACAGCGAATATCCTACCCTCTGTTGAAGGAGAAAGATAAACTATGAAGGATTCAATAAAAGAAACAAAACTGTTTTATAATCTGAATTTTCCTCAAGTAAAACTTCAGTGACAGAAGTTTTTTGTCTAGAGTACCGAAGCTCTACTTTGTTCTTCACTTGGTTATTGGTCCTTGAACATTTACATTCTTACTTAAGATCTAAGAGAAGAACTATGCCTGGCAGTCAACATAACACTCTTCTAAAGTGCATGTGGAGCTGTCCAAGGCCGCTCAGCTATCTCTCTGCTATTTTAAGAATTTGTCCCTGCTCTGCCTCCTAAATTTGGCTTTAAATCTTTTTACACATATTTGGCTCTCTGCCATCCAGTAATTTGACTTTACACCCAGAACTCTGTTTTTAAAGAAAGACCATTTTTAATGGGCTTTTTATTCAAAGACTCCACCAGACACTGATTTATAAGTTCTTTCCTCTGTCCATGCCAGGCACAGCACATTATTGGCAACTGAAATCCTGCCTTTTTGCATAACCAGGACTCTAAGCCATTGGTCCCAGAATGCACCCAGCTAAGTATCCACTGGTTTATGGCACAGGGAATTAGCTTAAAACATTTTTTTGGTTGTTAACTTTACTGAAGTGTATTTTACATATAATAAAATTCACCCTTTTCAAATACACAATTTGATGATCACTGGTAGCTTTAATGAGTGGTGTAAACATCACATAAATCGGTTTTATAATTGATTTTTAGCCTTCCAATAGGATCACTCCTTATGTACAGTTAATCCCCCTCCCCATTCCCAGCTCAGGCAATAATTAATCTACTTTCCCTCTCTAACAATTTGCCTTTTATGAATATCTCTTATAAATGGGATCATGCACTGTGTGGTATCTTTTGCTTGGCTTGTTTCATTTAGCATCACGTTTGAAGTTCACCCATGACATAACATGTTTCAATTGTTTTTATTACTGAATGCTCTTTTATTGTATGAATATGCCACATTTTGTCTCTCCATCCATTTTTGTCTATCTAGTTGATTAGCAGTTTTTCAGGTTTTGGATATGATGAATAAGGTACTGTAAACATATGTTTTTGTGTGGAAATACCTTCTCTTTGGTAGGTGCTTAGGAGTGGAATTGCTGGGTCAAAAGATAATTTTATGTTTATCTTTCTGAGAAACTGTCAAACTATCATCCAAAGTGGCTGCACCAATTTACATTCCCACCAGGCTTGTTTCTCCACATCCTCACCAATATTTGTATTGTCTGTCTTAATTATTATCACAAGCATTCTAGTAAGCATGAATGGTATCTTATTGTGGTTTTACACTGCATTTCTGTGGACAAGGGGATGGGAGTAAGCCAAGTTAAAACATCACTAAGTTCAGTAGTTTTTCCGGAATATAATTGCTCTTCAGAGTATTGTAAGCCTTTGGTTAATTTCTGGAGTTCCAAAAATGTTGATTTTGCTGATATTTTGTTGTGTTTATTGAAGAGAGGATCTACCAAGTTCCTCACTCCACTATTCTAATAGTCTCACCTTGTCTAAAGTATTGTTGTTATGAGTTCTTCTGTTATTTTAACCTTCTAAAGTTTGTCCTTATTCAGAAATGTGTTAAGTCTCTCCCTTTATTTTCTTGTTATTTGATATCATGTTGATTTTGCTGATATTTTGTTGTGTTTATTGAAGAGAGGATCTACCAAGTGCCTCACTCCACCATTTAATGTTTACATTTAACATTTTTTCCTTTTTTTTTTTTTTTTCCTGAAATGGAGTCTCACTCTGTTACCCAGCCTGGAGTGCAATGGCTTGATCTTGGCAACCTCCACCTCCCGGGCTCAAGGGATTCTCCTGCTTCAGCCTCCCAAGTAGCTGGGACTACAGGTGGGTGCCACCACGCCTGACTAATTTTCTGTATTTTTAGTAGAGATGGAGTTTCACTCTGTTAGCCAGGATGGTCTCAATCTCATGACCTCATGATCCGCCCGCTTCAGCCCCCCAAAGTGCTGGGATTACAGGCCTGAGCCACCGTGCCTGGCCAAATTTTTTTCTTTAGATATTTATTTTGACAGAAGCTAGCCAATTGTCCAACCATCATAGATTAAATAATACTTCTCTTTTCCAGATGTTCATTATTACTCTTTGTCAGCTATGAGCATTTTTTAAATTTATATTTTTATTAACAATGATACTTTTATACATTTTTAAAAACACATACAGTTTAAGGAAGAAAAAAATAGTACACTGAAACACAATTCAAATACTACTTATATATTTTATTATTTATCTCTATATCTATGTAAGTTGTTAAAAGTAAGTTTAACCTGAACCTGTAGTCCTAGCACTTTGGGAGGCCGAGCCAGGCAGAACACTTGCAGTCAGGAGTTCAAGACCAGCCTGGCCAACATGATGAAACCCTGTCTCTAAATATACAAAATTAGCTGGGTGTGGTGGTGGGTGCCTGTAGTCCCAACTACTCAGGAAGCTGAGGAAGGAGAACTGCTTGAACCTAGGAGGTGGAGGTTACAGTGAGCTGATATTGCACCATTGCACTCCAGCCTGGATGACATAGCAAGACTCCATAAAAAAAAAAAAGTTTAACCTGGGTATAATCTTTACATGATCACATTGACAAATAAGGGCAGAGATATCCATTGATCACATGAAAAACTCTTCAGTTGAATATGGAAAATGCAGTGATAATGATGATGATGATGATAATGACAGCATCAGTAATGATAGCAAGCACTTATACAGTGTCTACAATGTGCCAAGGTCTGTTCTATGTTACACACATGTATTAATTCATTTAATTTTCATATCAAATCTATGAAGTAGAAACTATTATGATCCATGCTTTACATAGAAATAAATTGAGCCACAGAGGAGTTAAATAACTTTGCCATGGTCGCTCAGCTAGAAAATAGTGACGCTGGGTTTGTGAATTATTTGCTGTTAAATCCTATTGCTGTCCTTGCTTTACATGATTTATTTAAGCCATAGAGGGGTTAAAAGAGTTGTTCAACCAATAACTGGTGAAACTGTGACTTGGATTTGCTCAGATTTCAGAGGCGACAAAGAGTAACTACTGGGGACAGAATATCCACTTGCCCCTAATTTTAAGATAGATCATTTGGGAAAGAGAATTTGAGGACAAAGAGATTCCTGTTATCCAGATTACTTGGGGCTTATGGTACATTCCGTATATCCATTCCCTGCCTACTAGCCTGGAGAAGAGAACGGCAGACAGTTCAGATGCACCCAGACAGAAGGATATTGCTTGGTTAACAGGAGTTTGAATTCTAAGATGAGCTATTGAAACATCTCACCCTAGCAGCCATCTGCTTTTGGCAACATTCTGGCTGCAAGGGCAGAACCACTCTAGGGTACGAAAGGATGCTGGACAAAAGACATGGCTGATACACTTACCAAACACCTATTTGACCATCTTTTTCCTTCCGGATGAACTAGCAGTCCAGGATGACTGATATGATACTTCAGAGTCAAGATACATTGATGGCTCTTAGATTATGACAACTCTGGGCATGCCAGCATAATGTACGCATGGACTATGTCACACATGTTGGCCAATTCAGACACATAGACCTTCTTAGATTACCGTAGGATGACCACCCCAGGCAGAACACCCATTCTATCCTGTCTCCCTCTTCAGATTCCAAAAAGGCTCTGTTTTTTTCTGCCCATGGAGCACACAAAGCAGGAAGGAGGTCAGCTGTGATCGCTCCAAATTGTAATGGACCATCTTCTTTTTTATCTTCTTTTATCTGCATGAAACTTTTATGTTCATTTTCCCAAACTTTATCTGACCAGGGTTTTCATGTGTTCACTCTAGTCAGTGAATACATGTCTGTTAATTTTAAAATGTTTACGTTGACAGGTGACAGTTAGGTAGTGACAGTTTATAAGAATTTTATGTGTTTCTAAGCATTTGTTTACTTTAACTATTGAATGTAAACTTGGAATTTCTTCAACATGTAATGTTAAACATATGCCATGGATTTTGAACTCAATATAATGCATAAAAGTATTTATGAAAATCATATGCAACACAGAGTGTCACAGGAATATACTTTGGCAAAATCTGCTTTTGCCTTCTGTGATATGTATTTAATCAGAGAAAATTATATATTACTTTTACAAGAGTTTGGTTATTGGGCTTATTTAGTGGTGACTAGAGTATAAATTTGTAAATTATATCTATCATAATATATAGGACTTACCAAATTATACTTTGTTAATAGTACTTCCTAGAATGGTATTATATGAGCTAATTTTTTACAGTAGACATGAGTCGTTTATTTTTAACCAGTTATGATAATTTATTAGACTTCAGAATCTGGTAGCAAACTCTGCTGGAGGGCTTGTGAATAATAACAGAGAAAAGGAAATTGTTTCCTTTGGCCCATGAGCTAGATTACACTATAAAAGGATAGAATGATTCTGCACATCAAAGTAGGTTCAATGATGTGGCCATTCCTTCCAACATACTTGCCTCCATGAAGATTCCTAATAGGGCTCCAGTGAATTACATTTTGTCCTATTGCTTATATAGGAGAGTCCAATAAAACATAGTTTGAGTCTTCATTTATAATTCATATCATGTGACATATTTGAGTCAGTTTTTTAGAAAGAATTAAGGCAATATTTTCCTCTATCTTTTGTAAGATAGAACACTAAGTAAATTTTCTCAGAAAATCTTCTGTTTTATTTAATAAATTATTTTAGGGTATTTGTTTTCCCAAATCTTCCAAGAAATGTTATCTCTTTTGTGTCAGAGAATTGTTGATGAGCCTTGTGCTGAGGTTTTGTGTGTAAATGGATTTCCTCATCCATGAATGAAGAGCTTCCTATCCCAGAACTCTGAAGTTCCCCTTGAGAGGGTATGTGGGGCTTGACAGTGTCCATCTATCTTGTTCTGCAATCACATTCAATAGAAGTGCTTCAATGGGGTCACATGCCTAACAAGCACTCAGCCCATGAGGCCATGCTATTCGGTGGTAGAATTTCTCTGACTGCTCTGTTCAAAGACCAATGTACTCTGCACTTTTCCATTGTAACGTGTAATATGCTTAAGATACTGTGAGACACTCTGCTTCTACAGTGCTCCTTTTCCTATTTGACCTATAACATTTTAAGGTTATTACCGATTTTAGGACACATTAGAAGACACTTGCCTCCTCTGCTCTCAGAATTTTTTGTGTCCTAGAGTAAAATTTTCTAAGTGAATATAAAAAGAGAGGAGCTGGCAGTTAGCACCCTGTAGTGGAAGTCATTGATGGCTTCTATTGAGTGCACCCGTGGCGCACTCATCTCCAAGATCTAGCAGTCAGTGTTGCTGCCAGCAACTCTCAGAAGCCTCCTTCCTGGATAATTTTTCTGGTCCAAGGTTTCTCACGCTCTAGCATGTATCTGAATCACCTGGAGGCTGACTAAAACACAGATGTTTGGGTCGCAGATGACAAAATTGAGCATTTTACTCTCTCTCCCTGACACTTGTAATTGGTAGAAAATAACTCCAGTCAGCTCAACTAGGGACTTGAAAAGGAAGGAGATATAATATGGAGCTGTGGTGGCAGAGAGAGAGAGAAAGGGAGAGAGACAGCAATAAGCACAAATACACCTAGATTTATAATAACTTTTTAGCTCCTGGTTTTAGCACCTCCTCAGACCCAGCAGTACTCGCTACTTTTAAATTCTGTGAGATGGATTGATTCCCACCAGTAAACTCCTCCTTCCACTTCAGCTGACTAAAACTTTTTTCTCACTGCTACCAAATGATCCCTAGCTAACACAATCCTCTACATCTACGCAGTGTTCAGTGAGACACAGATAGACAAGTTTAAAGGATGAATAAACAGATACACAGTTGTAGGTGTCTGCTTTTGTTATTCCTTTAAGATAAAGGAGAAATGGCAAATGGAATTTCAATATTAAGGATGAAGATTGTTTAAAAAACTGAGAGAAAAATTTAAACATCATGGCAGTCTGAGTTCAATTAAAGCACAGATTCTCAAATTCTGTCCCCAGAAGAGCAGTATCTTTCAAGAAATTGGTTTATTTTATCTGGTTTATTTGTGGGCAAAGAGTTGTTTATAATATTTACTTATGGCCGGGCGCGGTGGCTCAAGCCTGTAATTCCAGCACTTTGGGAGGCCGAGACGGGCGGATCACGAGGTCAGGAGATCGAGACCATCCTGGCTAACACTGTGAAACCCCGTCTCTACTAAAAAATACAAAAAAAAAAACTAGCCGGACGAGGTGGCGGGCGCCTGTAGTCCCAGCTACTCGGGAGGCTGAGGCAGGAGAATGGCGTAAAGCCGGGAGGCGGAGCTTGCAGTGAGCTGAG
Organism: Colobus angolensis palliatus; assembly: GCF_000951035.1. NCBI lineage: Eukaryota > Metazoa > Chordata > Mammalia > Primates > Cercopithecidae > Colobus > Colobus angolensis. Next base: position 584,228 of record NW_012111364.1, read on the forward strand.
ATCCGGCCACTGCACTCCAGCCCGGGCGACAGAGTGAGACTCTGTCTCAAAAAAAAAAAAAAAAAAATTATTTATTATCCTTTTAATATCCAAAGGATCAGTAGTGATGACCCCTCTTTCATTCCTGATATTAGTAATTTATGTCTTCTCTCTTTTCTTTTGGGGGCAGGGGTATTAACCTGGGTAGAAGTTTATAAATTTTACTTATCTTTAAAAAAAAAAAAGCTCTTGGATTCATTGATTTTATGTATTGATCTCTTGTTTTCAAGATCACTGATTTCTGCTCTAATTTTTGTAATTTTGTATCTCCTTCTCACTTTGGATTTAATTTGCTCTTCTTTTTCTAGTTTCCCAATGTGGAAGCTTAGATTTTTTGTATTCAGGTCTTTTTTTTTTTTCTAATATACGCATTCAAGGCTATAAGTTTCCTTCTAACTGCTGCTTTCACTATATCCTACAAATTTTGATTTTTTTCTCCCTTTTAATTTAGTTCAAATCTATCTAATTTCTCCTGAGACTTCTTATTTGACTGGTCTGTTATTTAGTACTCTGCTTTATAATCTCCAAATATTTGGGGGATTTCCAGCTATCATTCTGTTGTTTTAGTTTAATTTTATTGTGAACTGAGAGCTTATTTTATATGATTGCTATTCCTTGTATTTTACAGTACATTATGTGGCCCAGAAAAAAATTAGTGTTTGCCCTAGGAAATATACATTTACAAGTAATCCAAGTTCATTTTCAAGTAACACTGTGCTGCTTCATGTGTAGTACAGGTACCTTATAACAAAGCATTCTCAATTACTCCCTCCCATGCCTTGTAATATTGCTGTTATTGATTTTGCTTACTCATAAGCTATAATCACCAAATATATTGTTGCTATTAGAATTTTAAACAAATCCATTTATCAATTAGGAATGGTAAAAGTAAACTATTTTATTTTACCTTTGTGTAATTCCTTTTCTGATGCTATTCCTTCATTTGTATAGATAGAGTTTCTGACCTATATAATTTAATATTTCTTGCAAGGCAGGTCTACAGGCAACAAATTCCTTCTCCTTTTATCTGAGAAAATCTTTAGTTTTCTTTCAGCTTTTAATGATAATTTTATTCTTTATGGAATTTTTGCTTGGTGCTTTTCTCCTTTCAACACAAAATATTTTACTCCACTTTCTTTTTACTGTCATGATTTCTGTAGAAAAATCTGATATAATTCCTCTCCTTGTTCACCTATAGTTAAGGTGTTTTGGGTTTCCCCATCCTTGGCTCCTATCAAGATATTTCCTTTATCTCTTATTTTCTGCAGTGTGGCTATTATATACCTAGGTATGTATTTTTTGTATTTATCGTACTTGGTGTTCTCTGAGATTCCTCGTGTTGTGTTTTGGTGTCTGTCATTAATTTTGGAAAATTCTTAGCTATTAAGTACTTCAAATGATTTTTTCTGTTCCTTTCCCTCTTCTTACAGTATTCCAGTTACATGTGTGTTACACATTTTGGAACTGTCCAACAGTTCTTAGATATTTTATTTTTTTTTCACTTTTTTCTCCTTGCTTTTCAGTTTGGGAACTTTCTATTGATATGTCTCCAGGTCTCTGATTCTTTCCTCAGCCTCCAGTCTGCCTATCAGGCCACTGAAAGATTTGTTTTCCTTTTTCTTGCAATGTATAATTTTTTGTTTTTAGCATACACTTTGTATTATTTCTTAGGATTTCTGTGTCTTCTCTGTTTATGGCATCCATCTTGTCTTATATGGGGTCTATGTTTTTCGAGAGAGCACTTAGCATATTAATCATAGTTATTTTCTATTTCCAGCCTGAAAATTCCAATTTCTACCATCTCTAAATCTAATTGTGATGCTTAATTTTTATGTTTAGATTATATTTTTTTACCTTTTAGTATGCCTCGTGATTTTGTTGTTGTTGTTGTTCAAAGCCAGAAGTGACATATCAGGTACAAGGAGCTGAAATAAATAGGTCATTAGTATGAAGTTTTGTATGATCTGGCTGGGGTTAGGCTGTATCTACAGGTGTCAGAGGCTAAAATTTTCCTCCAGTGTCTTTGTTATTGTACCTCCTTTTGTCTTTGGATTTCCTTTTAGACTCTTTCTTAAGTAGGGTCTGAGCTTTGCACTTATTTCAGCTGTAATCCCTTATTACTATTCAGTAGTCTAGTTGGAAACGTGTGGGAGGAGGGGAAGTGTTCTATACTTCTCTGATTAATATTTTAGTGGGCTTCTGCCCTTGGTCCCTGACCTTCAAAAGTGTTGTCAGCCTTGTTTTCCTCTTTAGGTGAGACAGGAAGGCTAGAGAAGTCTGTAACTGGGTATTTCCCTTCCCCAAGGTCCTTCAGTCTCTGGAAAAACCCAAATTGTTTAAGTTCTGATAAGATAGTTTCCCTTAAGGGCAGGACTTTGTTAGGAAGAACAGAAGACTATGGGGATATTTAAAAATGGTTGTTTTTCCTTTTCCTCTGCCAGAATCATGATAGTATTTCCTGCAATCTTCAGGCTGAGAACCTGGTGGGCCCCTGGAGGTAAAAACTCCAGAACCTCCAGAACGTATGACAGCTTCTTCAAGGTTGGTCCCAGGAGGTTTTACCCTTGAGCCAGTCCATGTCAGTCTCCAGCAATTTGTCAGTTCCCAGATCCTGTCTTCCGACTGCTTCTGTTCCTGCTAAATTGTGACTCTCTGTGTTCCTCATTTTCTTCAGAACTTTAATTCTCTGATGGGTTTAAGTAGCATTGTTAACTTTCAATTTGTTCAGCTTTCTTTAGTTTTGAGGATGGGATTGATGAGTTTAAGCGCTCTACATGTTCAACTGAAAGTAAATTTTTTTTTTTTAATTTGCAAAGTACCAATGATAAAAATTAAAATCATAACGATGATTTTTTTTTTAACACATAAAGGTTTTTTCTTTAACACATAAAGGAAGGTTTGCTAAATCAGTTTCCTAGTACCTATCCAGAGGTAAGATTTACAACGTTGAACCTGAGCACTTTGCTCCAGAACACAGTTGTGGTTAAGAATCATTTCCCACTCTGTGTTTTTCAGAACCTCTAAGATTTTATGTTCCAGAAAACTGTTTACTGCAAAGAACCACCTTTCCCCATATGATTCAGATAAGATTTGATGTCCAGTATTTATTGTGACTCTCCTAAGACTGACAGATGACTTCCTTGTTAACCTATAACAAGGCCAGATACAAAAGCTCTAAATTCCCATTCTGTGGCTCACCAATGATTAGGTGAAATGTCTGTCCCCTGATATTAACTAGACACAGAGACAAACATTTCTGATTCAGCTGATTGACTGAGACACTCCCTGATTATAAATATAAGCCCAACTGGATAATTGCCCACCTGTAACTTGTTTATTCCTATTTATAAATGCCAAAGCAAAATCATCCTGCTAAGAAACTCTGATATTCAGATCTGGAGTGTTCTCCCTATTGTAATAGACTGAATAAAACTTTTATCTTTGACACCCCTTCTAACAAACTTATACATATTCTCCCTAGCTTTATGAAAAAGTGTTAAAGTCTTTGTTATTTTAGTGTGTTGTGAATTGTAATGAACTTTTCTACATTAAACTCTCACTAATAATTTCAAGACATAAGAAGACATTTTGGCATGTAGTCATATTATCCTGTGCCCCAAATAATCAATCGTGCGTTATTAGTTGCAAGAAACAACCTTTGATTTGACTGTCTATTTAGATAAATCTGTGATATTATAAGGAGGAATTATTTTTCAAAATATTATTATTTTGATAGCTTTCATGGAAAAATATATTAATAAGAGTGCTTGCTAGTATTTTGACATTTATAGAATTATTCATAATCTTGTTTTGTTATCCAATATAAATCTTAACAGCATATTGGCACAAAGTCTGAAATAAATGCAAATAAACAAAAAATTAAACATCCAAACTAATCACACATTCTTTCAAGTTGCTCATAAGTGATGCCTCTTGCAATTCTGTGTTCTGAGAACTACAGACTTTGATAGTCAAATTCAATTACATCACATCCTTGGCAGTATACATTCTTGTAACAGGATGTTAAAATGGAAACCTTTCTTTTTAGTTTTGGTGGAGACTTCAAATTCCAAGACTAAAACAATAGCAGGCAAGTGCTTTCACATTCCACACTGAGGTGATATACTGCCTATATGTGACCAGCAAAGGAAACAGTGCAGAAACAAAAATGAAAATAGTTTCTGGAACTCTAGCTACATATCCTTTTTAGCACAACATTTTTCAGGTTAAAGAAGCTAAGAGGATTTTTTTTATATACAGTTGCTGAACTGCTATGGATTTTTTTGTGTGTATCTACTCAAAGAGGCAAAAAATAATGGAGGGTACCCTAGTCTTAACTGAAGTCAGCTATGGGATCTTTAATCCAATCATCCAGAGAACTTGAGATATATACTGTATATATACAGATACATATGTATATATATTATGTGTATATATATATCTGTATATCTGTATATGGATATGAATATATATACAGATACATATATATCTGTATATCAGTATCTGTATATGAATGTATATATAGATACATTTGTATATATGTATATAAGACATTTTGGCATTAGTCATATTATCATACATATTTAGTCATATTATCATACATACATATATTTGTACATGTACAAATGCATCTATATATTCATGTACATGTACATACATATATATATACACAAATACATCTATCTCCTGTATGTATATATATATATACATACATATATATATACAGCTTCTGAAGTCAAATACAGAGCATACAGGTTCCTGAGCAATCTCTGAGAGAAACAAGAAAGAGAGAGGTAAAGGAGCCATCACAGACTTCCCTGCAATGTGTTTTTTTGTGATATAGGGATTGTGCCAAGTGAGAAATAACTGGTCAGAGATTGATTTCAACTGTGATGAAGAGGACCATCTGTGGGTTTGATATGACCTCAACCAAAGCGATACATCTTCAGAAATCTAAGACTGAGTGGGAAGGGAAAAATAATACAATTTATTATCCAGGTCAGGGGAGGTGCAGTAGGACTCCATAAAAGAGTCAAATGTAAATGTTTGCTAAAGTAAGATCACAACAGTAACAGACAAGTCATGATGTTTCTTCACCCACTGCTCTTTATTCTAATTCTTTTCATGCTAGAGAGGATAGAAACTTGGGGACAAAAAGAAGCAATGGTTACAAAATAGAAATGATGAAGACACATTCCCTTTTTCATTGCAGGCTCCATATCTGAAAAGGTACAACAAGGAGGGATGGAGAAAGATCACTGACCACAAATAAAATTGGGAGCTTAGACAATTAAATTATCTGGACATTTTAATTCCTGAACTAAGACTAGATAACAACATGCGGACTGCTGTTGATATCACCAAGGAACAGAAAATAACTAGCCTCATGAGAAAGCTTTGAATGGGCAAAAGGGAAATTGAATACAATTGTTTTTTGCTTGTACCATATGGAGGCATATTCTGTCTAGGTACATTGATAGGAAACTGCTGGTGTTTAACATCATTCAAAAACAGGGCCCATTTTTGAACCATAAATTATCTTCATGACCACACCCATTGCCTTCAACATACAGCCTAAGTCTCATACCTTCTAAAATATCTCCTGTACCTGCTCCAGTTTTCAGTGATCACCAATTCCTTTGACCTCCAAGAACATAAATTTCTTTTCTACCTTGTACTTTGAATTCTGTTTAAACTATCTTGTTGTATGTAAAATAATTTTAATGAGCTATAGTTGACATAACATATTTAGTTATCTGTCTGTCTATCTATCAATCATCTGTCTATCAATCATCTGATGAGAATTTATCATTACACTCAAGATAATGAGCTCAGACATGATTCCCAAATATTTTCTCATCAGGCTTTGTAATTCTTACCTCTCAACACTTCCCGGCATCTCCCAAACCCAATAAACCACTAATCTGCTTTCGGTCACTATAGATTCATATGCATTTTCTGAAATATTATATACAATGGAATCATTCACTGTGAATGCTTTTTCATCTGGCATCTTATATTCAGCATAATTATTTTCATATTTTTCCATGTTGCAGAGTAGAATTTCATTACATAGATATTCTATAACTTATTTATCCATTTACATTTTTGTAAAGATCATGAAATATAAATAAAATCCTAAGCCCTGCAACTGACTGAGTAGACACCTGCTGCCCAAGGAGACTCCAGAAAAACTTTGAAAAATTGAGATTCCTGGTCATGACAAGGTGGGAGGTTGATTACCCTTTGATATACCTCCTTCCTTGCCAATCTTTCCTAGATTATTTCCTAAGGGTTAAACAGAAACTGGCCCTGGAAAAATAAAGAAATGAAAACTCACTCCTTTGCTGATTTCAGCCAACTTTGGACACTGCAGCTGGAATCCCCTCCCTTCTTGTAGTTTCTACACAGCAGGTAACCAGTTTAATAGCACATTCCTTTCTGATTTTTTATTACCAGCCATGGACTGGTTCTAGCCAGATACAGAGGTTGCCCACAAGATGTCTGTCATGTTTTAATGTATACAGCCTAATTTTAATATATTTAAGTGCTAATTCTCCATCCTAAAGTGAACATGTGACATGTGTAATATGTATGTTTGCTTACTAGCATATGTGTGTCCCTTGTGAATATTCCTAACTCTTCTTACAACTTGTTGATATGTTTATTTAGCCATCCTGTCCAGTATAAATTCCTGTCTCATCCTTCTTCCATTGAAGTGCCTGCTTTTGATTTCTGCTGGAGGCTATGCTTCCCAGTCTGCAGTGTGGCCAGCCTGCAGGCGGAAACTCTGTAAGAAACAAAGCTGGCCGGGCGCGGTGGCTCAAGCCTGTAATTCCAGCACGAGGTCAGCAGATCGAGACCATCCTGGCTAACCCGGTGAAACCCCGTCTGTACTAAAAAAAAATACAAAAAATTAGCCGGGCAAGGTGGCGGCGCCTGTAGTCCCAGCTACATGGGAGGCTGAGGCAGGAGAATGGCGTAAACCCGGGAGGCGGAGCTTTCAGTGAGCTGAGATCCGGCCACTGCATTCCAGCCTGGGCGACAGAGCGAGACTCCGTCCCCCCCCCCAAAAAAAGAAACAAAGCTGTCCTCTCCAAATATATGGATCTCATGATTTTAAGTCTACAAGACTTAAGTTGTTTTCTATTTTTTAACCTTTTTTTTTTTTTTTTTTTGTGATGGAGTTTCACTCTTGTGGCCCAGGCTAGAGTGCAATGGCATGATCTCAACTCACTGAAACCTCCACCTCCCAGGTTCAAGCGATTCTCCTGCCTTGGCCTCCCTAGGCACCTGCCACCATGCGTAACTAATTTTTGTATTTTTAATAAAGACGGGGTTTTGCCATGTTGACCAGGCTGGTCTCGAACCCCTGACCTCAGGTGATCCACCTGCCTTGGCCTACCAAAGTACTGGGATTACAGGCATGAGTCAAGGCACCCAGCCAGTTTTCAAACTGTTATAAATAAAGGTGCTGTAAACGTTGGTGTATGATCTTTACATGAACATCTGTTTTTATTTCTAATGGATAAATGCCTAGATGTTAAATGGCAGGTTTATAAGGTAATTATATGTTAAATTTTCTAAGAAATTTCTGAACAGTTTTTTCAATTGGCTGTACAATTTTTACATTTCCACCAGTAGCGTATGAGAGTTTCAGTTATTTAACTCTCTTGCCAATACTTGTTATTATCTAATTTAACTATTATCTGAATTATTGTTATTATCAAATTAAATTTACTAATTCTAGTGAGTAGTAATATCTCATTGTAGTGTTAATTTGAATTTACTTACTCCTAACATCTTTTCATATGCTTATTTGCCATAAATTGCTGGATTACAGCTAATAAAAAATTAAATAAAATGGAATCATAAAAATACTAAATTAGCCCTAAAAAAAAAAAAAAAGAAAGGAAAGGAGAAGAAGAAAAAAAGTGGAACAAATAGAAAACAAAGGATAAGGAGACAGTATTAATTAATAATATCAATAACCACATTACATATAAATGGTCTAAGTACTCAAATTAAAAGGCAGATATTACTAGATAAAATAGCAAGAATTGCTTATCACTGCCATAAGAAACTTACTTTGAGTATATAAATAGCAATGGGGTAAAAATAACTGAATGGGCAAATATATAATAATATTAATGAAATAATGCTACAATCACTATAGTAATTTTAGAAAGAGTGGATTTCAGAGATAAAAATATTCAATGAAGCCACTTGAAAACTATTTAACTTCCATCTATAACGTTTATTTTTTCTAGTGTTGATTTATGTTAAAAGAACATTTTAATTTATTGCATTTGACTTGTAAAATACCTCAATTCTTTGTAATTTTAGGAATAAAGTGTAGTTAATTTAAAGAAGAACTTTCAATGTAGCCTTTATATAACATTATAATATAACTTTCTTCAGAAGGGTAATACAAGCACTGAGTCATAGTAAGAATCTTCTTTTTAACTTTGAAAAAAATGTATTAAAAGAACTAACGAAGGCCTCTGCATAATGATATAGAAGGTCAACGGATAGAAAATAACAGTTCAAAATATGTGTATGCCAAGTAACACAGCTTCAAAATACATAAAGAAAACAATGATGGTACTGCAAGAAAAACAGAGAAATTCACACATGTAGAATAAGATTGCATTCTTCCTTAAATAAGTCAACCAACTAGACTTCATTTATATTTATAAACAATCTATTCAACAACAACAAAGTACATACTCATTTTAAGTGCACACAGAACATATACCATAAAATGTCGTATTCTGGGCCATGAAAAAGTTCTCAATATTTCTAGGAAGATCTCAAATTATACAGAGCATGTTATTTGACCAAGATAAAATTAAATTAACAACCAATAACATTAATATATCAGAAAAATCTTCAAACATCTAGAAACTACAAGACAAATTTCTAAGTAAACTATGGATCAAAGAAGACATAACAAAAGAAATTAGAAAGTTTTTTGAACTGAATAAAAATGAAAACATACCAAAAGTTTAGGTTGTAGCTAAAACTGTACTTAAAGGCAAATTTATAACACTAAATACCTATGTTAGAAAAAAAAGAGAGAAAATGTATCAAATCAGTGATTTAATCTTTTATGTTAAGAAACTAACACAATTTGAAAAAAATCAATCCAAAATACAGAAGAAATGAAATACTAAATGTAAAGGTAAAAAGAGAAAACAGAGAAAAATCAATAAAAGGGAAAGCTGCTTCTTTGAGACGACAAATACAATTGATACATTTCTTGTTACATTGATTTAAAAACATAAAAATGAAGACACAAATTAACAAACTAGGAATGAGAGAGGTGACATCACTAGTAATTTTGCACACATTAGAAGGATAATGAGCAGATATAATACATTTTATGACAAATTTAACAATTTCAATGAAATTTTAAAAATCCTTGAAAGACACAAACCAACAAAGCTCACTCGAAAATAAATATAACTCAAATAGCCTCAACTGTATTAAATAAATTGAGCTTATAGTTAAACTTTTCTACGAAGAAAAATTGTGGATCAGATAGCTTCATGGGAAAACTCCACCAAAATGTCAAGGAAAGAATAATAATTCTGCACAAATTCTTAGAAAATTGAAGAGGACAGAATGCTTTTCAATCCTATGAGAGAGCATTATGATCCTGATACCCAAGCCAAGTAAGAGAAAACTGGAGATGAAAATCCGTCACGAGCATCGTCGCAAAAATTTCTAACAAAGTTTTGCCAAATGTTTATATCACACACACACACACACATTCTCATGACATATGTCATATAGATGTCATGTCTCATATATAATCCCATGACAAAATGGGGCTTTATTCCAGGAATGCCTGCCTGTTTTAAGATTTTCAAGTCAACCAATGTAATTCTTTTCAGTAACAGCTGAAAAACGTAATCTGTATAGCTGGAGAAAAGTATTTGGTAAAACACACCATCCGTTTCTAATTAAAGCTCTGAAGAAACTAAGAATAGAAGTGAACTTCCTCAAACTGAGAAGGTGAGTAGTGGCATTTATGTTATGCTGTTTAAGGTCCAAAACTCTCCTAATGGCCTTCAAAATCAGTTTCTTTACTAATATTTGCAACTGACCTAACCATTTTGTCCAGCACGGCTGGAGATACAGATTGTTACATATATGGGACATGAATATGAATAGTGGCCCCGGGGAACCTTCTTGTTGAATGTCTCTTCGATATCTCATGCTTGCCTCAATTATCTTTCTCTTTCTGTATCTAATTCTTTGTCTTTAAATAATAATATCTTACATGTGTATGTTCCATGGAGGCTGATGACTCCTTAAATATCCCTAAAGGGAATCCATGAAAAATTAACAACTCAAATCATAGTTAACAGTGAAGACTGGATACTGTACTTGTAAATTCAGGAACAAAGCAAAGTGGTCAAAGTAGTACACTCTTTATTATTTATATTCAACATTTTACTGGAGATTCCAGCCTGTGTAATCAGGTTGAAAAAGAAATAAAAGGCAATCATTTATGTAAAACATTCTAAAAAATCTACAGAGAAACTATCAGAATTAGTAAATGAGTTTAACAAGGTTTCAGGATACAAGATCGATTTAAAAAATTAAATATATGTCTATCATACTAGCTGTGAACAATTAGAAAATGAACTTATAAAATAACACTATTTACCATAATATAAAAATACAAACTGCTTAGGGATAAATTTGACAGAGAGGTGTAAGTTCTAGACACTGGAAACCACAAAAAGATACCTAGCATAAATTAAAGATTGAATATGTGGAGAAATATGGTGCATTCATAGTGTGATGACTCAATATTGTTAAAACATCAATTCCCTGCAAATTCATTCAATGTGAGCCCAGTCAAAATCTCAGTAGACTTTGCTGTAGAAATTGTTTGTTTTAAAATGTATATGGAAATACAAAGAACTTGGAACAATGAAAACATCATTGAAAAAGAAAAATAATTTTGAAGTACTTTTCACTCTCTGATTTCAATGCTTATTATACAAGTTTAGTAATCAAGAAAGTGGGTATTGCTGTAATCATAGGAAAACAGATCAATGGAGATATTAAATATCAATTCACACATTTATGGCCAATCAATGTTTGCCAAAGGTCCCCAGGAATTTCAATTGGGAAGGATAAGCATTTCAATATATACTATTGGAACAATTTTATAGCCATATGCAAAAAAAGAAGCCTTATTTTATGTTATATGTAAAAATAACTCAAAATGGATCAAAAACCTAAAACTATAAAAGTTTTGGAAGACGGAAAGAAAATCTTTGTCGCCTTGAGTTTGACCAATATTTTTAAAACTATAACACAAAAAGCAAGAACAAACTCAGTACATTTGACATTATCAAAATTAAAATTGTTAGGTTTTCAAAAGGCACTGCTATAAAAGCAAAAGGCAAGCAAAAAACTGAGAAAAAAATATTTGCAGGACATGTATCTGAGAAAGAACTTGTGTTTAGAATATATAAAGAATTCTTCTAACTCAATAATAAGAAAATAAACATTGTAATTTAAAAATGGGCAAAAGATTTGAACAGACACTCTTGTTTTGATTTTTAGCTTTTCATGTGGGTAAGCCCTGAATAACCTACATTTCTTTAAGCTATCAACACCAATCACAGTTAATAAATATATTTTGAACATGTCCAAACTGATAGGGAATGACTTAAATAAAAATCTGCTTCCATAAAATTTATACTTTTCTCTACAGTCTTCATTGGAGTTATCAATGGAATAAACTAATATGGATGTTCAGACTACTGAACATACCAGTTCACCAATGCTATACCTTTGTTTCTGTTAGATTTTGGTGCCTTTTTGCTCTGATAGTCTAGACATAGCCTGTGTTTCTTAGACATGTTTATAAATACATTGGAAAGGTGGTCTAAATAAAGGCATTTCTGAAATACAAAGCATCTTTTTGTTATACAGGGTTGTTATTAAGAAAAGAGTCCAAAATAAGGCTTCTGGCAATGAATCATAGATTCTGACTGATGTTTTCTACAGATGAGAGTTCAGCTCCACCTTTCTCAAAAATGTAAGTTTTAGGAGAGGCCTTTCTTTCAAAGCCCTTGGGAAATAAATTGTAGTGTACACTGTGCTTCTTAAAACCACTCCTACCATTGTTTGAAATCCAATGGCAAAGGTCTTCTCTGGTAAATAAATGATTTTGAAATTTTAAAGCTTTCAACATATTTTGCTCCTAGATTTGAAGCTGCAGCCTTGCAATAGAATCTAAAAAATAAAAGAAGGGGGAAACATGAAGGAAGCTAATTTTCCCTCATGAATGTGAAATTAAGTGTGAGAGTAAAAGCTCTTTGTGTCCTAAAATATGAAAGAGGCTTAGCAAATTACATTATCCAGAGCTTTATTTCATACATAAGGAAACTGGGACCCAGAGCAGGGTGGTGCTGGAGCCAGGAGCAGAAACCTTAAGCCAGGATTCTACTTCTAATCCAGTGGTTTTTTCCATTACACCTTCTAAATGACAGGAGGAAATAATCTCTGACAACATAATTAAGACCACTTAAAGAGGTCAGATAAATTGCCCAAGGTCACGTAGCCAGTAAGTGGTAATGCTGGTACAAGAATCTAGATATATGAGACCCCAATGCCCATGATTTATGCTATGCCATCATATTTTTAATATATTATTGTAAAATCAATTGAATATATTTCTATTAAAATATATTTGAGTTTCATGAAAGCAGCCTTCTGGTTTTGTTCATCAATATGTTCTTTAACATGTTATAAATACACAATAAATATTGAATATTCATTCATAAGTTTACACATATTGCTTGATTTTAATATGCATAATGTCTACACTGAATACTTACCAACTATTCACCTAGAAGGCAATGGGCATGTGTATTGGCTACAACTCTTTAGCAACAATAATTTACCTCCACTGAAACTCTCTTAGAAATGTATTCTTCACGACCCCAGATACACAGAAGTGGTAGAGAAAAGTTTCTAGCTGATCTGCTTTACTAATGTGGAAAAAAAAATGAAAAAGAAAAGAAAGGTGTAGATTTTTATTAATATCTGTCTGCAGACATACTCAACCTACTGATTTCTAGAGGAATTAAGCAATATTGGGCTGACAGAAAGGTGAGAAAGGAGTGAAGAATTTTCTTTGTATAAGTCAGTTTATCTTGAGTCCCATGACAATTTAGGATTTGTTCCTTGAGCATCTCTCTCCAGCTATACTTTCTCACTTTCTATTTCATTTCCAACTCCTCAATCTTTATCTTGGAAAACATAGTCACTGAAATCTCATTCTTGCCTTTAAATCTAGTCTTAAACTCCCAGCACAATTTCTATTATATTTACAATCAATATGAAATTGTGAAACAATATTTTGTTGGGAGATAACATAGTATGTTTGTTTATACATGCCTCTCATGAATATATTGAAAGTTGACTGTGCCTTAAAAATAGAACATATGAAGAAATGTATACAACATAGGACTTCTGGCAAGCAGAATCTCATTTCATTTATTCTTTGTAAATACTTCAATTATGTCTGCTAAATATTTTTAAAATCGCTTTCAACATACTACAATGATTAAGAACAGACAGCATAAAGTTGACATCTTTTGCATGATCCTAAAGTCTAGAAGGTGTGTGCTGTGAGTTTGTTGTACTTGTATGTGCCGTTAGATAGATTAAGTCTATTTCTCCATGTAGCGCTTACTTAATGAACAATCCTAAAATAAATTACTCCAAGGTTGCTTCAATGTACTCTAAAGTATTCTGAGTACATTTATTTAAAATATAGTTTAAAATACATTTAAACAGAGAAATACATTTAATTAGCACATTAATAAAGAATAACTTCTGCATTCAAATTTAGTAAAATTTGGGAGCTCATATAAAATGAAAAGAAAAAGATATATACTTCAATAACAAGGAAAACAAGAGTGCAACTTGACATTAGAAGACATATAAATGCCCAGCAAACACATAAAAAGATGTTCAACTTAATTAATTTAATAAAATAATGTTATACTCTTTACCTAGCTACTTAAATAAAAAGATTCGACAATATTCAGTGTGGACAAAGATGGGGTAAAATGTATAGTCATAAATATAAATATTTGGTGTGAGTAGATATGGGTTTTGGAGAGTAACCTGGGAATATGTATATACTTTTAAGATTGTCCTCTCTTTCCCCCAGAAATCAAAAATCTAAGAATCTATTCTTCAGTTACATTAGTCTAATCTCTACAGCAGATACACATGCAGTCAGAGACACTTATGCATAAACAATATTCATTATAAATGTTATTTGCAGGTTCAATATCAATAAACAATAAAATGAGATAAAGAATTATAGTACCTATATTTAAAAATTACTATAAAACTATTAAAAATAATAAGGTGCTAACCTAAAATGGTACATATGATAATTGAGTAAGTGGATGAAAATTTAAAAAACAAACCAATATTTGTAGTGTGATTCCAATTTTGGAAAACAAATAAAATAATACATGTAATAAATAGATCAGAGTGTACATCTGTATTAATATATATGCAAATGTATAATAAATACATCTGATCTATTAAATAACATCAAGGCATAATGAATATACAGGGGAATTAAAGAAAATATGTATTTGGACTATGGCCCAAGTACAATCCTCCCACTGGAAATGGCTGATCTTCGGAAACTTAGTAGACATCTATGCTGATGTTCCTTTGAGAATCAAGGTTTTCTAAGGACAGTTATCAAGCTGACATATTGGAAGGTAAACAATATGACACTACAAGAATTGTGCGTATCAGTCAGTAAGTCAAAATCCAAGTACGTATAAAGTTGGCACCAAGAGCTACTACTAGTTAGAATCTCCAAACACTGGGTTAAGCTACTGGTCTCCATAACTGTAGATCTTTTTGAAATACAAGATAGGGTATCGGCATATAAAATAGTGTGCTATTCAGCTAACGAAGAATGGATATGAGATAAGAAGACACAGTCCCAAAGAACAAGACAAAGACAACAATAAGATGAGCTAAAAGAATAATTTGAGATTGAGACGCTGACCTACACACTCAGAAAGCCTGACTAGAACAGAACAGGAAGATAATTCACTTGAATAAGAAAAGATCTATCTCACATCTTTGCTGGCAGCTTGATTATACCACCAGCAAAATATATTTTTTCCTCATCAAAAAACAGACACTTTATCATTTTACTTTTGCTCCCAATGGCATCATTATTTTTTCAGTTCACCAGACTCAAAATTTAAAATTATCTGTAACAATTTTTCTCCTTTACCAGCTTCTATAAACCTTGATAATTATAACCCCAAACTGGACATTTTCATTTTATTTTAATTACTAAAATAGTCTTACGATGTATCTTCCTTTTTCTGGTCGACCTTCCACAGAAATGTCAAGATAATCTTTTTCAAAGTAAATCTTTCTTACAAAGTCCTAATTCTTCCCAAGAGCACCAGCTGGGATGAAATGATGTGTCTCAGACAGCCACACTCCCAGACTCTCCTTTCTCAGATGGTTTGCATTGCCACTAGCTTGGATAATTTTCCATTTCTTCATCTCCAGAAATTGAGGAAAGTTTTCCTCTAAGTATATTAAAGCAGAGTGCTTAAGATCATGGACGCTAAAACAATACTCAGTTGATTTTGCAATTTGAATCCACCATATTACAGCTGTATAACTTTGGACTGTGATTTAACCACTCCAAGTCTAGGTTTCCTTATTCATAAAATAGACATAACATTTCTAAATTCGTAAAACTGTTGTTAGAATTCAATGTTATCATCCATGTAAAGTTTATTGCTTTACAATAAACTTGGTATTGTATTGGCATTGGTATAGTGTCTGGTCCATAATATTTACAATGATTATCATTATAATCATTCCTAGGCATGTCAGCATTTTTCTTTCATTTTTAACACATTTCTTACCAGTGTATGCATAGGGCCTTTTACAAATATACAAAATATTTTTGTTCATTTAAAGAATATTACAGTGTAAATTATATAAGAAGAAATCACTTACTGATATGAAGTAACAGAGGATTTAACTTTCAAGTTCTTTCCTCATCCTTTGAGTTCTCTTTGTTTTTCCTCCATCACACAAGCCCGTAGGTCTTTCCACAGTCTGTTGTTTTAGGTGAAAAGCCTCCCCTGGAAATTTGTCAATCCAAAGCTAAATGGTTTCTTTGAATCACTTTAAACAAAAAAATTCAAAGTGAAGACTAATCTAAATATGTATATTACAGAACACTTTACTATTCTTCCTGGTTAAGGGCAGTGTTATTTTAATGAACATAAAGTAGCTAAGAAAAAATGAATGTATCCCATGAACACAAGGGAATCTCACCAAGTGACTGAAAAAAAGAGTAGCCAGGACTCCCAGGAACTAAAAGTAAGCAGGTAGCTGGTCTCCTTTCTCTCTCTGCCACTCATTCCAAGGCATGCTCATTAAGCCAAATACTCAGTACATTTTATCTATTAGAACACACATTAGAACCAAATTTCTCTGTTTAATTATTAACTTAAACATAGATGAAATTGGCCACCGGCCTTAGAATATATAACCTTAAGGTGTCAATATCTGTGAATACCTCAGAATATCTCTGGCACTATTAGTATGAATCGCTGGAAAAAAATCAGATTTGTCACTGACAACCAGGTTTATTGGTTTATATACTGGACAGCCAAGTATATAACAAATAACCAAATGCTTTTTCTTGTCTAATCAGCAATGGCCAGAGGTATAGGGCTCCCTGGACAACGTTGCTCTGTAAGCTGATACTCTGGAACAGACGAACTCTGAAAAAGAAGCATAGAAAATATAAATGAATTGACTAGCACATTAACAACATGTTATTTCCCTAACCGCCCCCAAAACCCAAATTAATATCTCAAGAGAACCATCAGTCTCTCCATAAATAACAGTAACTGATTAGGTAGTCATAAGGTGTCAGAGTGCTATTCACTCTTCTATTGTTAAGCCAAGAACAGCTCATTGTTCACTTTTCATTAGTCTTCTATTATGTTAATATCAACAGCTTAACAACTTCATTAGAAATTATAATAACACTGATCTAGTACCTATTCAGATTACATATTCAATTCAAGGGAAGAATAAGTTTAGAGGAATGGCAATTTGATAAAAAAATACTCAGAATTAAAGAGAAATTGGGAAAATGGTTCTTTGTTCTGTAATCAACTTCTGTCACCACTTGACTCACCCTCCTGGGAGAGGGAGGGGCTTTCCAAAGCCAAGTCTGAATAGGGTTTCAGTACAATTTTTCCAAGACAAAGTCAGACATTGACGGTATAGAATCCAATGATACCTTCCTTTTTATTGGTGCTTATAGGAGTCTTTGACCAGTCACATATCCAAACTAACATACAAGGAAAGAACAATCATTTCATCATTCATTCCACATTTGAATAGAATGTATACATTGAACATGCAGCATCCCCTGCCCTGGAAGCTGTGGACAGAAGCGATATACAAATTAAATGGAAGGCCAAGCCATTTCATTATTCCTCCTGAAAAAGTCAAGAGTGGAGATGGCCAGGTCTAGCCACACATTAAAATCAGATGAGAGTGTTTATAGCCTACTGTTGCCCAAGATCTACCCCCAACCAATTTAATCAGAATCATTGGTTGTGGGTCCACACATTGGTATTTTTTTTCGAAAGTTACCTTGGAGATTCTAATCTGTAGCCAGGTTTGAGAAGCATAGGCTAGCCCTTGGGGAAATAATAGTTATTAAGAACACATGGGAAGCAGATTTCAGCCAGCTGGCTGTACTTCTCCAAACTTAAAAAAGAAAAATAAAAAAAAAACACAACTGGAGGAAGTCAGGAAAATCCTAAGTGTTGAAGAAACCATGGAAAAGAGAGCTAAGTGTGCAAGCTTCTTGCTTCATAGAAGGGCTGCCACTTGCAGTTTCTAAAGTTGTGCTCCCCACCTCAGGCATGGGGGCAGAGGACACTAAATTCAAATTGATCACACACTTTGTTTAAACACAAAGGACAAACATGGAATATTATTCTTACTGGGACATTGTACATAGCTAAGATTTAGTCCTAAATTAAAGCTATTGAGACTGACATTTTTCAGCAACTGTTCTCGAGCTATAAGGGGAAGGAGCCCTGAATGGTAATTGTCACCTGGTGTCATAGTGCCATTCCTTCAAAAACTGGTCTTAGATAAGTCTTTTAAACAAACTACTTCTCAATTTCTTTGTTTCTAAAGTTACTGAGTTGATCTGACTGTCTACTCAAACATACCTTCATTTATTCAATGAACTGATAGTGAGAACTATCTCTTATCAGGCCTTGTCTTCAACGGTTTCCTTCTAAATGGATCGCATGTGCTTTCTGCCCATAAATGTCTTACAGTCTGTTGAATTTCAAGTAAGGGGTTACAGTACAATGTGAGTTGGACACATGGGGAGTTAAAGAGAAGGGTTCAAGAGGTCAGGAAAGATTTCTCTGTGGGGTTTTATTTTAGTAGGTATTAAAACACAAATGAAGATGTTCTATACATGTGAGATTGGTGGGTAGGAGTGGGGAACAGGAAAGTGAAAGCGCAAAGCCTTTAAAAGAACTGTCGTGAATCCAGTGTGACTAGATTTCAGGTTGGAGATGGAGAAGTGGAGGGATGAAGTGCCATCATAAAGGAACATTGTGGAAGGTCTGTGTGTATTTTTATGCACTGATGATAGGATAAGGAAATTAGAAAAATCAATCTACTGTGCAAAGGAAGAAGAATGGCGACACTGAAGTTAGAGATTAAGTTAGGGAGTAAAGTAATAGCCCAGAGGAGAAATTATGATGGCCTAAATAAGAGCCTTTGGGGGCATATTATTCTATGTTAGAGAGCAAGAAGGAGTGAAGAAATGAACTCACGACCTCTAAAAATGAATACCTTTGAAGTGTTTTTAAATGTATAATAAATGTTATTTTCATAGTAATTCTACTTACAAAGAAATATGTAAGTATTTAAAACTTTGAGGCCAAGTTTTCATTGTCTTTCATTAACCACCAGTAACAAGATTATATTAATATAAGAATGACTACACCTATAGGGATATTCACTTAGAGTACTGTGTTCGAAGATACCCACAGATTTCTACACAGTTCTATACATCTTTACTTATCTCATCTCCAATATAGCCCTGGGGATTTTCAGAAAAGAGCATGTAATGTCAACTTTGTACTTAAACTGTAAGCATCAAACCCTTGGGAACTATCAAGTTATCAGTCTTTACTACTGAAAACATAACAGGATTTAAGTAGAGCTACTCTAAATGGTTCAGATTACATTTAGGTAATATTTTGAATGAGATGAAGACAGAGAGATTTTCACCCAAGTGACTAGTTTAAACTGCCTACATTTGTGTACCAGATTTTTGTGTGTGTGTGAAGTCAACTAAGGGTATAAAAATTTTTCTTTCCAAAAAAGAAAACGGTCTTTATGTTGCTGATATCCAAACAAGTACAAACTAAATATTCTTTCTCCCTTAAAGAAAAAAAAAGAGGAATATAATTTGTGGTTCTTTAAAATACTTCCTAAAGTTTTAAAAGAAGAAATTCATCAAATAGAGCTTTATGATTTAACAAATATTATTTTTGTTTCATTTGTAATCTATAATGGAGGTTACATGTAAAAAAAACCTCAAGGCACACAAATAATGTTTACATATTTTTACTATTTATGCTTATAAACAATTATTTTTTTCGAATCCTTAGAGTAGATCCAAATGCCACAGCCAATTAAGTTACCCATAGAAACATTTGTGCTTCATCTTGGAAACCTGCTTGCTCCTCAGCCTCACCATTTGCGCTGATTCTCAAGTTTGCGTGGTCTCTCCTGCTTTTCCAGTTGGGTGGTAGACATCTTTGGCCCTAAAAAGACATTTATTTCAAAATGCTGAAATAATTTTTCTGCTTCTGTCAGAAGAGGAGGAGGAAGAGGAAGAAGAGGAGAGAAGGAAATGAGTGAGTGTGGAGCCAACTGACTGTTGGTTTTGGACAGAGAAGCTTATACCACATACTCATGAGAGACTGTAATGTCTTTTAACTAAAGCAGGGCTGCAAGGTAAAACAGAATGGTGCGTTTTCCATTCCACAGACTCCAAACCAAACGACTACACCAAAACATCTTGTGATAATGCTTTAATGATTTAGTAATGTGTCATTTCAATCATTTCCATTTCTGCAAAAGAAAAATAAAGACTAACCCTCTAGACTTTTAAATTTCAAGCTCAAATTGGTGCTAGGATAAAAGAAGTTTTCTGGACCTTAGGATACCATGAGAACGTCAGTGAAACAGGAAGTCATAAAATTATCCACTGCATGAGATAGCAACACAGTTAGAAGGGCATAGACAAATTGTGGGCATTATATTTTCCTGGAGAACATATTTGTAGTGATGAAAAGAAAATGAACTTTGAGATAGTAATTAGCTTAGGAAGCTGTATTTTTCTATGCCACATAAAAATAATGATTCAAGGACTATGGGATTATATTATTTTGGTTAAGTAGAAATCCCCTATATAATTTATTATGAGGACATAATAAAAGTATAAAATGATGAATTCAAAATAAAATGTTTTATATATTAAACACAATTATATATTGTTTCAGAAATTGTTTTGGTTATTTACAATCAGAAGCTTTGTTTTAGAACTCGGTTTTCCCTTGCAGTTTGAACTGTGACTGGTAGATGGCACTGTCAGGGTGTGATTCATTGTTACGTATTAAAACAGTCCTTCCTCTTTTCTCAGAAATTCAAAAACCAGTTTCATATTTGCAGTCTGGTGGGGAATGTTCTTAGCTAGAAAACATACCGAGAATTATTTTCTAGAAAATTCTCAGAAACGTCAATATATTTTGTAAATTACTTTTGGTTGTTTATTGTTCTAGATAATTAAGTTGTCTATTTCTGTTCCTGACAGACTCTCACTTCTCCAACACTTAAGCATATTTTCCAATTATTCTTTTTTAAATTTTTTATTTTTCCCCACAGTTAGGTCTTTGTGATGAATCAGAAGGATCTTGGAAGCAGAGGTTCTTTAGGGAACAAGACCCTTTGAGTCTGTACCTATAAATTTATTCTTTTCTAGTGCAACTTTTCCATTCCAGAATGTCTAAACCTTGATTTAAAAGCATGCAGTGCTAAAAAATGATAATAAATTGTGCGGCAGAGCATTTCTTTTTCTCACCTTAAATGGTGACATTGCTTTTGTTCACTTGCTTGAGAGGTTAATGAATAATTTCAAAACATAACAAAAGAGATACTGAAGTTCCTAGGAAAATCAGGTAATTCAGAAGGAAAAAAAACCCAGGAACAAAACAAGGAAATGTATCTTTCAGGTTCAATTTCCTTAGTGTTGTAGTGATGGAGTCAGCCATTTTTATGGTTCAGTCAACACAAGTTCAAAACATCTGACCACTGGAAAAATAGGGATTTTCCACATCTACATATTATGGGTCATATCTTGAATAACAACAACAACAACAATAATACACTTCTTAGACATTTGTTCCTAGATCTACTCTGTTATTAAAAATTGAAAGTTACATGGAGGAGTTACGCCCTGCTCTTTTATATTCTAAATGTAAACTATAAAAGTTTTAAAATGTACAAATACAATATTTTGCAAAATGATTTGGTTCAGTGGATTTAAAAAATTGACAGTGTTTCTCATGCCCATTTTCTGATGGTTATAGCTGAAAATTTCCATAAAGGCCATCTAAAATGTTTAGTTTTTAGATTGACATTTTATGTTAAAAGTAAATAAGGGATATTCTTAAAGGTAATATCTATGTCTTCTCTTTTCTCTATAAAGCTCACATGGTATTTAATGCAGGCCATGCATAAATCTATAATATTATAAAAAAAAAGCTGAATATTGTTACTTTTACTTTAAAGTTCAATACTATGAACACTATATTTTTTCCTTGCTAAAATAAAGAGAAAAGGTAGAAACATTCAAAAAATTATATTGTCTAAATTAAATATGTCATTAGAATATTCTCTTTACCTGCAGAGATTACTTTTCTTTCCCACTCAAAATACATTGTATTATCTGGATGTGTGCTTAGTCAAATATATCATCTTTAGCATCTGCTATGTTGACAGAAATGTTTTACAGTGTGAAATGGTGGTTTGTATTTATTGCTGAGAATTGTATAGAAGTTAAATTCCCTTAGGGAGGCAAGAATTTGGGAACCCAAATATATATCCTCTTGCATCAGAACGCAACTGTGGGAAAAGAATGAGACAGTCTATGCTTCTTTGTTTACAGAAAGCCGTAATCTTTTGACCAGATTTTAAATCAAGTCAATGACTTTCAGTTACCCATTATGTTTCTTTTTCTTCTTTTTCTATTGTAATAGCATTTTTTATTTTCGTGAGGAGGGGAGATGATCAAAATTATTTCAGGACTGTTTGAACATTTGTCATCTTGGTATAATGGCAATTGTAAATCATGCACGTTGAGAACATTCGTATCTGTATCAACCTCAATACCAAAACCCGAAAGAGCTTTTCTCCTTCAATCATAATAATAAGCATTTTACAAACACTCTGATTTGGTCTGTTTACCGTTATTTGTCTTTATAAAAGGAGACTTACTGTTTGGAATATTATTTGACTAAAATAAGAGTCTTTTATGTTCTAATTAGTTCAAGAAAATCTTTTGTATGGTTTACTGTATCAAGTATAATATTGAAAATATTAATATTACATCGTTAAGGGGTAATGGGAAATGCCCAAATATCTTTGAACCAAACTTTCTGATACTAAAATATTGTATTTTAAAATATTCCAAATTTAAAATCAAACTAAATAATTAGAATATGACAAGTCAGAAGTTCAGCTTAGTGCTTCTAACTGCCCACTGGTATTTCTTCAACTTATCAATATTATTTTGCCTCAATCTATTCCTTTTTTTCTTAAAATAAACTCAAATTTTATGAGTCATTTAAATTAAAATACATATCTACAAATGGTCAATATTACATTATTATATTTCTGTGACAATGTAGAGAGATTTAAATTACATGGGATGGTAATTATAGATGTGAAAATTTACTTTATATATAATAATAACATTACTATAAGACAATAACAACATTTCTTAGTACACGAAGCTGGACTCAGAAGTAAATTTTGTTATAGTGTTTTTCAAATGCAGGCTTGCTTTCTTCAAGTTAAGGAGGCAGAGTGTGAATTTAAAATAAATGTTATAGAAACTGAACGAGAAAAAATACTCTTCAGATTATATAATTTTCTGTTTATTATATTTATGGCAGAAGATAGCACATCCAATTGAAGAAGTCATATTAAATCAATAGTGGTGATTACAATAATTGAAATTCATTCTTTGCGGTCTTCTGGAAGAGAATATTAAGCCTTTATATATCTTGAAAAAATAATAATTTGAATACACATTTTAATGCCAATCATATTCAGATAATCACTAATTGTAAAAACCTATGTCTTGCTACTCTCTGCTTGAAAATTGGAATACTTCCTCATAGTGCTTAATGAATATTTGTTGAGCAGACAAAATCAATGTTGTCATTGGTGGTTGTATTTCTGACCTGACCCACAGCGTTCTGTTTAAGCTATGGATTGTGCATAAAAAATAACTGTGGCCTAGCATTGCCAAAAAATTATTAAACATAAGACAAATTCAGACAAAATCCCAAATTCAGATGACACCTTCACACTCCATGAGTTTGGACTGAGAAAACTCTGGCCGGTTGCAGTACTTGGTATTGTACGAGCTCTAAGCTACTATTGGGAGTTCCATGTCTGGACAAGTGGTCTTGGTGCCCAGGAGAAAAAAAAAAAAGCAGATTGAAAAAAAAAGTCCTGTTAAGAGCACACTTCTCTGTCCTGGAATCGCCTATCACAGTTGTGTTTCTCCCAAGTCTGAATTTGGCTGCATATTTACCTTCTTCTGGCTGTGCCTGCTCCCATCAAACTCTGATATTCTCTCTCCCCTTCCATGAACAGAAAATGAAGCAACAGCTTCCTTCCATCTCTTCTTTTCCTGAAGGGAGAATGCAGAAACCCACTCAAGTTTTAAGGAATCTTCATAGCCATTAACAAATAGAAAGAAAAACTGTGAAGAGGGCTCCATTTTTATCTTTTTTTGTTTTTCCCTTTTCCCCCTTTGCCTTCTCTTTTGATAATCTACAGACACAAAAGCACACAGGAATAATAATTATGAGACATGCAGAAACTTGCAGTTCAGTTCCTGTGAGGAATCCTATATACTCAAACGCACTCAGCCAGCAGCAAGTCTCTGATCATTTCATTTTATATCTAGGAGCATCACTCTGAAGAAAGAATGATAGACTGAGATACATTTTCTCAGGGGAGGTGGGAGGCAGGAGTGTGATCTCTTCACCTTTGTCATGCCCTTTCTCCCTCATTATCTATCCAGACACAGTAAATCCTGCCCTTGACCAGAATTAAGATGAAGTAAGAAATGTGACCATTCCAAAAATTAGATGAAGTGAGAAAAGTAACCAGCCCAAAATTTAGATGACCTAAAAAAATATGACTAGGGCTAAAGGGAATGCAATGTAAATGTGTGTGTGTGTGTGTGTGTGTGTGTGTGTGTGTGTGTGTTTGTAAGTGTAGATATTCTAGAAAACATCAGATTTTGAAGTAATGAGATAGAAAGCAATCAAATGTAATAGGAGGAACAGATCTGGAAATCCCCTGAAATATCATTTTGGAAGGGGGGAAGATTTTCCAAATTCTTAGGCTGAAAAAAAAAAAAAGCTAGTAATTCTTTGTGACATTTAGGTTTAGGAGACATCTTTAAATTAGACTGATGCAAACTGACAATGTGTCTCCACTTTTAATTGTGCATTGATTTCCTTCAAATAATTACCTTTATTGTTTGTTTGTTTTCAGACACATTAGATACTCTGCCAGAATGGCCACCAAAAGTTTCAGAAGTGTGCTAGCTTCCAAGAATAACACAAAACTTGTAACATGACATGTCAACATAAAACAATGGATGTACATATTGGCTAAACCAGGATATATATAACAATAGCCAAACACTGTCCACTTGAAAAATTCATGATTTCTCCCATGTCATAAATTTGAGTTTTATTTCTAAAAAATTTTATTTCCATCTTTACTTTTCCATACTTTCAGCTCTAACACTGCCCCCAGTTCTAAACTGACTTCTGTAAAAGAAATTCATTAAATGAATTCTTATAGTTAATCCCAGTAATACAGAATCCCATTCATGCACTGAAAGTGTGCATTGTTTTTTTTTCCCCCCTCCCCTCTTAAATAAATGCTGGAATTCAGTTTAAGAAATACAAATCTTGGGCCGGGTGCGGTGGCTCAGGACTGTAATCCCAGCACTTCGGGTGACTGAGGTGAGTGGATTGCTTGAGGCCAGGAGTTTGAGACTAGCCTGGCCAACACGGCGAAACCCCGTCTCTACTAAAATACAAAAATCAGCTGGTTGCGGTGGTGCATGCCTGTAATCCCAGCTAATATGGGAGGCTGAGGCAGGAGAATTGCTTGAACCCAGGAGGCAGAGTTTGCAGTGAACCGAGATCGCACCACTGCACTCCAGCCTGGGTGACAGAGTAAGACTTCATCTCAAAACAAAAACAAAACAAAACAAAACAAAACAAATCTCACAGTACCAATCTTTCAATCTGTAGATTTACATCTAAGAAGTAACATCAGTCTATTCTGGTCTTAGAATTACTGCCATTCAATCTACTGCTAGTCTTACAACAGTAATAAATAAAAATCATTCTAAATAAATTATCACAATAATACAATGTCAATGAAAGGAATATTAAGCCAACTCCATATGGCTTCAAGTGGAAATTTGTCACAGATCAATAGTCTAACTTATTTTTACCGTAATTTCTATCGTACATAATACAGTGTGTGTATGTGTGTGTACATACATATGTATGCGTGTATGTGTACACACACATACACACACTGTATTATGTGTGTATATATATGCATATAGATATAGATATAAAGGCTGCTTCACTGCTTTACGTTTCTCTCATAGTACAATGGCTCCCCTAAGAGGGTTACAGTATTCCATTGACTGCTCTGAGAATTCATTTGCTGTGAGTTATTTCTGGCCAGAGGAAAGCACGCAGTTACCTTTTGGGTATCGTTCAAGTAGGCACTCTATGATTTTACCAGAGGTTTTTCCTGTAGAAATAAATCTGTGTATTATTTGTCTAGTCAAAAACAGAGCATGCTGACATGGGATCAGTGGGGGATTGGAAAATGGATCTGGGGTTGAGAAGAACGAGTAAGAGGGAATGTACTTAACAATACACTCCAGACAAAAAAACAAAATACATTCTTTAAAGTTATGGAAATAATGTGTGTATGGAGCTATTTGCAGGAAAACCTTAATCAGTTTAATTCTTCTACACAAGTACTTAACTCTCTTCTGTGTATGATGTAATTTTGTTGTCATTTGATTTCCATTCCCCTCATTAATTATTATATTTCACCACTTTTAACACTTTTCTTGTTGTGCTTGATTTAGGAAGAGACGTAAATATGCAGTTTGTAAAATCCTGGGAAAAAATTATCTACTCACCTCCCATCATACACATACCTAAAAAAAGCATATATATGCACACACGAATGCACATGCCACAACTTTTGACTTTCCATCCTAAGAATGCACAGTGAAACGGACATTATTTGCCTATCATGGTATCAAACAATAACTCTTAAAAGCTCCTCCTATCACACTTCCTTTTAAGATAAGTGAGTGTTTTTTACATTGAAGGGATACATAGTAACCTTCTGAAGTAAGCCCCTAGATTGAGAATATTTTGGCAATAGTGTTTTTAGTGGGTATACAGTGATTGATACAGACATTGTTAAAATTAGAGGCTGAACAAGTTTGATGTTTATCTTCCCTCCTTCCCTTCCTTTCTCTCATCATTTCATAAAAGCAATGGCTTGGATTTTATTACAGAAATTACGCCATTCTGTTTAGAGACAGCATTTTTAAATTTAGGTTTAGGTATGTATTTGTCTAATAATTAATTACTAATACTACCCGAGTTAATAGTAAAATTACTATTCAATAAAATTCCCATAAGGTATAATTTAAAATGTGATAGGGAAATGTTTACAGTGTGTTTTCTTTTTACTTTTATGAAAGTTTTGTATGCTTATCAAATGCCTTTATGTTTTCTTTTCATAGACATTGTGGTACCTATAATTCTTGATTATTTGGCCTTGGTAGTTACAGCTAAGGTTAAATTTTCACTGTATTTCTTTCTTTCTCTCTCTCTCTTTTTTTTTTTTTTTTTTGAGACAGAGTCTTGCTCTGTCACCCAGGCTGAAGTGCAGTGGCATGATCTCGGCTCACTGCAAGCCGGCTCACACTCACGAATCTGCCTCCCGGGTTCACACCATTCTCCTGCCTCAGCCTCCCAAGTAGCTGCGACTACAGGCACCTGCCACCATGCCCAGCTAATTTTTTTTGTTTTTGTATTTTTTAGTAGAGGCAAGGGTTCACTGTGTTAGCCAGGATGGTCTCGATCTCCTGACCTCATGATCCGCCTGCCTCGGCCTCCCAAAGTGCTGGGATTACAGGCATGAGCCACTGCACCCAGCCTTCATTGTATTTCTAAAATAAATATAATATAATTTATAAAGTTTTTAGTCATAAAAAGACAGGCCAAACCAACAAACCTTAAAACCTCACTACTAAGCTGGGCACCAGAGTTTGTGCCTGTAGTCCAGCTATTTGGGAATCTGTGGAGCCCAGCCTGAACAACAAAGTAAGACCTCATTGCTCTAAAACAAACTAATGAGCAAAAAACCCAAAACAGAAAAAAAAATTCCACCTACTATGTCACATGCAAAAACAACAACAACAACAACAAATTAGAACCAGACCTTATACTCTTCACAAAAATTAACTCAAAACTGACCATTGACATATATTTAAAATACAAAACTATAAAATGCCTAGCAAATAACAGAGAACTTCTAGATGATCTTGGGCATGATCACAACTTTTTAAATACAACACCAAAGGCAAGATCCATGAAAGAAATAACTGATAAACGGGGGGCTCCATTAAAATAAAAAACTTCTACTCTGTGAAAGATACTGTCAAGAGAAGGAGAAGATAACCACTGATTGGGAGAACATATTTGCCTAAGTCTTAACAGATGGACTGTTATCCAAAATACAAAAATAAATCTTACAACTCAACAATAAGAAAATGAACAACCTAATTTAACAAATAGGCCAAAGTTCTGAACACTTCACCAAAGAAGATATACAAATGAAAATAACATATGAAAAGATGTACTACATCATATGACATCAGTGAAATGCAAATTAAAATAACTATGAGATATTTTGGCACGCCTACTAAAATAGCCAAAATCCAGAACACTGACAATACTGAATGCTGGCAGGAATATGGAGTAACAGAAACTTTCATTCCTTGCTGGTGGAAATGCAAAATACTACAGAAACTTTGGAATATAGTTTAGCAGTTTCTTACAAAGCTAAACTTACTCTAATCATGTGAACCAGCTATCATACTCTTTGATATCTACCTGAAGAAGCTAAAAAACACAAATGTTTATAGAAGCTTTATTCATAATTGCCAAAGCTTGAAAGCAAGCCAGTATCCTTCAGTACATGAATAGATAAATAAAACGTGGTTCAGACAATGGAATATTATTTAGCACTGAAAAGAAATGATCTGTTGAATCGTGAAGAGATATGGGGGAAACTTAAACGCATATTACTAAGTGAAAGAAGCCAATTTTTTAGGCCAGGCGCAGTGGCTCATGCCTGTAATCCCAGCACTTTGGGAGACCTAGACGGGCAGATCACCAGGTCAGGAGATAGAGGTCATCCTGGCTTACACGATGAAACCTCGTCTCTACTAAAAATACAGTAAAGTAGCCGGGCGTGGTTGGCAGGCGCCTGTAGTCCCAGCTACTCAGGAGGCTGAGGCAGGAGAATAGTGCGAACCCGGGAGGCAGAGCTTGCAGTGAGCTGAGATCGCGCCACTGCACTCCAGCCTGGGGGACAGAGCGAGACTCCGTCTCAAAAAAAAAAAAAGTCAAATTTTAAAAGGCTGTGTGCCTTTTAATTGTGCTGCATAATTGCAACAACATAACATTCTGCAAAAAGCAAAACTATGGGGACAGTAAAAAGATCAGTGGTTGCCTGGGATTTGGATAAAATGAGGGATGAATAAGCGGAGCACAGAGCAATGTTAGGGCAGTGAAACTGTTCTGTATGATGGATACATGTCATTATTCATTTATCTAAACCTTTAGAGTATAAAACACGGAGAGTGAATCCAAATGTAAAGTAAGACTTTGGTGAAAATACTGTATCAATGTAGATTTATTTTGTGACAAAGGAACCATTCTCATGCTGGATGTTTAGTAGTGGAGGAGACTGTATGTGGAGGAGTGGGGAAGGAGAATATGGAAATTTTCTATACTTTCTCATTAAATTTGCTGTGAACCTAAAATTGCTCTAAAAAAAAGTCTATAAGAAAAAAAAACTAAAAAACACACAAACAAAAACCTTAGTAAAATGTTTTCTCTTAAGGAACGAAGTAAATCAAATTACATTGAAAAAAAATAAAGTAGCCATAAGTCACCTTCCTGCCTAGGTCTCTAAGTACTTTTTAGCTGGCAACTCCTAACTGCTATGTCCTTGAAGGCTTGTCAATACTTGCCAGAAATTTTTATTAGTCGTCACCATAATAACTATTGAAGTCAATTATAATAATGCTTAACTTTTATTTTACAGATGAGAAGATGAATGAATTTCATACCATTATATATAGGACTAATTCTTAACTTTTGGCAATGATGGGGGGAAAGGCATAAAGCAGATCTTGCAATCCACATATTATCTGAAGCTTTCACACTAATTTCAACCTTATATTCTATTAAATCATTTTTTAGAGATGATAACCAAGATTGGGCAAATCTGTCCAATTTATGCCTATTGTTCCATTATTGGAATGCTAAGTATGTGGGAATTATTTCTAGCTTACTGCTCAAGATCATCGCCAAGGCCTGATTACAAAAATTCAAGAAATTGCAGTCTCAGGCATAAATGGGTTAATTTGTGTCATGCTTTTTTTCTTGTCCTGCTGTCTTTTCTTGTCCATGCTTTTTTTCCCCTTGTCTCTACTCTTTTGAAATTGCTAATTAATAATGAAAAGTCTAGAAATAAGACAAATAGGCATACGAGAAAATCAATGAGTTTGGATTTCTCAAAATTAGACAATTCAAATTTAGCTGAAGTTAGCAGAAGTTTAGAAATTCAAAATTTACAGTCCTTAAAACTTGTCAGATACTGAGATATTTGCAACAAATCTGATTTCCAAGTGTGGATAAAGTCCACCTAATTTTTCAAAATTTTCCAGAATAGTTTCAAATCTAAAAAATTCACCATTTGCTTTATTTTGATTACTTAGGTTTTGTTTTGTTATATGACTTATAAACACTTTGAAACAACCAGTTCTGTTTCAGGTAATCTGTAATTCTGCAATCTCTAACTATTAATAGCTGCACACAGACTTTCCAAATAGAATACAAAATTCATGACTCACATAAATGCCAGTTGTACAGATGACTAGGCCAACCCTTTCCACTATGAGAAGCAATATAGCAAGTGTTTAACATATTTCGGTT
Source organism: Colobus angolensis palliatus (assembly GCF_000951035.1). NCBI lineage: Eukaryota > Metazoa > Chordata > Mammalia > Primates > Cercopithecidae > Colobus > Colobus angolensis. The sequence goes on from NW_012111364.1 coordinate 615,028, forward strand.
AATGAATGAATGACCTGATGAAATTATGAATGGACATTCCCAAAGAATTCCCATAAATAAACCTGAAAATCATCATTTAAGATGATGTTTTTTAATGCATGAGAGTGAAAAAATAATAGTACGTTTTTTTCTTCTAATAGTGAATTTTATGATGATAAAATTTATGTTAATAATACCCAACATACAGGATTCTAGGAACCATTCCATTTGTAATTCTTTAAAACCCCTTCTGCTGCTGGATAAAATGGAAAGTGTTATAACCACGGGTTTCCCACAGCACTGCAGTATGAATGGTCTTTTTCTAAGTGGCATTTCTATCACATGGATTGAATTTTAAACTGTTTTTTTTCCAATGACCAATCAGACATTATAAAATAGTTTTATGCTACTGACTTGGTATGTGTTCAATGTCAAGCCATGTTTTTCCATTGACAGCTTAAGAAGATCCACTAAAAATTTAAATTTGTGGTTCAAAGACGCTTCTGCAGTTAGGCTGCTTTTAATTTTTCTCATTCCATTTAGTGAACACCTGCCTTTCATTGGATATTAAATCAATGCAAAACCTTTTAGATTTTGTTTGGAGCCTAGGTAAAAACACACAAAAAATAAATATTTGGATAAAAGAAAAAGAAAAGGATGGACTTACTTATAGTTAGACTTTACATACTCTTAAGTATAGACTTATAAGACCTAATTTTTTAAAATTATGCAACCTATTACTTAAGATAATGGAATATTATTTAAGGAAATAATAACTTGCTCTATTAGATTGAAGGTCGAAGGTCTGGAAGAGTAATTTAAGATGTAGTGGCCTGACGCTCCTAACACTGTGATCATAATTGCTAACTTGTTAGCACCTAATTGAAAATTAATTGTGCTAAAACCTGACTCTACATTATCTACCATGTGTACCAACAGTTTATATAGAGTTTAGCACACGTAAGGCATTTGGTTTACAGCTGATAAATTGAATTTTAAAAAACTGTCTTTTGAAACTCAGCGTTTATTTTCAATCTACAAACTTTTGAGCACCAACATTATATCAGATGTTCTTTTAGGTACTTAGGCTACCTAGGTAAAAAACATAGTCATATCTTCAAAAACTAAAACCCTAGTAGAGGAGAAAGAGAAATGTATCCTAATAATCAGATATGGCAAGTGATCGAGAGCAGTGATCTAAATCTTGACTTCACTTTAGAACCAGCTGAGAAGTTAAAAACAAATAAATATCATGACCAGGCTCTTCCGCAAACCAGTTGAATCAGATGTTTGGAAGCAGTTTCAGGGCATCAGAATTTTGAAATGGTCTACAGAGTAATCCTAATTTTCAGGAGGTTGAGAAGGACTGTGCTTGAGGAAAGCAAGGTGATTAGAAAGGCTCTCTTGATTCCATCTGGTAGAAACAGGGCAATAGATCTAGGAAAGGTGATGCTTAAACTAAGCTTTCAAGAATGCTTGAGATCAGTCAGATGAAGACATGGTGAAGGTCATTCTCGGCAAAAAGGAAATCATGACTAAAGGGGAGGAAAAACACGACACATTTAAGAAACAGGAAGTGGTTGTTGTGGTTAGTATTTAGAATATGTATAGGCAAATCTGGAGCAGTAACATGCAAAAATCGAATATGTTACATGAAATATGCAATTGACTCTTCAATATTCATTGTGTACTAGTTAATTATTCTCCAGATATTGATAAACCTATCATAGTAATTTTATTCCTTCTTTTATGATTGGCTCAGGAATAGAAGAATCTAAGCAAATTTAAATCAAGGAGAAACTTTCTTCAACTCCATGGAAAAGAGAAAAATCTTTTCTGCAACCAGATGGATGGTGAGAGGAATGTTTCATGGTTGCTGCTCCATGAGAGAAGCCAGATTGAGAATAATTAGCTGATACTGGGTTACAGGCAGAGTCAAGAAAACCTGAGAAGCAGGTCTGGAAACTTGAGGTACCAGAAACTAGAACCCCATGCTGTTTCTCAGCTTCATGTGATATGAGATTTAAAATGTTCTTCTTGTTAAGCCACTTTGAGTCTGGGTTTCTTAGCAGTGAATTCATCCAATGAATTCATCAGGTAAAGAATTTTCATTGTCACGGTAATAAGGAGGCATTGCAGCAATTTAGGAAGCGGATTTTAAAAGACAGAAACATTCTGCTACCTTAAAGTGGGATTGTTATACATGCCAGGCAGTGTGTGTGCATTTTATATATGTATAAGAAATCATAACCAGATTTGGGTTTTATTCTTCTGGTATTCAATATGTAGGTTGGATTTGAAGAATCAGAAGCTAGAAACGAAAGAGTACAGAAGTTATTTTACAGACTCAGCTATAGAGATAATTATGAAGAGAAAAAAGAAAGAGCCAAGATATATTTACAACATGAACTTTCTAAAATTTGACAAATTGTAGAATTTTATGGTTAAGAGAAATGGAAGATTCTAGAATAAACTTTGTTAGAACTACTTGAGTATGTCTCAGTGAGAATGGACTAAACTGAACATGAAACATCGACTGATGAGCCCTGGTTTTTGGGCAGGAACTTAACTTGGGTAGAGCAAATTCTGCACTAAAAAAGATACTCAAGCTTTCAAATTATTCTTCACATAAAGTGAGTGTAAATAATTATAAATTGCTAAATCTGAAGATCTTATGCTCAAAGCAAATACATTTTTAAAAAATCTAGAAACTGCAGCAGGGGCAGACCCTGACATGTTCCTAGTGAGCAGGTGTGTTGAATAAAAGTCAAATGCCTTGCATCTATTTTACTTACTTTAAGTGTGTGAACTCTAGTGGAGAGTCCTCCTATATGATGTATTATAGTTAGATTTTTGTTTCAAAGGTTGTAAAATATTGATCAGTGTTGTCAATGACCCCTTGGTTTTCAATTTCTCATGTAATTTTCATTATAGTAGTCATTTTCCTTCCATAGGAATTTTCATTACCTTCAGTTGATGAAGTATATATAGTATGCTTCACTGGTATACTATTGATTCCGTCTCATATGCTAGTTTCCATAGCTTTATGTTGTATTTACAGAGGCAATTAGTTAAGTTGAGGCCATATAAGATTAGAGTGGGCTCTAAATTCAATATGACTGGTGTTGTTATGTGAAGAGAAACACAGTAATCAAGGCCATGTAACCATGGAGGCAGGGAGATATAGCTGCAGTCAAAGAACACCAGGGATTTCTAGCAACCCCCAGAAGCCAGGAAGAGGCAACAATGGATATTTCCCCTGTGCCATCAAAGGGAGCACAGCTCTGCCAACACCTTGATTTCAGACTTCTAGCCTCAAGAACTGTCAGAGAATCAAATCCTATTAAGTTACACCGTTTGCGGTTATTTGTTATAAAAGTCATAGGAAACTATCTACTCCCTTAATATGCATCTTCAACACCAGTTGATTCATTCATGGTCCATACTGGAGTCATGTCTTGAGTCTTCCAAGGCAGTTTTCAAGAGTACATAAACCTTACCTCCTTTTAAAAGAGATACAGAGCTGCATAATTATCTCACTCAATATTTTGTCTCAATTTTTATACCAGTTTACAAAATATTAACATTTCATTTTTCCTGAAATTTATATATGCTTGATCTCACAACTTCACCATTCCCTATTTTTAAGTAATCCTTAAAAGATTTCTTTACAGCATCCTAAACTAACACTTGTTATTCTGAGGTAATTTCCTGGGAAAAATTTTTAAACATTTATTAATTTTTTTCTTTTTAATTGTAAATGTATAGTAATCATAAACATTAAAAGCATTAATTGACATTGTTTCAGATTGACATGTATCTCTGAATAGTGGTTTATGGCTAAAAATAAAGTAACTGAATAAGCCATATCAGACTATGTAAAGATTCAGTGATTCAAACTATGACATCCTGTTTCCTGTAAGATAATATTGGGAAAATGCATTGTCCTAATGTTTGAACAAATATGAGTGTTGCTTGACAGAAGTCACTGGTCAATTCCAAATTAATACATTCTTAGAAAGATGCTGAAGTGATTTAAAGTTAACAAAGTAAATTACATATTTGTGTGAAAGAGCAAATTTTTTGTAAAATTCATGACTTGTAGTGCTTAGCACTGTATTCTGATATGTCCTAAAATTGGATAACAATTTCCTGAAATCCTAATGAGATAAATATCTAGTTAGCTTTCTTTATCGAGTTCTTACTGGTCAGAAACGTGATGCGCATAGTTCTATTACAGAATTACATAGCAGAAAATTTAGCAACTGGGTTATGTATTATTGACTTTATTATTTATTCTAGATTTGATTACAGATGCATAAGGAGAATGCTACATATACCAAATTCAAGCATATTTAAAATAGTATGGTCAAAAAGAGAAATATACATGGAACAGAGAAACTAAGACTGCCAAGCAACATATTATTATTTAATACCAAACTGATAATTTTTTCAAAACTCCACAATCCCATCCAAGCATACGGAAAAAACAAATCTGATTTTTACTTTTTTTTTTTTTTTTGAGACAAAGTCTCACCCTGTCACCCAGCCTGGAGTGCAATGGTGCCATCTCGGCTCACCACAACCTCCGCCTGCCGGGTTCAAAGGATTCACCTGCCTCAGCCTCCTGAGTAGCTGAGATTACAGGCGCCTGCCACCATGCCCAGCTAATTTTTGTGTTTTTAGTAGAGAAAGGGTTTCACCATGTTGGCCAGGCTGGTCTCGAACTCCTGACTTCATAATCCACCTGCCTTGGCCTCCCAAAGTGCTGTGATTACAGGCGTGAGCCACTGCACCTGGCCACATTATTTTTAAAGTAATGCGTCTCTCTCTTTCTTTTCATTTAAAGGAAATTCCCCATTTGTATTCACCTTCTGTGACTTCCAAAAATATTAACTGTTTTCATAATTTTTGCCATTTCCAACTATTTCTCAATTATCCACTCAATATATACTGAGCCCAGACAATTACCAAGTGATGGCAACATAATCGCTTTCTTTCCTTCAACTTAAATTTCTTAAAGATTATTTCTTAGGACAAAGAAAATAAACAATAGCAAAAACATTTTCATTGTCTTTGCTTCTCTTTTACATAGCTGCATTACTTTTTTTCCTGTTCGTATCTAGATTTCTGATAAACCCTGCATCTATTTTCTCTTTTCTTGCTGTCTTCTGGATCCTCTGCTGCTCTGATGAAACATTCTCTGTACTGTTAACCACATCCTTCCCTGGGGCCTTTCTCAAATATTATTTTCCACAATATCTCTACTTGAAACTCTTCATCACCCATGTCCAGAATCTTTCTCTCCTCGTGGCTTTCTGGATACTGTGCTTGCTTGCTCCTTGCCTCTCTAATCATTTCTCTGACAAACCTTCCTTATGAAGTTTCATCCTTTTCTTTCTTCCTGAGAGTGAGACTACCTCCAGGAGGAGCCATTGTTTCTGTATTGTCACTCTATGTCGTCTCAGAAAGCTTATTTGTAATCATAGTCTTAATGATCGTTGGACAATCAAGCCTTAATTTTATCCTTACTTCTAATGCAAATTCCAACTCATCAAATAAAGGAATATATTAAATATGCAACCATCCACTTGAATTGTATGTATTAAATACATAATACATAAGCACTCACCACTTTCCTCTCTAGCTAGATCCTTTTTGATATTTCTGTCAAATACAACATCTCCTACTTCCGGGGGACGGACTTCATGGCCACCAATAACTACTTTTTCAATCCTAAAATACAATCAATTGATAATTCTTACCTAACTTTTTGCCTCAAACAATGTACAAGCATTCTCTCCAAATGAAATTTCAGACTCCCTTCTAATTTGTGCTGTTTGATCTTCCTAGATACCTTTTGCAGATGACTCTAACATGTATAGTCTCTATTTCTCTTTTTCTCTCTCCCCACTCTCCTCCCTCTCTCCATTTATGAATTACAGAAGACTATATATATATTCTTGTACTATTGTCTAGCTACCTTGTGTGTGTAAATCTTGTCTTCCTAGAAATCCAACAAGTTTTCTCAGGAGAGGAATCTGTCTATACTTTTAAAATCTGTCTGTACCTTTATGACTGAGCACCTCATTAGATCTTCCACTGGAATTTTATCTAGTTTTATTTACTTGAATTATTAGATGATTAACAATTTTCTTGCACAGTTAGATTCGTGTTTAGTAATTAAAGCTAACATACACACCTGAAATGTTTTAGTAATCATTTATATATAATTTATATGTACTTAAAATAAAATTATGAAGTCTACATGGGAAAAATTGAACCAGAAAAATATATTTTGATAAACAGTTGTCACTTATTTCAAACAAGAACCACTATAACCAAATGCTGGTGAATGTAATAATGTGTGTATGCTTTATTGCCTACTGAAGTAAGCATTGGTCCCTGTTTTACAAATGTATAGAAATACATTTTATATTTCAAATTATATTTGTTGATTTTACCCTGGGATTTTCACTATAGAAATAAATTACTAAACTGATTTCATAATTTTTATTTGCACTAAACATAGTAGTAGAATATACATGGTTTATATGTAAATTATTGCTCAGATAAATCAGTAATACTTGTCTTCAAGAAATATAGAATGATTTTTATTTTGTTTAATAATTCTGGCCCAGTATTGACATATTTTGACTAAAAATATAATGTCTTCATGGCATACGGTTAGTGTTATTTGCAGGTCATATAATTGTTAAAACCTATCATGTTAAGAAAACCATTTTGGGCCTTTGTGCTAAACACATCCTCCTATAAACTCTATTATTTCAAACTCACACACATTGATGAAGGCAGTCTTCTTTACTCTTTCTACTGATTCAAATACTAATGTCTTCCAGCAACACCCTCATCAACACACCCATTAATGATGTTTTACCAGCTATCTGGCCATTCCTTAGCTGAGTCAAGTTGATACGTAACATTCACCATCACAATTCACCCTTGCCTACTTGGCACCCACATGCACGTCCTTTAACCATACTTAGTTTCCAAATAACGATAATTAACAAGGCCATAATTCTGCCTTACATAATACAACTATCTTGCTTAAAATAAAATATTCGCTAATCCCTTCCAGAGAAGAGGAGATATAGTCCTTAAGTAATATTTATCCTTCTGATATTTTATAACTTAAATATGATGATGTAAAATTAACAATACTAAATACTGATATAGAGTCAAATATCTTATGTTACATAATAGCAGAATGAGAGAAAAAAGAAAACAAGTATATTTGCTATATATATATATATATATATATATACGCAAAATATATTAATAACAAAATAAGGAGGAAATACCCATGCAAAAGTTTTGGTTTCTGTAACTGGTCCTGTTGTCATAGGTGTTGTTTATAACTACCTTCTTCTACATGCCCTTTGCTTTAGCACGAACCTTAGCTGGTCATGGTTTTTTACCTGGTCGGGAGACCCAAACTATTTCTTAATAGTTTGGGCCATTAGTAGTCCTGTTCAGATGAGGTTGTTGTAGTTTTCCATTAACGTTGATCACAGGCATGGTAATATTAGCCGAAGTCCTAAGGAAGCATCTATATTTAAGATATACTCATTTTTACCTCCATTGTGGAGTAAGCCAATTTCCTTTTGGTAGTCCAGTTCAATTTCCCTAGTCAACAGCAAAACTCCCTTCTTGTCTCAGAGGCATGAGTTGCCCGAAGTGTTAAGGAGACAATCTTAACTTCCAGTTCAATAGAATCACTGTTGTGTCTCCTAATGAAAGCTTTCCTCCCTCTGGGACTAAGACCTCTGGGTGAGCAGAGCACAAAGTCATGGTAACAAGAATATATTTTGTTAATAGGTCACTAGGGGTAACTGCGAGTGGCACCACTCTCATTTCTACTTCTGAATTCCTGGACCTGTGAATCCTTACTATAGGGAAAAAAGAAAAAAAACCAAAACCAAAACAAAACAAAACAAAAAAAACACCATTCACTGAATGCTGATTCAGAACACGTGTAGCCTTCTGGAGAACTTGGCCAAGTGGTATTTTCACCTAACTAGCACTGTAACTGAGCCTTCAAAAGGCCAAACTACCGTTCTATCAAGGCAGCTGTTTTAGGATGGTTGGAGACATGGTAAAACTAGTGAATTCCATGAGCATGAGCCCATTGGCACACTTTTTTTGCTGTGAAGTGAATTTCTTGATCAGAAGCAATGCTGTATGGCATATCGTGACAGTGGATAAGGCATTTTATAAGTATACAGGTGGTAGTTTTTGCAAAATCATTGCCTGCAAGGAAGGAAAATCCATATCTAGAGTTGAGTTTTGTCCAGTAAGGACAAAATATGGACAGTTTCATAATGAAAGTGACTGAATGGAATCAACCTGCCATCAGGCAGCTGACTGGTCTCCCCAGGAAATATTGCCATCTTGTCTCTTAACTGCTACTTAAATGTCACAATTATTCAAGTGTTTCATGAAAACTATTGTCAAATATCAACATAAGTTTAACTGAAAAAAATGTACACAACTAGTACATATTTGTATTCTTGATATCTTCTTTGGAAATGTTGATGAGAAATTTTATAGTATAAATTTATTGTACTCACCTTTAAACCCAAGCCATATCTGACCTATTAAAAGTTAAATATATGGCCTACTGATCACTATGTTAATATATATTTAAAAAACTCCTGTTATTACAGTCACAATGTATCAATACAATGAAAGTTTTTAATACAGACAAAAGAAATCAAGGTCAAAAGAGAGATACACTATTGACTGTCAGATAAGATGATATGATTTCCTCCATCTGAATTAATCAGGATCATCTAGAGAAGCAGAGCCAACATAATACAAAAACACAAACACAAACACACACACAAACAAATACAGAGAGGTTTATTACGGGAATTTGCTCACGTGATTATGGAGGCCAAGAAGCCCCACGATCTGCCAGCTGGAGAAGCAGGAAAGCCAGTGGTGTAAGACGTTTGGGTCAAAAGGCCTGAGAACCAGGAGAAGCCATGATGGAAATCTTCGTCAAAGTCCAAAGGCCTGAGAACCAGGAGTGCTGATGTCCAAGGGCAGGAGACAACACATGTCCCAGCTCAGTGAGCAAATGTGCCCTTTCTAAGCCTTTTTGTTCTATTTTTGCTGCAGCTGTCCCCTTCAGGGTGGTGCCTGAGTATTACGCAGAACATCTGTTAACCAGGCCCTAGACTTTTCTTCTTCTGTCAAGTGATCATCGGGAACGCCATGAGATCACAGGTGCAGGCTGGGAGAGAGAAGCCAGGGTAGCAGAAGCGGAGACCAGGAGCGTTTGGGCCACTTCATGTAACTGACTTGTGCCTTCACAGCTGCTAGGGCCAGATCACAAATACACCACTTCCATTTGATGATGGAGTGTTACTTCACACACCAACTTGATGGGTTGGTGATCAGATAACACCTAGTTCGTGGTGGGTAGTTCAGGTCACATAGTTACTTGGTAGCCCATTTTTATACCTGGGGAAACATTAATCTCTTTTCCTTATAACTGCAATTTTTGCCACAAAGCTTTCAGTTTCATCATCATTTTGCAATGAAAAATATATATTCAGCTGGGTGCGGTGGCTCAAGACTGTAATCCCAGAACTTTGGGAGGCTGAGGCTGGCGGATGGCCTGACCTCAGGAGTTCGAGAAAACCCTGACCAATATGGTGAAACCCTGTCTCTGCTAAAATACAAAAAAAAAAAAAACAAAAAAACCTAACTGGGTGTGGTGGCGTGTGCCTTTAGTTTCAGCTACTCGAGAGGCTGAGGCATGAGAATTGCTTGAGCCTGGGAAACAGAGGGTGCCATGAGCCAAGATCACGCCACTGCACTCCAGCTTGGGTTACAGAGTGAGACACCATCTCAAAAAAAAAAAAAAAAAAAAAAAGAAAAGATCAAATTATTCCTAGTGTATAGGCTAATTATTTTATGAGAAAATGTTTTTTATATATGGTTTCTCATGGCATGAACCAAAAAGTTATTTTAAAGTATAAGAATGACTGATGCCTTAGTGAATTATGGGACTTTTAAGATAATATAATAATTTATAGCCAGTTTAAAATATTTGCTATTTACTTTCCTTAAATGGAAATTATTGACCAGGCATGGTGGCTCATGCCTATAATCCCAGCACTTTGGGAAGCTGAGGTGGGTAGATTAGTTAACCCCAAGAGTTCAAGAACAGCCTGGGCAACATGATGATACCTCCTCTCTACAAAACATTTTAAAAATTGGCCAGATGTGGTGGCATGTGGCCATAGTCCCAGCTACTTGGGCAGCTGAGGTGGGAGGATTGCTTGAGTCCAGGAGATTGAGGCTGCAGTGAGCCGAGATTGCACCACTTCAGCCTGGGTGATGGAGCAAGGCCATGGCTCAAAAAAAAAAAAAAAAAGAAAAAGAAAACAGTTACTGGGACAATAAAATATTAATATTTGATACAAATAATTTGATATGAATTAGGGAACTCCATTTTTCTCAATCTTCAAATTAGTTCTTTCTAGATATAAATATATATTAACTGAGGTCACTTAGAAATTTTGGGTCAAAATATTAACAGCCCAATTAACTTTGTAATTATATCAGGTTTGTTGACTATATGAAATTTAAATTTTGTCACAGCCTCTTAACAAATTACTACTAATTTCTAATTTAACTTGTGACTTTATAGGTCATTCATATGCTGTAAATAGTCCCTGAATTATTCTTTTTAAATAAAGAAGATTGAATTGGATGATCTCTAAAGTCGCTTCCATCTGAGTCTAAGATTTGTTTTTAACTTTACGTTTCAATGGACTTTAAGTACAGTTTAAGCTCTCATTATGCCAAGAGTATTTTCATATTAGAGACATCAATAACAGTATCTAAGTCATTTGTGAGAGAAAGAGAGAGAGAGAAGAGGTGAGGGAGGAAGAGGGTGGAAGATAAGGATAGGGAGAGGGAGAGGAAGAGGATATTTACTACAAATGGATGTTAAACTGTTTTTTTCATGCAGTATTTTTAGTATTAAGGAAAGACTATTTCTTTGGTTACGTATTAGAAATTTGAATGTGCTTATTTTTGGATTGTTAGTTAAATATTTGTATTTTGCAAAATGGTATCAACTCAGGAGAAAATGTAACACTATGAGTTTCGTTTGAAATTTTGTGTAAAAATCTCAAGACCCTGAAACTCTGTAAACTTGTGCATTAGCACTGCAGCAGCTCATGCCTCATAGGTAATAGAGGTGTCATGTGACACTCTGAAATTTTCCTTGTCATCCCTTCATTCGAGAACACTTGCTGCCATTCTGACTCCCACTAAAGATTAGACCCTATCATAGCAAAAAAATCCAAAAATGTCCCTGCCCCAGTCTCAACTTTTACACTTGGGAGAAGAATTGGTTTCCATTTGCCATAACTCAAACTATTAAATAGCTATATTTGTCCAAGACAACACCCTGGTTTATACCCCCAGATACTACCAACCAGCCAGTATAAATTCTTGGTCTTAAGTATAATGCACTCCATATGCTTCACCTTACTCAGAGGCAGACCATTGAATCATTCACATTTGAGTTGGCTCGGATTAGTGCCAAATTGGAGATAGCAGAACAATACAATTTTAGAGTAATGGATGTTATTTAGAAAGAGAAACAACAGTTTCAAAGGCAAAGATACATTAAAGATAATCAAGGCCTTTAACATAGCTGCTGGCCAATGAAAAATTATGTGATGATTGTGTCTATACATAATGGATTTATTTAACATGTGAAAACTTTACTTGAGTCACTACAGATTTTTTTCTAATACATAGGATGTCTTTTAAATATTTAGAAGAACAAAGGCATTTTCCTGATAATAAAGTATACACATTCACTATAAAAAAATTATAAAACTAGAAACAGTACAAATACCCACTAATCTCACCAACTAGAGATAGTATTAATAAGCTCAAATTGTTGTCATTTTGAGTGTGTCTTTGAAATCAAATATATATACAATAAATACAACGAAACATGTATGGTGTGAGTGTATTTGAATCATATGGTTGTAACCTGCTTTCTTTCTCAGCATTATATCATGATTGACTTTCTATATTCTTTATTATTTTATAACATGATTTTTAATAGTTATGCTCTACTTATCATGATTCACCCTAATTTAATCCATTTTATTTGACATATTTCAATAGAATAAGTATCACTTCAGAGATATAATTGTATGTACATCATTTGAGATATCTAATTATTTCCATTCACTATATTAATTCATCTGCAATTATTGGATTAAAGTCAGCATTTTACTTACTCTTAAAATTTCCACTAGATAATCTGTTCTAATTACACTCTTCCCAGAAGCGTACAACATTTATTATTTTCCAAAATGCTTGTCATCATAACCTATTTGTTTTTTAATGGTTATCAATTTGATAAATGGGAAATGCTATCCTTTTTAACTTTCATTTTTATCACAAACAAGTTTCCAGTAGTTTAATATTTCTTGATCATAAATAGTTCTACTTTGATAATACAGTAATTCATGTCCTTTACTCTCTTTTTATTAGACTCTGTTTTTCTGGCTCTGAATTCTATGGGGATTTGATTTTTCTAGATTCCACTAAGTAACATTTTGCTGTTCAGACCTTACAGAGATGTCCCTGTTTTTTAAAAAATTGACTCTTGATAAATACAAGGGTATTAGATTAAATTTTTCTGCATTAGAAATATTTCTACATTCATAGTTTTAGGCAATCTATCTTTATATATTAAACAAAACTTAGACAACTGGAAAGAATTTATAACTAAACAGCTGAAGAGAAAAATAAAGGAAAATAGGGTGTGGTGGCCCACGCCTGAGAGGATGGCTTGAGGCCAGGAGTTTGAGACCAACTTGAGCAACATGGTAAGACCCATCTCTATAAAACATTTTTAAAAATTAGCTGAATGTGGTGGTACACACCTGTAGTCCCAGCTACCAGGGAGGCTGAGACAGGAGGATCACTTGAGCTCAGGAGTTTGAAGCTGCAGTGAGCTATGATTACACCACTTCACCCCAGACAGAGGAAGAACTTGCCTCTGAAAAAAAATAAAAATTAAAATAATGTTGCTCAAATATTTGCCCCAAGAATGTACCTATCAAATGAATTAACAGACCAAGAAAACACAGGCATGGCATTTGAGGAGCCATTTCACTGGCTGTATTACATATATTGGAGAAATTCGTGTTTGGTTTTTAGGTTGTGTCTCAAGATCCATTTGTTTCTTTGTAGGTGCCACTCATGAGCCTGTGGGCTGTGAGGAGAAGGGAAAAAACACTGAGCAAGTGGTGCTTGGTGCCCCTGACCTGTGCCCATCCTGATTGCTCTGGTTCTCACCGCCCTTACATAGCTGTGTGCTACAATGCATTTCCTAAAAACAAAGAAACAAACAAAAACCCAGAGGTTTCTTCTGATATTTAAGGTTTGGAAACTTCTTCTTCAGAAGGTTCTCATGTCTTTATTTTATATTATACTTTAGTCCATAATGTATTGACCTTTAGTATTTGTTTAATCTATAGTCTTTATTCTACATTTACATTTTGTTTTATCAAATTGTACTGTAAATCACCACAAAACATTTCTGGAAGTGGAGATTCAGTTATAAAAGAATGTACATTCTAGTCAGCATTAAGCCATACATTGAGCTTATTTTCAGCATAGCTTATATATACCCACTATATGAATCAAGCATAAATGATGTAAATAGATGTTAAATCTTAAGTTCTATGTTATTCATTTTATGAGTATTTCATTTCATTGTTAGTATGCTCATTTATTTGGAGTTAAGTGAGTTGCATATTACATTATAATTGAGGTTAGGGCCAGTCAGGTAGTTATTATCTCACTAAACCTCTATTGTTACAGAACTGTTCATTATTTTTGAACTAATGGCTAGATCCTCTACAACCTAAAATCAAATTCCACTATAAATTTATCCAAAGTGCTTTAGATAAGAAATGACACATGGCTTTTTCTTTAGAACTTAATAGTTCTTTTGGCCATATGAAGCATTTTTGTCAGGCATCTCAAATTCCAGGTTTTATAAGCCAAGAGTTTTTGTTTTACTATTACTTTGAAGGAAGTGGAAAAGTCAAGTGAAATATGTACAACCTAAATGTATAATCATTTAATTAAAAATGTCGATAACTAAAGTTACATTTATCATTAGCATATTCTTTATTTGACCAACAAGTGTTACCAGTGGAGAGTGTCCAGGTTCCTGGCATTTTGGACAAAAAGCACAAACAAAACTACGGAGGAAGAGCACAGATTTATTGAAACAAAAGTATACCCCACAGAGTGGAAGCAAGATTGAGCAACCTGCTAGAGACCACTGGTTACAGAATTTTCTGGGGTTTAAATACCCTCTAGAGGTTTCCCGTTGGTTACTTGGTTTACACCCTATGTAAATGAAGTAGTGATCCGCGACCAGTCTGACTGGTCGCGGGAGGGGACCAATCAGAGGTACGTTTCATTTTTCATCTGCCAGGCAGAAAAGGGGCAGGTTGCAAAGGGAATATAGCCTCTGATCCTTTTGTTACTTGGGTGAGGAAAGTTGGGGTTTTCCTTTAGATTTAGTTCTAGAAAGTCAGTGTGAATTGGCTTTAGGTTTCCTGCCTCCAGACCCTACTATCCTGCCTCACAAGCATTTATGAAATCTTGCTCTAGACAAGATGTCTCAAGATATTAGAGTGTTATTTCGGAGAAAAGGTGGAATGAATGGTTAGATATATGTAAAGACTTCAAAATTATCTTACAAAGTTTGTTTTAGACAGTGTGCCTTCTTTTTAGAACATAGACCTGAAAATTGATGATAATGATGATAATAAAAATTAACATAAAGATAGTATCTATCATTTATAAATATACTATACATCAATTTACTTGCCAGTTGAGTAACACAGATTATATAATTTGTCAACATGAAGCTATAGAAACAAACATCTTTTTTTTAGAGATGAGGAAACAAAAATATTAATTAACCTGGCCACAATCAAAGTATGGAAAACTGACAAAACAAGACACAAACCAAAGTATCCTCTTCAGAGACAATGCTATAAATCACTATAACATAAATAGTATTGGCTGCAAAAATATAAAATGTCTCACTGGGAATAAGTCTGATTTACAGAGATTGGCATCACAACTGCTGTCACAATATGACTGCAGACACTGTGGGGCAAATCCCCAAAGAATCTGAAACACTGTCATTGCATATGGATACAACTGTTGTTCTAATTCCAGTGAAAATTAGAAATGAACCTCTGCTCAAGGGCAAAAAACAAAGCAACAATTATAAACCAAAAAGAAGTGAGCAAACAAAACACAAAACAAAACAAAAACCTGAAGCTGGGATGAGCATATAATTAGTTAATTTTTCTTTGCAGTTGTAGAAGCAGTTACATTTTCCTGATGTGGCCCAACGCTACACAGGTACTAAAATCTTGTAATAAAGTGAAACTCTTAGATCTAAATGCACTATTAAGTATATGTATTGAGCTCTCATTTTTTGCCAAACACTATGACAGAAAATATCAACATAAGATGCCATCAAGAAATAAGAAGTATAGAGTTTAGTGGTGTAGGAGTACATTTGAAGTTTGTCAAAACCTGTTGTAACAGAAACATTTACTGCTCACCAAATAGCCATTTGCTTCAGAATATTTTCTGGTCCTCTCGCAGGTATACATGGCTTTGTTCTGGTCCATGAACTGTGAGCGGAAATGGCACCTACCACCTCTGCCTTGAAGTATGTAACACCAGGCATGTGACCCTCCACCTCTTTTTTCCCCTGCTGTGGGATCTTGGAGATACATGCTGAGATGACTGATTCACAACGCCAACTGCTGCCTGGAGAGCCAACCATCTTGTGCCACAATATGCAGGAAATTTTTCCAAGGCAATAGGACATAGAGGTAAACTTGTGACAGCATTGTCTAGTTCATCCTGGATAACAGACCTGGCTCTTCTTTTTTCAAAAAGGACATTGCCAACCAAGCTCTTTTAAGCGTATCAACAGTTAATTAACAGTGATGCTCCTGATGCACAAAGGAATAATAGGTGTCTTCACATAGGGGGTTTTGCTGTTTCAGGAATTTCCTGTGTTTCCTTGAGATCTTGTTCTGGAGGTTTCCAGGTGTGGTATCACATTGTGAAGCTCCTAATTATGGGGTCAAGGGGATCAACTTACAGAGAGACTTTAGGTCCTACATCATTTTGACAGATATATATGTAATTTGGTACCTATTTGCAAGGGGAGGGAATAAAAGAAAGAAAAAGTTAAATGACATCCTCTAGGTTAGCACTGTCCAATGTAAACTACATAGGTCATTTTAAGTTTTCTAGCATCTGCATGAAAAAAGTAAAAAATAATGAAAGTTAATTTTAATAATATATTTTATTTAGCCCAATGTATCCAACCACGGTTATTTTAACATGTAGTCAATGAAAAACTTCATTAATTTCACAAGAAGTCTTTGAGATCTGGTGTGCATTTTAATCTTAAAATGGATCTTAATTTGGAAAAGCCACATTTCAAGTGCTCAACAACCACATGAATCTGTGTTCCACAGTGAGATCTAGATGTAACTTAAATTTGTTAAACATTTGTTGAGCTTATGCCAGTCATCATGGTAAGTATGTTCACAGCATTGTCTAAATTGTTTATTATAATATTCTCTTGAGTTAAGAAATGAATATATCCACAGAATCAGAAAGTGACAGAGCTAAGATCCAAATCAATTCTCCACCCTGCCTCTGAAGATGGAGGAATGCTCTAGGCAACTACAGGATCATGGGACCCCTCTATAATTTAAACAAGAAGAGCGAGGCCCCCAAATAAAGTACTGACTGGTGATGGAGAGGATTATGGAGTTAATGAACATTAAATAAGTATAATTGGTAATCATCAAGTAAATACTGCACTTGATGATTGATTGCATTGGGGAAAAGGAGAAGGAAGGAGGGGCCTGGCAATTGCTGGTTCATACTTCTGACTTAAGCAACTGACTTGTCAATAAGTCTGTTTAGAGAGAGACTGACATGGGACTTGCTCACTTAAAATTGAGATTTAGCGATTTTTGATCACTGGAACTGCCAGTACAGTACAAGGAAAATAACCCACTTTTTTTGGTTCTAGCCACTGCTATATTTGACACAAATACCAGATTATAGTGATCTGACAATTGCTTTTTAAGAAAAGTACTGTTCACATAGACATGAATCAGCAATTCTTTAATACTGTTACAGAAAGAGAAACACCAATAGCTAATTCAATAACCTTAGATTTACAGTGCATAACATTTACAAGCTTCTAATGTGCTTCTTCACATCTTTCTTCTCTAAAAACTCACGCTAGGCTTTATCGCCACATGTGCAACAGTGAACATTTTTGCAGTTTTATACTTATGTGCTGGTCTTTGGTTCTGGAAGGATTCCAAGTGGTGCTACCTGGTCCTGAGACCTTTGCCTGGTGGGGTCTATCTGATGAAGGTGTGATCAGATCTTAAAACCCAAAAGGACTCAGCTTTCAACTTTGATTAAATCACATCATTAACTGTAAGAGGTAGGATACCAGAGGTAACCAAGAACAAAATTTGTAGAAATTCAAACATTTCATAAGCTGTTGACAGGTAGTACTGGCCTACAGATGATAACTATGATGAATAAAATAATTAACATGGAAGGTCATAAATGTGCTATTTTTATTGCTCCATAGTTACTGTATCAAAGGAATATTCTTAAAGTTGTTTGCAATAAATAGAGGTATTATTATATTTGACTATGGGTCAAGTCTATTTAATTTGACCTTGAGTATATCTTCAGAGAAACATTACCATCACTTTAACCAGCATACTAAATCATCTTTAATAAGTTATTTGCAGAAATGCTGCTTCAGATTACTAATCTGATGTCCTAAATTAGACGAAAAACCTGTCAGTTTTCTTTTACTCATAGAGTCCATTTTCAACATCAGTTGTCAGTTTGATTCTATTTTATCATGAAGTATTACAAGATTATTTTGACCTCTTCAGTCACTGTTCTCTTTTTCTACCCATTAGTTTTTTTATACCCTCAAGAATGAATCGTTAGAAGTGGAATTGGACCAATATAGGGTCCCACAACTTTGAGCTTATAGGACAAAGGTCATGCATAATGCATGTCCGGTGGGGAAAAAAGAATCTTTTCTAGTCACTCTAAGGGTTGAAGTAGTTGTATCTAGTATTTATACAGTCTTATGTAATATAGAGAAAGCTTTGTTTTAATCACAGACTCTTTTGTGGATGAAAACAACTGTTAGCTGGTGCTATGAGAAATTGCCTTGTCCTGGGCCTTTGAGCTCAGAGCTGGTATTCCTCCTGGGTTCTGGTTGGTGTTCGGTACAGAATTTCCTTACTTGTGCTTTGAAGTGCTCTAGAGTGCAGTTGGCCAAGACTTCTTTTTTTTTTCTCAGACACTAACAGCTGTTGAAAACCAGCTTATTCCCTTCCCATATACTATGACCCCAACTTAGCAGAAATCATCCTCTAAAAATAGATACAATTTAGAAAAACCTTTTGATTATAATGAGTTTCAGGTTACAAATTTGTAAGATGAAAAGGCCGTGATTATTTAGAACTTCAGATATTCATTAGCCTACACATATCTAAGCACTGATCACATCTATATCCACATTTCACATTAATTATTTGTAACTGTTTCTCAGAATAGTAGTATTTCATTATTACTTCTATCAAAAATATATATGCCATGCAGTTAAATATGAACGTTTCTGATTATTTATTTTTAAAATTCCAATTAAACTAAGATATGAATCTGGAATCTTTTTACCATGATCATATGTGGCTTACAATTTATGTATTAACAAATTTAAAATTATTTTTAGTATCTTTAAGCTTATCTCACTTTCTGTCTTTCCACCTGCTAAATACTCTTCTGATTTTGTTTTTTTGGCTCCTTCTGACCTTCTGTTACCTTTCTTGGTTCTTACGTTAATTAAGACATGGGCAGACAGTTGTCATTTAATCATTTCATCCTTGTTTAGATCCATTTCCATATGGCCATTGCCGTGTATGAAATACTCCGTATCACTCTCAAAATCTTCGGAAAAAAAACCTGTCCTCCATCAAGTACTATTATAATGTTAAACTCTCAAAAATATGCTTTTATAAGATATCATGTATTTGGCCTTAACTTTTCATTTTGTTTGGTATACAAATATACAACATTTTTCCTTTATTCCTGAAAAGGAATGTTGACATAAAAGGCAGCTGGTGTTTCTTTGTTGAGTCTGAATCATATAAAATACGAGCATGCAGTTAAATATTTTGGAGAACTATACTAACAGCTAAAACACAGAGGTTTTTAGTAATCCAAATCATAAACCTGAGCTCAAAATGGAAAAGCCACTTTAAGAATAAAACTTGCTACAAATTGATGAAGTATGAAAAATAAAAACACACAAGAAAAACGTATCATAGTGCCAAAGTTACACTAGTTATTTTAAACTCTTCAAATTGGAAAACTTAAAACAGAAGACTAAGGTTTTACTTATAATTCTCGTCTGTTTTTCGATTCAATTTTTCTTCTCTGAGATTTGTAAACTTTTCTAAATTCAATTCATATGAAAGGATAGCATTGCTTTTTAAAACATGGGAGAAATAAATGGTGTAATTCCCTTAAATTGTGGATAGAAATGTAATGGTTATGAGTTGGATGCTATAGAAAATATAATATAGAGCATTTCATTATAAAATTATCTTGAATTAGTTTGCCTGTACATTTCCCTGTTATGGAAAGGATATAATTTTCAATGATAAAATTTTGAAAAGGCCTACATTTGTCAATAAAAATAACATACAACATGAATGCAAATGAAAATGTAGAAATTGATTATTGTATATTAGCATTATTATGAGGTAACTATCAAATAATTATGGATTTAAAACAGGTGAACAAAAGGAAGTCTAGTTAGAAGTTTTTGAAATTTGAGAGGCAATCAATGTCTTCCCAATCATAATACTCCTCACAAAATAGAAAAGAAAAAGAAAGACAAAAGATCATTAGAATTTTATTAACTGTGTGAATACATGTTATGAAAGAATGCATATATTTTGGATTTTAATTCAATCTTTTAGATTTACTTTTATTAGTCATAATCTATATTGCATGCTGACTTTCTAAAGATTATCTGTTAATAGTTCTAATTTTGATATATTTTGTTTCCTGTCTTATTGCTTTAGGCAGAGTTATATTTAGTGTTTAGAACAGTTTCATTGGCTATAGTATACCGTAACTGAACTGAAGAAAACCACTAATTCCTGAAAGAAATAAATTTAAATGCAGGAAGACCTAGAAACTAGAAAAACAAAGTACGTTGGATTGTTTTACAGTTTAGAAGTAAATTTTAAGCGTTCATTTATTTTGGTACATGTAAAATGAATGCAACAAGTTTTATTGTGAACGTACCAATTAATGTTATGTAAAAATAATAACATTTAAAAAATGTGTAAAAGTATATGGAATCACTAAATAACATGCATTAGCCGTAGCAAAATTGTTCCATAAATTTTATAATGCATAGTTCCGGGGGAAAATCAATTCCTTAGTTTTATAAAATAAAGCACGTCATAAATCACATAAATTACCATTGGGTATTTAGCATATTTGGATACATTTTCAGAATTCTTTGTTTTAGAAGAACCAACTGAAGGATGTAGCTGCTACTTTTTGGCAAAATATAGCAGAAATAATATTTCTATACTCAATAAGGTTTTCAGAAACAAATTACAATATTAATTTAATTATCCACCGTTAAGTTCATATATTATGACTATATGTTACCAAGGAAAATTTACCTATTAGGTAAAATTCAAAGTAAAGTTTCCTATTTAATTTTAAATATTTGAAGTACCATGATAACTCATGTCACACGTGTGCAAAAGAATGGCAACTTTTAAAAGAATTGTCATGAATCTTAAAGTAAAATTTAAATATAATTTTGTTGTGTTGCTTAATATGAGTTCTATTCCCCTTAAAATAAAATAGTCCTAATAAAAAAAAATCTCTATCTTTACTCTTGAATGTCATTTTATTTAAGCCAAAGAAGCAATAGATATACACACTTATCAAGTTTAAAGAACCTAGCCTACGTTTAAAATCGTTATAGTTGTGGACCCTACAAGAGCTAGGTAGCTTACCTTTTCACATAATCAACCTCTTTATAATGTGTTACTGGATATTGAAACCTTACATGAAATATTGGCATTAATATAACTTTTCTTCAGGAAAACTCAAGTATATTGCAAATATTGGATAAATGCTATATCATATATAGTTTTAAATGATTGTTATATAGAAATTTTATAATAAATCTTATAATTTTTGCCATTCTTGATATCATTAAATAAAGAGGCATCTTCTCAATATTGGATTTTACAGATGTGAACACTGAAGTAGCTATTACAGGAAAGCTAAGGATTTTTTTTTCCTATTTTTATTACATTTTAAAAATTTCTCTAAAACCTGGAACATAAAATTCAATATTCTATCTTATTAAAATATTTGAATAAATTAATATTTAAAAATCTTTATGTAATGATTAATACATATTTAGAAATCCAGAGAAAATTAAAGTCCTATTTAATTCTGGAATTCACCAAGACCTCCTTTTTAGTCCTTCATTTTTTCCTTCCAAATATTTTCCTTATGTTGTGTTTTCTATAAGAAAACTGGACTTCATAATTTTTGTTGATATTAAATGTTTTGTGTCTCCAATTAAAAAGACCTATCTTACTACCTTTGCGTTCATTGCATGCCTTTGCAATGACTTCCTCCTTTTCTAACCTTTCCTAAATTTTTCTTCTAGAAAAAGTTCTAGAGGCTGACTGGGGCAGGTTGTAGAGAAACTTCTGGACAGATTGTTAACATCTGACACAACGAGTGAGAAAAAATCCAGCACAGTCACTGGGCAGGTTTAAGAAGAAGTGGCAGCTCTAGGAGATGAAAGATTTGTGTGTTCTTGTTGCTAGTTACCTGCAACACACTGGTTAAATTCAAATCCATTCATTTAGTAATTGCTTAGCTTCCTCTAAACCAATATAATGCAAACCAAAAGGACCATCGTGGATGTTTTGGACTGATGTCTGCAGATCATGTGTAATTTTAGTCTGTCTTGTCTGACATTTTCCACAATGCTTTAGTTGACAGCATTGTATTATGTAAATATTTCTGGTTAGGTTTATTGAGGTGGTTGCCTAAATCTCACTTTAAATAAAGCTTTTAATGCTTTCACCCAGAATCCATAGAGAAGCTACACAAGTTGGGGAAGTTTAGTGTTGCTCTTTGTACTTTAACTTTTAATATCAGAGCACATATTGAAACCATAAACACAATGAAAATACAAAAAATATTCCGACGATATTGGAGGACTATAACTCCCCCACCTCTTTTTATTCTTAAAGAGCCAAGGGCGTGGGGAGTGGCAGGAAGAAATATTCTTAAGATCTAAGTCCTGGACGCCATCCTGCTAGTGCTTAAAGCCTCTAGAAACATGCAACCTGAACAACACCCCCTTTCGAAGTCTAAAACAATATTAGATTCCCAAAATATCGGCAAAGAAATTCTTACCGTCAAAGACTTGCGGCAGGTTTCAGCTCAGACCCAGACTGAAAAGCTGAGCAGCTGGTGAACAAAAGTTTTAGTTTTTTTTTTTTTTTTAAACGAAGTCTGCAAAACTAATTTCCCTCAAAATAGAGCTCAATTTCCGTTAAAGAAAGCAGCGCTTACAAATCTCAGAATTCCTGATCAACCCCCACTCCACCCCACCTCTAAGCAATAGAAAACAATTCGATCTTTCACATGGATGTTTTTGAGAAGCCACTATTCTGCAGCATGACTTAAAAGAAAAGAAGATAGTGAGGCTTAAGCAGGGGGACTGGAAGAGGAGGGGAAAGGCTCTGCTTTGGGGACACCTCTCAAAGATTAATCAATACTTCTTCCTAATTCAAACCAGATGTCTAGCCCAGTTTGCTGTACCCATTAATCCCACTAACAACTTCAAAGACCTGGTCATCATCCTCTGGACACCTGAGACAATGAAAATAACGGGGCGACACTGCTGGTGGTGCATTTGGGGCCCCGGGCAGAATAGGTGACTCCAGATATTCTCCTGATGCGACAGGTCCCAGACAGGACGTGACTGTTTCTCCTGCTCATTACAGCGCCACTCACTTGTGTGTAAATGACTCTGCCTCCAGAGGACCCTGTCACCCGCCAAACAAGTGGCAGTCTCAAAGCCCTGCCCTCGTTCTTGTATGCTTACTGGAGGCAAATTTTCTAATTTATTTTCAGGGATGCAAAGTTATAGCCAAGTGCCCAAGCTTAGTGAATTTTGGGAGCTATCGAAATGTAAGATTTCTCAGTAAATGGGACCGTGGTGATAAGGGATGCGATTAGCGGATTTATTTTTGAGAGGAAGAGAGTGGATTTCTGTAGGAAACTGCGGCGACCTGGGCTAGCTCCTGAGGGGAAAGGCTAGAAACGTGATTGCAGTCTACACATCTCATGTGACCGGGACAAAATCGCCTGGAAATATTTTTGACCCAGGAAAATTTCTTCTTGGTGGACAAGTGGCTAGGAAATTGAGCGGGACCAGGAAAGAGGGGGAGGAGAGCCTCCACCTGGCATCGCACGTGAGGATGCCAGGGAGCAGGCATCTGCAACCCTTTCAGACTCACACCTTCCTCCCACCCACCCTACCGGGTCCCTCTTCGTTCCGCACTGAGAACCGCCTTTTCCAGGCCATGGTACTCATCCCCACAACCTCAGATCTGGCGTCCCAGCCCATTAACAATCCACCCACAGAAACCAGCTGTGAAAACCTAGGCGCGCTGCGGCGCCCAGGGCACGGGAAGATGCGAAGTTTGAAAAACTTCGAGGATGCGCCTAACTAGCTCTGATCTTTTCGTTTAACCCAATTACTTCTTTCGGGTTCCTGAAAGGCCAGGCATATCCCTAGCTTTTCTGCAGGTGACAGTTCCCGAATGACACTGACAAGTCGCGTTTCCCAGAGAGGAAAGTGAGTAGGTAGAAATCAGGGTGCTGGGTTGGGGGTGGTGTGCGCCGCGCCCAGGCCTCCAGAGTCTGGAGGGCAGAGCTGCTACCCTCCCGGGCGGGACTTAGGCACTGGCGTGCCGCTTGTAGCCCTGGCAGCCGGCAGTGCTGGGCGGGCGTGGACGCTCTGCGTCTGTCCAGCAGGCGATAGGAAGTGGAACTGGGAGCGCGTGGCGCAAACTGAGCGGGAGTTTTGGAGGGAGTTTGCATGTGGTCAACTCTGGGCTCCTAAGCCGGCCCCCAGCTCACGTTACACTCTATTTATAACCTCTCAGAGCCATTTCCCCCTGAAAGCAGTTCTCTGGGACCACCTTCTTTTGGCTTCAACCTCTCCCACTCTTGACATCTGAGTAGTTCAGGGAAGCTCTTCCAGGTCCGACTGTTCATACGCAAAGGAGACTGGCCACTGGGGCTCAGAACCGGGATTATCCGAGCTCTGCAGAAGTGCACGGCTATTGCTTTGGGAGGGTAAAAAAAAATCATACGGTTTCCAGTGAAAAGTGACAGAGGGTGGTGGCCTTTGGAACCGTCCTGAAGTCTTCTGCCTGGAACCCGAAACTTGCATGCTATGGAACACCCGCTCTTTGGCTGCCTGCGCAGCCCTCACGCCACGGCGCAAGGCTTGCACCCGTTCTCCCAATCCTCTCTCGCCCTCCATGGAAGATCTGACCATATGTCTTACCCCGAGCTCTCTACTTCTTCCTCATCTTGCATAATCGCGGGATACCCCAACGAAGAGGGCATGTTTGCCAGCCAGCATCACAGGGGGCACCACCACCACCACCACCACCACCATCACCACCATCAGCAGCAGCAGCACCAGGCTCTGCAAACCAACTGGCACCTCCCGCAGATGTCCTCCCCACCGAGTGCGGCTCGGCACAGCCTCTGCCTCCAGCCGGACTCTGGAGGGCCCCCAGAGTTGGGGAGCAGCCCTCCGGTCCTGTGTTCCAACTCTTCCAGCTTAGGCTCCAGCACCCCTACTGGGGCCGCGTGCGCGCCGGGGGACTACGGCCGACAGGCACTGTCACCTGCGGAGGCGGAGAAGCGAAGCGGTGGCAAGAGGAAAAGCGACAGCTCAGGTAAGGGCGCACCAGGCACCCTCGAGAGTGCGCGCCGGCCTGGAAAGGGGGCGGAGAGATGCCAGGGGAGATTCTCGCACTAGACGGTGGCAGCGGGGAATATGGGAATGTGTTGCCTTTTGTGGCTTCCCGCGGCCAAATTCGGCGGTGAAACTTTGGTCCTGATATTTGGGGGACACGTGTTTATCCGAGAGCAATGCATATACAGCCAGCAGCTCTAAGCTATCCAAGGTCCTAAACTAGTTTACCAGAAGGTTGATAAAAAAGGACAAGTGGCTGTGAAATCGATTGCGAAGCGTGACCTTCCATCCCAGCGCTGGGGAGGGAGGGGCGTGCGCCCAGGGACTCAGCGTCGGTTGGGCAGGCGTGCGTGCGGGTGCCGCTTCTTGACTTTTCTCTTGCAAGTTCCCGACTCTGAGTGGCTCGATTTTTCCCATCGTTAACTGGATTTCCAAATCATTGCACAATATTTGGAACTTGCAGTGGAACTTGGCAGAGCGCATGAGAAAAAAAAAGTTTTAGTTTTTTTTTTTCTTCTAACATTCTTATTTCAGCGTTCTTTAAATAGCACACTATTTCAAATGGTAAAATTTTCCCTTTATTGGGGAAAAAGACATTGTCTAGGAATTCAGATTTTAAGGAATGTGTCAGAGAATTGTAAATAAATAGATGCTCACACTGGAAGAAAGACGAAACTTAATAGTACATGTTCATGTGGTGTAAGCTAATTACAGAATCTACGTTTCAAAAGTGGAAAATAAATCCCTCTACCTAGTGTGTATTAGTAGAGACAAATACAGCGAAGCAACAGCAACTCGGGTAGTGTTAGTTAGCTACGTGCCTGAAGGTGGTATGCAAGGGTGCGCGCAAGAGGCGCTGATTTCAGTGGGGATAATTTGAGCAGCCACGCAAAAGGGAAACCTTTCTGACCTCTGGTGCTTGAAGGCACAACTTGCCGAGTAACTTTTCTGCAGCAATCTAGAGAAACTCAAAGTTTTCCAGACCGCTTTTCAAAGCTCTTACCTACCTGCATTATCATAAAATTGTTAAAAGATACTTTAAAATTAAGAGACTTGTGAATTTTCTTTCGTGGCTATAGTGCAACCTGGATTGCATATTTTTGGAAGGTGTCATTTGTTTAGTATAATATTTGCATATTTTTCTTCCTCTGCGGAATTGGGTTAATAATAGTCCTAGAAGATAATCCCATATGTTGGTTTGAAGTATTGGAAAAATGTTTATCGTGTATAAAGCTTTAGGCAAGATGCCACATAAATGAAAATGATTGGCCGCATGTTTAATATTCCTTCACCCTTCACAGCAATATCAATTGTTCTTCAGCGACACTGTGGGATGGATTCTTCTGTCATGGTCTCAAAAGCTAACTTTTATTTTCCAAGGTCAGGGGGTGAACTTTTAATGTTCTGTTACAAATTAGTTTTTATAAGAAAATTACCAGTAGTGTCACTGATATTTAATGTACTTTCCTAACTATAAGTGAAACTCTCTTTAGATAGTGAGTTGAATGGTTAATCATAGCAAGAAGGTTTCAATTTTTATTAGAAAAACAGTCAATTTTAGAATGCAGTGACAATTTCATGAACTGAACATTTGATATCAGTGTCACTTTGGAAGCAGATCCCAGTTCAGGTTGATGAGAGTACTCTTGCAATTCCCATAAGCTCTTACTGTTCATTTTATTTTCTGCAATAAGTAACCTACATGATAGATTGTTCTTTATGCTTCCTGAACTGAGCCATTGCCCTTAAGTTTCTTAGGGCAAACTGAATTTTCATACAAGCACATGTTATTTTGTTTGGGGGAAACCAAGAAAGTGGAATTCGGTAACTGATTCCCTTAATTTATTTTAATAATTTTTTTAAAGTGGAATAATTTAACAAAACATATTTATCTCTCCCCCCAACTTAGTGGGAAATAGTCATTTAACAAAATTAAGTTCATTTCTACACGTTGAAGCTGATAATGAGGGTACTGGAAAAACAAGCCAAAGCAAGTGTTTGTGTCAGCTGCATAAATTATTAACAGATTAAAACTTGAGTGGAAAGTACAATTAGTCATCACCAAGGGTAAAAATACTGGGGACTTAGGACGAGCTTTTCTTTCCTTTGATATTTTGAAGAAATATTGACTAAAAGGAAGTAACCCAATAATTTCTGTTTAAATCTATGTACACTTATTGAAAATAAGATTTTATTTTCCAATTTCAGCTTGAGGTATATCTGTCAGATATTCAGATAGATTTAAATTAAAGATATCTTTCTCATGTAACAATTGCATTAGGTTTTCCATAAATTATCTTCAAAGATATTTTGTTTCATAGACATCTTGATCCAGCACAAACTAAAGCAACACTGAAAATGATTATGACCCTGGTATGCTATTAATATATATATATCTCGCATTGCTTATAGCACATTTTCATATTTCAATATTTCTAAAAAACAAAATTGAAGTGATTTCAGAACTCCTAAAATTTAAAATTGTGTTAGACAAAAATCTCATCCTATATAGTGAGACCATCTGTATTTTGTTAGGTAGTTTATAATTACTTTTCATTTATGGTTGAGAGAAAATGTAGTACATAAATCCAGGGTAAAGTCAGAACCAAAATTCTGTATCCCTGCATCTAATACCTAGACTGTATGTGTCTGTGCTAATTACCATGTTAAATTCTAATAGAATTTTAAGCACCAGAAAATATTGAAAAAAGCTTAAATATTTATAAACCTTACTATTTTATTTATAGTAATGATTTAAAACTATAATATGTACGCTTCTATAGTATATATTTTTTGCAGTTTCCCTCCACAAATGCACATGGACACACACATATACAAACTCAAGCAGCTTTATGTTTTGGAAGCAAATATTTATGGACTTTAGGCTTCTTTTACGTAAGTTTGTTGACAATTGAAAATAACCAAATTAAATAGAAAAGCACGCCGTTATATTTTATATGTGTTAAACATTTTTGTAACTTTGAACCTGCTGCTCTTTCCAGCATTATTAGCAAAGCCAACATCTGCCACGTCTTCAAAGGGACCCTTAAAAATCAAAACTTTACAACTGTGCTGAAAAAAATCACTACAAAGCAGGTGATTCTGAAAAATGTCTATAAATAGTGTGAATTGCTTGGTTTCAATTACATTTCATTGCTCTTTGAGCAATCTAGTAGTAGGAATAAACTGCCCACTTTTAGTTAAACTAACTAAAATTAATTCATTGATCTAACCTTAGCTTTTGTGCATGCATTATACAGTGTACATATCTAGATATTTTCTATTCAAATTTATGAATACATATTTTATACAAAATAAAAATTATATCAAAAAAGAAAAGAGCGATTTGGGGAGGTAGATTTTACTAGGTTTTGAATCATATTAGAGTCTTGTAAAATTACAAATACTTTATTTATAGCGACTATATCATAAAGCCTTTGCTGTCAAATTATGTCTGTCTATATGCTTGACTATCCAGAATGACTAGCAAATATTACATTTAATAAGCTGGAAGTTAAACTCAGAGTAATACCTTCTCAACCTCATTCAGTATTACACTGTAATATTTCCAAGACATTTCAATCATTGCGTTTTCTGAAAGGAATAAAATAGTGTTATTATTCATTTCTGTGTTACTGGATTGTGGCTTTTCAGCATTTGCTTCAGAATTTAAAAATAATATACTAGATCTTGAAGATTATAGTGAAGTATTGAACAAATCAAATGGATTTGTTTTTCACTCTTTGTCTTGGACTCATAGACTAATTTTGGGTGTGAACATTTAAAAATGTTAATCTGACATAAAAAATTCTAAGTATCATTGACCTACATGAGTGTTCTAAAATACGATCTAAAATAATCACACTCAAGTTAAAAGCAACAATTCCTTTAGAATTAAAATGCTTTATTGTTGAACATTAGCAATGAATGGAAGGAAGAATGCAAATAAAAGTAGGAATAGTTTCCACTTCTGTGAAAATTTCTTCATTTATAGTTCATTTTAAAAGAAAAATCATAAATGCAAGGCATAGTATTGCACAAACTTTCACTGGGCTTCGAAATCCAGAACTTAGTATTTAAAATTTTAATCTTTGTTTACGGTAATTATCAATAGAAACCATTACATTGACATATTATAAGCTGATTTTTACTAATAAACTGAAAACACAGTACTTCAGTCATTACCCCATCTTCCCTCTGTGTTTGACAATATAGACCATTCATTATAACCCTGGAATTTAAGTTGTAATATTTATAATAAGATCTAAACATCCTAAGAATTTAATTTTAAGCAAAAATGAAATATCAGAAAGTAGCAATCCTTTCTCTTAGATTCTGGGAAATTTGGGAGGCGAATTCTGTATGTAATGAAATAATTGCTTTTTTTTTTGCACTTAAGAAATGTAAATCTATAGATGAATTAATAGTTGAATTATGTAAAACGTCACCATATATAAGCCCACTACATGTACTTAGGCTGATAATGCTGCCTTGCTTGCGAAATTTTATTCGTTTAGTGTTTTTATAATGGCAGCTTGACACACAAAACCAAATGTGAAGGCTTTTTAAATTTTCATTTCAAATGGGATAAACCAATATAGTACAACAATATATTTTAGTTTTGAACTGTATTCACTTCAGGAATTTATTTCTAAATTTTCAGAGCATATCTTTTTTCCAAGCACTGCTATGAGGACTGCAAATGTCCTTGAGCGATAAATGCTAAGGGTGCAGAAATATTAGAAAATAAATTACAGATAGAAATTCCTTAAATAATATTTGTTGAATTAATAGTTGTGGACTTATCTCTCCCAAATTTTCTTTATTTTTGTCACTTTTTTAAAATAAATGAAGCATTTTGTGCAGGAAGATATATAAGAATTTCCTCCCTTGATTGTAATAATAAAATGAGAAGGCTTAATTCTCAACTAGCCAGTTACATTGTATTTCCTGGCTTATAGTATTGGTGAATGATTTCAGTGGTTAAAATCAAAAGCAAAAAAATAAAATAAAACACAAACTAAGGCCAAAGTCCACAGATTAAAAATTGAAGTAAATGCGATCTATTTCCTATTTAACGTATTTAAGAAATAAGACACATTTTATAGTCACAATTTGCTTCTATATATCATGTGCTTTAGATGTTAATATGGTTTACTGACATACATTTTTTGTAAAGCTTATAAATATAATGAGGCACTAATATTTTGCCTACTTTCCTTATGATGTTCTTATGACTATTTCTTTTATTAGCGTGTTGAACTGAGCCCCCAAGTAGAGAAGGGGTAACGGTATAAAGTATAGTTAGTTGCAAAACTCTCTACACTACTCCTAAATCATAGTCATCAGTGAGATTCAAAATCCCATTGGAGAAAACCTCGCAGAATATTTTATTTATTTTAATGTAGTAAAACTTACAATGGTCAAGGTCATATAGGGCTCAGCCTTCAATTTGCGTTAGAGGCAGAATTAATCTAAATCTGATGCTCTTTTCCCTAAGAGTTCTTCCTATTTTACTTACATTATAAAAATATTGATTTTTTAAGAATGTTTTACTAGATAGTATTTTATGATACAAAATAATCTATAATGTATCTATTGATGCATTTGTGTTCATCTCAGATGTTCTTTTTATGTTTCAGATAAGTATTTTCATTTAAAACCTTTTGACATTATTTATTACTAAATTAACAGAAAGTTACATGGTACGTGTATGATTGAATGGGTTAGTAATTTTCATGGGTGATGAGTGGTTATTAATTTTCTTCTATATTTGAAATTTTTGATATATAGTAAAGTAGCTCATTATCCCTGAAGCTTTCATTTATAATGTTACGTTGTCTACAGAAATATAATATTTCTAAATTTATACATGTTACTCGCTATTAATTGTGTACTGTATTTTTTAATATTGGTTTTCACAGTGTTATGAAAATAATTTACATGTTTTTGGTTTCTTACATCAGCATATGCACAAGAATGATCAGGTAGAATCTGTACTGTATCTATACATTTTTGGAAAGGGTTTGTATGAAACAGGGAAAAAGCTTTTAAAAAATAATCCCTTGTTTTATCAATAGAATTAGAAATTAATAAACTGGATCTTTAACTTGTGTGATAATATTGCCATTCTATTTTTTAAATTTCCATTTACTTAAATGCTTAATAATTCTAAACTATTTGTGTACCTTGATGACAATTCTTATGTCCTTAAAAATGTGTACTTTTATTGCAAATATAGTATCTTTTTACTAGGTGATAACTCACAGTGGTAAAAACTTTAGGGTATTGATTATAGCTTTAAATTCAAAAGCTGTTGCTCTTCAAAATTTTACAGAATCAATTCAATGTGAATGTTTCAAATGTATTTAAATATTCTGCTGTTTGTGTTCATGAGTTTTATTTCTAAGCTGTTAGAGGTATGTTTCTTAAAGCTTACATAGGCTTCATTGATTAAAATTATGATTATAAGCTGCTTACTTTCATAGTTTTTTGTTTTTATTGTAATCTAGTAGAGAGGAAAATGGCAAGGAAAGGATAAAAGGGAGGGTGCTGAATTAACTAGGACGTGGAAGCTATACTTAAAACACATGTTAAAACAAGGCATTTACTTTATATATGCATATAGATATATAGATATATGCACACCCACACCCACACATATATATGCATACATTACTAGAACTCCAAATTTAATTTTCTGATAATAGTAAATCTGAATTAGAGCATCCTTATTAAATGCCATAATTTGATTATAAATGTTCCAATTGCAAAATTTAATATTAAGCTTGAAGCATATATAGTTGTGTGAGGAGTCCAGCAGGCTTAAGCTGGCAATCAATGATAGCCATAAAAGTCAAACTTGCCAAGTCCCTGCAGTTTTTGTTTTCTTTTGTTTTTCCTCTTTCTTTAGCTCATTATTCTTCACACACTTCAAGAGATTCCCATAATGTTACAAGAAAAAAACAAATTCGCAGTTATCTTACGTGACTGTGGGCAAGAAAATGACTAAGGTGAAGTCATCTGTCAGGCTCTGCAAAACCTAGAGGAGGGTCCAGCTTAGGTTGGCAGATGCCAGTAGAATTTTAAAGGCCTGGAATTTTACTCTTTGAAAATATAGCCTTAAATTTTTGCCAGAAATGACACCCAAATGAAAACTTATTTTTACAAAGTGATAGTTAATTGCAAATGCAGTAGTGAAATATATTCGGAGTCTGTTGAGGTAGCTTGTCCACCGTCTGGACTGCACAGTAAACATTTGGATGATTACTCTTAGCCACCCAAAAAACTAGCAAACTAAACTGAGGTATATTCTTATTAGTTGAAAAAATTAAATGGGCACGACTCTTATCAAATTAACAATGAATGCAAAGCAAATTTTGCAAACCATTGATTTATGTTGGTAGGTAACACAAGCAGGAAAATATTTAGAAAAATAAATATGTGTCATCTGAAATGTAATGCAGACTAGCTTTGATTTTGTAGGACAACAGCAATTTAGCAAATAACTTTCACATTTAAAGAACCATATAAATAATGCTTGAACACTCACTGCATAGGTTGGAATCAAGTGATGTCTCTTATTTAATATTATTCAAAGATAATATGAGGTCTTAGTATGTTTACTGCCTTTAGCAATTAAAATTTTCTCACCTATAGGCTATGTTTACATGGGAATTTCTTTTTCTTATTTGAAGTATAAACAGATCTGAGTGCATTAAACTAGACAGAGTGTAGATGTAAAAATGATCGAGACAGATTGAAATGACAGGAAAGTCAGAGTTTAGGCATCCCTATTTGGAGGCTTGCTGCCACCCACGTTTCCAGGATTACCATCTTGTGAACGTCCACACCCAAAATTCAGAGAATTATAAGTAATTTTTCCTCCAGAACTATTCTTTGTTCCTGGAAGTAGAGCTTTATAATTTATTTTCTAGAATACCCAGATGTTTAGGAAAATATAAAGAAGTGGCAACACTTTTGCATATTTAGCCATTAGTTGATAAATCATAAAAGATTTATCCTATTTCTTAGTTATCATATTAGACAAGGAAATAGATGTCACACTCAAAGGGATAATTGAAGAGAGTTTGATGATGGCAATTTGATGGTGGGTGCGATGTAGGGAAACCACAGGAAATGATGAATCACCCAGGATCTGTCCACAGTTGGAATATATTAGCTCCCCTAACCTGAGGGGGCAAATACAGGGAGCTCTTACCAGAATCCAATGAGCGCAACAGGACAGAAGCTTTCTTGAAAAGTTGGGACCTCAGATGGAGGATTGCATCTCATGTCAAATATCATCCAATAACCTGTCTTCATGTCCTCCAGTCTTCTTTTGTTGCTTCCCATTGACCAAACACTATCCGAAGCCAGAACCCCGGGGGCTAGGTAGATGAAACCCTAAGAGTCAACCGAAGAAGAAATGAGGCGAGCATATCTGGGAGAACACAATGGTTAGGGCTAAAGCCCCGCTCTGTTTCTTACTATTGTCACCCCTCAGCCACAAATTTTAACTTTTTTGTACCATTGTTTCTGAAAATGAAATTGAATTAATATACACAAAGCAATTAGAACAATGACTGGCTTAGTAAAGTGTTATTATT
The DNA here is from genome assembly GCF_000951035.1 of Colobus angolensis palliatus. NCBI lineage: Eukaryota > Metazoa > Chordata > Mammalia > Primates > Cercopithecidae > Colobus > Colobus angolensis. Next base: position 648,862 of record NW_012111364.1, read on the forward strand.
TTTGTCATCTATCATTGAAGGTGCCATTATGTCATGCATATGCACCATCTGAAAATAATCTGTTTTATGCTACCTGTTTGCATTTTATTACAAATACTGCTATAGGAAATGTGGCTTGCCTAAGTAATTACTAAAGATTTAAAATAATCATTGTCCTTAGAATTGTAAATGGCATGAAATTTCCCTGAAATGTAAGATGAATTCTAGCCAAGTTATGTAAGAGGCTCAAGTTGCCTTTCCCACCCTTAAGATTCCCATTCCACAGCCTCTTTTGCTTGGGCCTCTCCTAACCTCCTCTTCTCTTGTGTCTCCTGCTACTTCTCCATTGAAAAGCTGTTTTCAGGAAGAGTACGTATTGAACAAACTAAAGAATGAAATGAAGACTTTTTTTTTGTTTTTTGAGACCAGGTTTTTTTCTGTTGCCCAGGCTGGAGTGCAGTGATGCTATCTTGACTCACTGCAACCTCCGCCGTCCAGGTTCAAGCGATTCTCCTGCCTCAGTCTCTCGGGTAGCTGGGACTACAGGCGCCCGCCATCACGCCTAGCTAATTTTTGTATTTTTAGTAGAGACACGGTTTCACATGTTGGCCAGGCTGGTCTCGAACTACCGACCTCGAGTGATCTGCCCGCCTCGGCCTCTCAAAGTGCTGGGATTACAGGTGTAAGCCACCGCTCCTGGCCAGAACTTAACTTTTTAAAAAGAATGTACAGAGGGGCAGGGCATTTAGTCAAGAGGAAACAGAACTTAAATAAAAGGAATTCAAATATGACAATGAAATTTTGGGTCTCTGTTTTAGCTGTTAACTAGGAGGGTGGGAATGACATTTTCCTGCTATGTTAGAAACTTTATGGCAGAGAGAATTTTCTTGTTGTAGCTCTGTTATTTTTAGTAGTTCCAGTTGCAGACCATTAAGTATGGCAAATGTGCAAATATTACTGAAAGCTGAAAACATGTATGTCCCACACAAAATGCATAAAAATAATTTTATTTTGGTGGTATAACTTCTTTTTACAAAGAAAATATTTTAATTATTTGTTTGTTCACGCTTGCATATTTAATACGTTATTGAGAAACACCACTTAGATTGAGGTAAAAGGGCAGCAAAACCCCTGGAATTGCAAGTCCTGGGTGGTTGACTGCGTTGACTCTATTTAGTTTAGTCACCTCTCCCACATCCACAATGCAACGTGCAGAATTCAGAAATGTACCTCAGCGAAATTGTGAATGATTTTATGCGCTAGACTTCTACAGAGCCTTTGAATAAATAATAGAATCAGACATTACATTAAAATCATAAATGCAGAGTTAACTCTTTAAGCATTTTCAGATCCACAGCAATTTGATCCCTAAAATGAGAGAAGTTTGAAGGAATAGTGTTTCTCTGCTAGATAATAGTAGAACGGGGAGGAGAAGAGTACAGGATGTAGGGAGAAGAGTACAGGAAGAACAAAATATTAAATGTCTGATAATATACAGCAGGGACAAGAAGGGTCCAACAGCATCAACCAGTGCGTCGACTCTTTGATTTTAGAAGAGGCTTGATTTGTCAAAGTTTTCTTAATGAATAGTAATCTGTAATATTTAAACAGATGATTAGAATCAAAATAATCAAGACACTAGAAGAGACTCAGAACACTACCCAGTTCAATGAATGTGTTTCCTAGATGAGGGAATGTGCCCAGAGAAGTTAAGTAATGTCTGTTCATTCAGCCAAGTAGTGGCAGCTGAGCTTCCATATCCTGACTTCAGCCTAGTGCCCTTAAAAGGAATATCTCACAAAATATTTTGAAGCCTTAAGTTTTTAGTCTTCCCAATAAAAATAAATTTCAGCATCATTTAAAATGTTGGCTACCGCTTTTAAGTGAACAAAATGGAATTTGACAAAGTGCTTTGCTTGGGTGTAAATTACCTCTCCCAGAATCTGATTTCATGATTACCTCAGACATTTTTCAGCCTTGTTTTATGAATGTGAACAGTGATCAACTTTCCTAGCTTCAATTTTTAAATTTTTTAACGATATAGCTCTTGTGGTCAGTTACCAAAGTACCTGAATATATTTGACACAGTTTAATATCTGGCAATGTGTAGATGGGCTTTGCTATAAATAGTAGATATTTATGTGAACCGAATCATATTTTAGGTAGTTATTTGTGAATTGAAGAATCTGTTTTTTGTTTAAAAATTTAACATTTAATCCAAGTAAATTTTGTTAAGTTGAGCATTACCTGTATTATATTTGCCTTTTTTTGTGTATTCAGACAAAGTAATAAAAAACATTATTACAAGTAGACACCAGACAACCTTCCCTTATCTCAAGTCCTTAACTTTATCCCCAGTTTTAGAAAGCACTTGATTTAAGAAAATTGAATATAGTCTTTTTGCACAGAAGATGCTGAAAAATATTAATGATTGGTCATTTTTCTAATGCTAACCAGGCATACTTTCCTTGTTTCTCCTCCTTTCCTGTTCACATCCGTCTTCCCCACAATGGGTAAACACCAGACCCATCTGTTCCTCTCTAATACAACGAACTGTATAACCTCTGGAACACTCTGGCATTGACCATTCTTGTCTATTTCAGATCCTTAGTTCTTACAAGACTCTCAAAACACAGAATTAAATATCAAAAATACTGTTAATTATTCCATAACTTTTTTCCTTTTGTTTTCTAAAGACAACACCAGTTCCAAACATGCATACACACACAAACACACACACTCACACACACAATCTTTTAGCTAATTAATTTTAATTTACTTTCAAAATGCTTTCACATTCATAGTCTCAGTTGATGATTTCTCCTTTTCTATTAGACTTATATTTAAGACTCAGTTCCATTGCTTCATCCTACCAGAGCATGGTTCAAATCCATTCTATTCCATATTCTTCTATATTTTTTCTCTATACCTACTTTCAAGTCACTTGCACTTAATTAGTTCTTTCCCCAGGACTCCCTAAATATTCTCTGAGCATCTTTATCTGTTGTCATTCTTCTATAATTAAATGCTGTAGAATAATACAACATGTAGTATTATTTTGACCCTATCATTTCTCTTCGTGGAATTCTACGTTAACCTGAAATTATTCTACACTTAAAATACAAATGTTGAATTATTGGCTTTGAAACACATGACACAGGGAGTGGCTAATGTCAAAAAATAATATGTTATTAGGTATCACTCGTACTGGCTCTTGTGTGTAACCAAATTTTGTTTAATATTATATTTATCGATAGATACATATGTATTATTATATATATCTATCATGTATCTATATACACATACACATATATGCACGTGTGTGTGTATTTAGAGCAGTGTTTTTCTGGCAAAGTGAACTTTTCTCTTAGTCTTTGGAACATGATGCTTAATGTTAAGAGTTTAAGACAATGTTCTGATACTTTCTAATGTGAATATCTAAATATTTATAGTTTTGCTATATTCAAGTTTTCTACAGGATTTTCCACATCTCTCAGTTAGTCAAGAATCCCCAGTGACATGCTATGTCTTACTATCTAATTTCCTCAGAAAAGAATTTAGACTATATTTTAATGAATTTCTGTCTACAGCCTCTCATCCTAATCATTACAACCTTTATTGACCAGCTAGGACCATTTTTGTTGATATTGGTTTTGCTTTTGTTTTGGTTCCAGGCTTTTAGTAGTAGGGCAAATTTTGAAGATGCTTGGGCAATCTGTAGGAGAGTTGAATGACTGTCCAGGTTAAGTGTAATTATCTGTGTTTGTGTCTAATTGATATTTATGGATACTTTCTTTTTTCCTTCCTTCCTTCCTTTCTTTCTTTCTTCCTTCCTTCCTTCCTTCCTTCCTTCCTTCCTTCCTTCCTTCCTTCCTTCCTTCCTTCCTTCCTTCCTTCCTTTCTTTCTTTCTTTCT
>NW_012111364.1:652960-664862 GCF_000951035.1 Colobus angolensis palliatus
TTTCTTTCTTTCTCTCTTTCTTTCTTTCTGATAGAATCTCGCTCTGTTGCCCAGACTGGAGTGCATTAGCATGATCTCGGCTCACTGCAACCTCTGCCTCTCGGGTTCAAGCAATTCTTCTGTCTCAGCATCCCAAGTAGCTGGGACTACAGGCATGTGCCACCACACCCGACTAATTTTTTGTATTTTTAGTAGAGATGGGGTTTCACCATTTTAGCCAGGATGGTCTCGATCTCCTGACTTCATGATCTGTCCACCTCAGCCTCCCAAAGTGTTGAGATTACAGGCAAGAGCCACTGCGCCCGGCCCAATATGTACGGATACTTTCTAAAGTGAAATACCTTGATTAGATGTGATATATTTGCTATTATTAGATTAATCAGGACAAAAATAAATATACATTTTTAAAAGTTTACCATAAACCAGTGAAACAATCTATAGTTTGAATTTTTTTTTTTGTTTAAGAATTTGGTAACTGTCAAGTCTAATTTTCTAACATGTGAGAATGCCTCATTACATTATTTTTAAGTAAGACATAAGATTCTATATAGATTCTGTGCAGTTATGCTATACATTGTTGAGCTTCTCAGCAATACATACAGTCAAGAAACATAGTATTTAATATGCCAGTCTCACAGAGACAAAACATTAAATAAGACATGGAATCATTGGACAACTGAGAAATATAAGGAATATCAAGCAATCTACATTGTAGTATTGGATAGTGGTGAAAATAGTTGGTGATCTGAAAATAAAAAATAGATTAATTGCAAATTTTTCAATTGACTACTTTTTTTTTTTTGAAATGGAGTCTTACTCTGTCACCCAGGTTGGAGTGTAGTGGTGCAATCTTCGCTCATTGCAACCTAAGCCTCCTGGGTTCAAGTGATTCTCCTTCCTCAGCCACCCATGCAGCTGGGATCACAGGTGTGTAGCAGCATGCCTGGCTAATTTTTGTATTATTAGTAGAGATGGGGTTTCACCATATATGCCAGGCTGGTCTCGAACTCCTGATCTCAAGTGATCAGCACTTTGTGGCCTCCCAAAGCGCTGGAATTACAGGTGTGAGCCATCATGCCCAGCCCAGATTGATCAATTTTTAAAAAGGAAATGAAAAATCTCCTTTATGAGGACCTTGATACAATGATACTGATTTAAACTGTAATACCTGTGTCATGTCACTCTGCTTTGAGTATGACTGATTAACCATATTGATTAATGCTGTTTGTTTATGTGGTTATGAGGCACGATAAGTAACCACACTGTGGTCTGGCTTGTAAGGAAGGAGCAATGATAGTGAGGGGTGGGCAAGCTAATAAAGTCATTTCAGCTGTAGTTCTGGGCTTAGTCAGGTAAACAGTCTAATAAAAGGGAAGTGTGCAATAAGTCTACTTGTGCAATTGAGTTAGCATTTATTTCTGTAAGAAAGTAAAAATCAATCCATATTGCAACACATTTTGATAGGTTTTAAAAAATCTGTTAAATCTGATTTGTTTTGTTATCAATGACTCTGATACTGATTCCATTTTAGCAATTTATTTAGTTCATAAGAACAGATCACTGAGACTCTCCATGCTTCCTTAATTTATCATAAAATTACTTTTTTCTGACCAGTAATTCTCAACACGGATGTTACATTGGAATGATATGGGCATTTTTAAGAAATACTGATACCCCATAGAATATGATTAAGTTCATCTGTAATGGAGATGGCATTTAAAAAATTTTATAATGGAAAATTGCATCATTTAAAAAATAGAGATAATTGTATAATGGACTTCCCTGTGTCCATTATGTTCGATGTTTATCAACACCTGGCAAATCTTATTTATTTGTACCATCCCACTACTGCCTCACAGTGTCCCAATTATTTTGAAAACATCTCAGATATCTTATTATTTTATCTGGACATTAGTATTTTTATAAAAGCTTCCAGGTGACTGGAATGTATAGACAAAGTTGAGAACTACCAGTTTAGAATAGTCTTGTTTCTCAGTTGAAAAGTTCTGAGAGTCAAGGACCCTGTAGTCTAAATATGATCTTTTTCTGCACCTGGAGACCAATGTCAGACAGAGTTGCTCAACAAATACTACAAATGGGCTCGAAATGGCCATCTGTACATATATGATTAGCATCAATTATTGTAATATTGTTTTATTCCATGTAATATGGTATGTAAAACCACATGTTGCTATCTAAATTTAAATTTTAACTAAATAAAATTAAAAATTCAATTGTTTGGCTCCACTAAGCACACTCGAAGTACTCAGTAACTGTATGTGGCTACTAGCTAATGTATTGGGCAGCACAAATATGGAACATTTTCATCTATTAGTAGCTCCAGTTGGACAGTCATTCTAAACAACGAGACAAACTTTCTTACCCTTCAGCTACTGAAGGAAGCATCAAGGATGGCATCCGTCTCCCACACTCAATGGACAAAAAGACTATGAGATTCAAATACCACAAGAAGTCAATTATAATGAAAGGTTGAAACATATCTGAAGGTGAAATGTAAGAGTACTATTTTACCAAATGCCTCTGTGGATAGATTCTTGCATCTATCAACCAAATATTTATGAAAATAAAATGCATTCATTGTTTTGAAGAGGACAAATGCATCCTAAAATAATTATTAAACATAATGCATACATGTAAGATATGGTGACTTATCAAAATAGAACCAAACTCAGAAATATGAAATCATTGAAGTGAAGATACCCAATGAAAATGGAGTAAAGCACGACGTAACAATGGAAGTGAATGTAAAAAAAAAGTAGAACTTTGGAAGCAGGAAAGCAAACAATAAAAGCATATTCAAGAATGTAAGGTCAACTAGTGAGATTCTTCCAGGCCTCTTGAGGAATGGGGAGGAGACATTTTTCTGGGAAAGGATGGGGAACGTGCCAGGAACTAGGCTAGATTTTCCAGGGGGAAAGTATGAAAACTTAATCGAATCAGGCAGTGGCAACTAATGACCTAGAATCATTCACCTTTCAAGCCTCTCAAAAGATGTAATCTTTATTAATCCGTGGTCTGAATTCCAGAATCACAAGTCAGGTAGCTGAGAAACAGGAGAAGCTACTAGAGGAGTTTTTTAACTTTTTAAAAGGAAAATGGGAATAAAGTATTCATCTGGGCATTAGAAAAGAGCAAATGCAAGTAAGAGTGACGTATAGGGAGTCTCTTGTCTATACCGTGAAACATCTGGGCCTGTTTGGCTGTGGCCATACATTACACAATTCAGCTGCCACGACTGCGGAGTTTTGACTATGTGGGAAGCAGGAGGACTATTCACCAGTGAATTCATTTTTAATAAAGATTAATTAGGAATTAATTGAGGGTTAACCTGTTAGTGATTTGTGGTAGAAAAGGTAGTATTAACACTAGACATTAGGCAAAGATATTACTGGACATATTCACGTTAGAATTTATGAGTTGAGAGTGTGCGTTAAAGTATGAAAATGTAGAAAAAATGTTATTGATTGCAATCAGGATATCTTAGAAACACAAAAAACAAATATACATGTTATAGCATTGAGCCAAATATAAATAAGTGCCCAGGCAACTCTCATTATTCACAAAGGGTTTTGGAACAGAAATAAGTCTAGACCAACCAAATATAATTTGTAATAAAGTTTTATTGGCAGTATAGCAGAAGGGTAGAGAAAACCTTTCAGTAGTTTTCATTGAGTGACATTTATGAGTTTACTTTTATATTGAAACTTTACTCATGATATTGGGGTCATTGGTGTGTAAATGTGTGGATGTGGTAATTGTGTTATTAATGCCAATTGTTCTTTCCTTTCGATTAATAAATCTAACTTTTTGCAAATAAAGAAAAGGTGCTATTGTTTTTTCCATGGACATAGTAAGGAGAGGTAAGAGACAATGTTTTAAATAGAAACCACTTAGAAGAAATAGTTTGCATATGTAGAGCATCCCTATTAGAGACACTAATTAAATTTATGTTAATTAAATGCAGTAAAGTATAGTTGACCCTTGAATAATGCGGAAGTTAGGGGGGCAGACCCCCATGTGCAGTTGAAAATCCATGTATAACTTTTGAGTCTTCAAACACTTAACTACCGGCCAGTGGTGGCGGCTCACGCCTGTAATCTCAGCACTTTGGGAGGCCCAGGTGGGCGGATCATCTGAGATCAGGAGTTCGAGACGAGCCTGACCAACATAGTGAAACCCCACCTCTACTAAAAATACAAAATAGCCGGGCATGGTGGTGCATGCCTGTAATCCCAGCTACTCAGGAAACTGAGGCAGGATAATTGCTTGAACCCAGGAGGCAGATGTTGCAGTGAGCCAAGATCACGCCACTGCACTCCAGCCTGGGTGACAGAGCCAAAAAAAAAAAGACAAAACACACTTAACTACTACTACTAGCCTACTATTGCCCAGAAGTATTAGCAATAACATCAACAGTAGATTAATGCACATTTTCAATGTTATATATATTGTATACTGTATTCCTACAATAAAGTAAGCCAGAGAAAAGAAATGTTATTAAGAAAATCATAAGGAAGAGAAAATATATTTACTCTTCATTAAGTGGAGGTGGATCGTCATCAAGGGCTTCAGTGTTCATCACCTTCAGGTTGAGCGGGCTGAGCAGAAGGAGCAAAAGAAGGGAAAGGTCTTCTGTCTCAGGTAGCAGAGGTGGAAGAAAATCCACGCATAAGTGGACCCAGGCAGTTGCACCCCCTGTTGTTCAACGGTCAGCTACAGTTAAATACATGTTAGTACACAGTGGAAGTAGGTAGTTTCCACATTGCTTGGCTTTACCTTGAAACCTCGAGATGTGAGAAAAACAAATTAAACCAACAGGAAATTTAAATATGTTATTCCAAGGGGATGCAATAAAGTAGATCTGTTGTTTAACTGTGTTTTAAAGAGGTGCTGAACTAGGGAGGGACTACTTACCACAAGAATCACACACAGAATGTGATGAAGGGAGTTTCCTCATCAAGTAGCTGTGCTATTCTCAGGTCAGATACAAATACTTCCTCACATTTTCTCTACCTTTTAAAAATGTTCTCCTTTTACATTTCCCAATGAAAATATACTTCACTTAAAATCACCTATTAACCTTAGGAAGCGCATTAGTATTTTAGCCCAAGATGAATTATTTAAAGGCAGGTAGCTCAGAAAAGGAGGATTTTCCTAAATGGTCATTCATTTCAAATTGTAGCCTACCTCCCCTAGGGCCCCCAACACACACCAATGCAATTGGTGTTTCAGCAGCATAATAATTAATAAGCTTGTACATAATTCTCTAAATTCCAGGGACTTGGCCCTATGTTTTGAGTACTCTAAGATAAATAGAGCACCTTGAGGTTTCTGGAAGGGTCCACAGTATAATAGGGAAGCCAAAGATGGAAACAAATGGTGACAACCTGTGATAGAGGGTATAATAATGCAGCAAACGTGATGCAAATATCCAGAGAAATCCAGGAGGTTCAAGGAAAAGGATGGTGGCTGCCTCAACTCCTCTCACCTCTGGCTTCCTACTTCTCTTTTTTTTTTTTTTTTTGAGACAGAGTCTCACTGTCGCCAAGCTGGAGTGCAGTGGTGCAATCTCAGCTCACTGCAACCTCTGCCTCCTGGATTCAACCAATTCTCTTGCCTCAACCTCCTCAGTAGCTGGGACTACAGGCACGCACCACCACGCCCAGCTATATTTTTTGTATTTTTAGTAGAGTCGATGTGTTTCACCATGTTGGTCAGGATGGTCTAGATCTCTTGATTTCGTGATCTGTTGCCCTCAGCCTCCCAAAGTGCTGGGATTACAGGTGTGAGCCATTGCACCCAGTCATATTTCCTACTTCTAAAAGGTGATGAGTACACGAATATCTAGTAGACGGTGGCCAGGATCAAATCATTTTGAAGAAAAATATTAGGAACCTTGGCAAGTAATTAGGATATTTAATTCAGCGTAGCTTTTGGGTTCCTGGAATCCTGTGCAAAATCTATTCTAAGGATATTCTTGTTCATATCCTCAATTTTTACCATTTGAATATTTCTTTTTGTTTTGTTTTGTTTTTTGAGATGGAGTCTTGCTCTGTTGTCCACGCTGGAGTCTAGTGACACGAACTCCACTCACTGCAACCTCTGCCTCCTGGGTTCAAGTAATTCTCCTGCCTCAGCCTCCCAAGAAGTGGGGATTACAGGCGCATACCACAACACTTGGCTAATTTTTTGTATTTTAGTAGAGACAGGGTTTCACTGTGTTGCCCAGGCTGGTTACGAACTCCTGACCTCATGATCTGCCCGCCTTGGCCTCCCAAAGTGCTGGGATTACAGGTGTGAGCCACCCTGCCCAGCCCCATTTGAATATTTCTTTGTCTCATGCACCAAGGTTTGTGAAGCAGTAATTGATCCAAGGTTACTAAACTTTGTATTTCAAAAATGCAATTCCTAGGACATCATTAAATAAAGTCACAGTGAAAGGCAGATTTTCATAGCTGGTTAAATATATATAAGCTGTGCTATTTTGGGCATGAAATCAATGCCATTTTGATAAGGTAAGGGAGGATTAGGCCTATGGAAGTCATTGAGAATTACATTTACAGGCATGACTGTGATTGTATTAGTTCTCCCATGTTTCAAGGACTGACTTTAGATGAAAATTATGAAACAAGTGATGTGACTTTTAGCCCTTTCTGAGTTTCCCTCCATTGGTCTTGGCATTTCTTCCTTTATTTCCGTCTTTATCTTGAGAGCTCTTAATACTTTCCTGCAGGCTACATTTGAGCACATTTGCAGAATGTTAGAATTGGAAGGGGTTCTAGAATCCATCAAAACCACCATCTCAATCTTAAAGTTGAGAAAATTGAGGCTCAGAAAGTGGCACCCCTAAGACTATATATGCAGAGCTGGGAATAATAGCATCCAATTGAGTGTCTTCTATAATCTGTTGTTTGAACATTTCATTTCATTTATTTATTAAAGTGTCAAGTAGCTGAAATTTTACCTTTGAGGATTATTCAGCTGAGCACTTTCAGCAATAAGGGTAAAGATAGCATGTAAATCTACTTTCCTAGTCTAACAAAATTATTGTTCCGTTACTGCTGTCCACTTGATCTGAATGAATACTGCAAATTAGTTTGCCAGTATTTTAAAAATTGAATCTAAACAGGATGTAATTCTCATTGATGAGAGCTCAGTGTCTGACCTGCATGATATTTACTACATGGTAAAATTGGTCCTTTTGGGGGAAGAATAATTTAGACCATTCTGGAGTTGATATTTATTCTTCAAATTTATTTTGAAAATTCCACTTAGCATTAATGTGTTTCATTAGTGACTAAAATGACAAGTAAATCTATAGTGCTGTTGTACTTGAAACTACTTCAGGATCTGGAGTTTCAGGGTTTTCCTGTATGCTCTTTCTAAATAACAGGCATCTTACTTGAATTCCTGAAATTAATCTCTTTCTGTTTTTAATATTCCTTCAAGTATTTTCCAAAAGATAATTAGGGTTACTGATTCATTAAGGTGCTTTTTTCTCTCACTTTAAGGTAACCTTAGTTTTCTTTGCTCATTTTATTTTCCCTGGGTTATTCTGGAAATGTATCTGGAGGAAGTTATATAGATTCACAGATTTAATGATATTGAATCACATGCCTCTGGTTTGCCAAAATGTGTAACATTGTCTTGACAATTTAGAGTGTGGTTAGAAGGAACCCTGAAATATAAGAAAAGTAGAGGCTTTGTGAAATGTGTGTGTGTGTGTGTGTGTGTGTGTGTGTGTGTGTGTGATGTCCACTTAATAATAAATCTGTCATCACTGACTGGTGTTCATTTCCTCTGAAATAAACAAATCACTATTAAGTCCTTTGAAACAGGAGACTGCCAGGAAACACAAAAGTCACTTTTGCTTCATCCTCTAAGATAAAGTATTTAATAAGTGGAAATGAGATGCAACAGAAGGAGTGGTGGAGTCTTCACACCTGCTAGAAGTCCAGCAGATATCCACAGAGCACGAATTCTAACAAATCTCAAACTTTGACATTTAGCAAAATTGCAGAGACTAAGGCAAGAAAGAAATCTGTACAGCCCTTGCAAACTTCTTAATTAAAAAGACTGATTTGTGGGAACATAGGAAGTTTGAAGATAAAATGTTAGTAATTATAGCTGGAGGGTTGTGTCCCCCGCCCTGAAGTATTTTTATCTTTAAATTATTTCATATTCTACTTTAAGTCAAATGGTAATTGATCCATATATAGGAGCTTTTACTAGAAAGGTGGGGTCTTGCTTAAGGAGTAAACATCAAGCATCTATTGCTGAGTTTTTGTTGTTTGTTTACTGGCATATTTGATGTTGGAAAATTTCAGAGATATGACTCATTGTTATTTACCTCAATCAAAACAAATGAGTACCTCCAAAGTAATTGCATATGTATTCTTGCCAGCAATTTAATAGGGAAATACAAGCTCAGGTAAGAGGTAAGAAAAAGAGAAGCCAAATGTCACAACAACTAGAAAGATCAAAAAGCAAATAAAACACAAAGGCAAGAAACGGACATTAAGAGGAAGACAAAAAGTGTATCCCAAAATTAAATTTAAAAGCATATTTTTGTTTTAATTCCTTATTTTTTTAATTAATGAATTGATTTGTCTCAAGAGCCAAGTAAATCCCTCTTAACCTATCTCCTTCACATATATTGGCTCTTTAATACAGTCAACTGTAGTTTATATTTGCTTTAGCAATCATGATGCTAAAACAAAATAACAACAGAAACAAAACTTGATCTGAACTAAAATTTTTATATGAACTCAAAATTTTCTTTCTCTCAAGATTTGGTAAACTTCTTAAATCAGTTAGCTCTCTATTATCTATCTATCTATTTGTATCTATATATTTTCAAACAGATAGTATTGAAAAGAGCAAGAGCCTAATCAGGAGATCAAATCACAAGTTACTTTGTATCTTCCAGCAGCTTAGTGATTGGAATGATGCTGTTCCTATGAGCTATGATTTGCTTCTTACTGCCTGCCTTATACCTGTCTATCTTTCTCTTTACATGCCTGCCACTGTGCATTTAATTTAATTTACAATAGTCCCAGCCTTCAGAAAGCTTGCATGTTATTTTTATCTTTCAAAACATAAGTTTAGTGCTATGTCATTCGTTTATATTAAAGATGATTGACTGGGTGCGGTGGCTCATGCCTGTAATCCCAGCACTTTGGGAGGTCAAGGTGGGCGGATCACAAAGTCAGGAGTTCGAGACCAGCTTGACCAACATGGTGAAACCCCATCTCTACTGAAAAAAAAAATACAAAAATTAGCCGGGTGTGGTGGCATGTGCCTGTAACCCCAGCTACTCAGGAGGCTGAGGCAGGAGAATCACTTGAATCCGGGAGGCAGAGGTTGCAGTGAGCTGAGATCGCGCCACTGCACTCCAGCTTGGGTGACAGAGCGAGACTCCATCTCAAAAAAAAAAAAAAAAAACAGTAAAAAATGATTACTACAGAAATTTATCTTACCTGACATTAACACGGTTGGTCACAAGATGAGTTCTTACATCATTTTTGAAAATGGAATCTTCTTACTCATTAATTTTCAATAATAAATCTATAATTATATTAATTTTCAGAAACCTCTGATATTTTTAAAATAAAATATTATTTGTGGCTGTGAAAGAGTGTCATGCCTGTGTGTTCTGTGTGGCCTCAGTCATTGGGAGCTTCGGTAAGAAAGCTGGTGTTCTCTCTGTAGAATAGATTTAGAGATTGGTTATTTATAGATGTGGGAATGACCACTATGTTAGTATATTTCATGCTATTTACATCCATGAATTATTTGATTAAAGGGTATGGAGGTCTTTTTAGTGTGTGGCTTCTCTTCCCAAAGTATTGATAATAACTTAGACTTTGACCTTCAGAGCAAAATGCACTGTCTGTTAGATTATTGTTTTCTAATCAAGGGACTCATTGATTGGTTTAATGAACTGTGCTTTTAAATTTTCATATGTCCTGCATTCAGTCATACATCTTTTGAAATGTTTTCATTTTTTATAAATTTCAGTATGAAATACAAATAAATTACCAAAAATACTCTCAGTCACTGCACAGTGTGGATTTTAAAGAGGATGTGGAAAATCTTTGAAGGAATGGGGACCTGCTCCATTGTTCTAAGCCAAAAATATCAAAATTTGGCTTATAACACTATGGAAACTAAAAGTCTGCTTATTTCTATAGGGGATTAATGCATTACTCAACCTTGAAAAATTATATTGCCTGGCAACTACAAAATATGTTGAATTTTCCCAGTCCTTCTGTCTTTATTCTTTCATTTTGAAAAGAGTATCATTCAAAAGTTCTATTCTGCTGACAGTTCACATCTCATTAGACTATTGTACAGCTGATGTTCATGCTATTGGAGCAGTTTGGTATACATACTTTTAAAATTAAGTATAAGTAAAATTGTCTCAATCTTTCCTTCCCTATCTACTTAATTGCTTTTAGTTTAAGAAAATGGAGAACTGAAAACTCCTATAACTAATACACATCCCTAAAGAAAAAAAAATTATGTATAACATTAATATTACACTCTTATTTGAAGACCTCAAAGTAGCTAAATTAGACTTCTCTAAATAATAGACTTTGACTGATTTTATTTTTCCTTTTCAAAAATTAACTAAAATGTAAATAGTGGTAGTAGTGCTAATTTTCTGTTCGAGATTTTCCTAGTCAACACCAGTAGAGAGAATAAACGGAGTTGGTGGGGTGGGGGAATGAGGAAACACTGATCTTTTTCATTTTAATTCCAGGGTGTGAGGATGGACTTGCTTCGAATGAAAATGAAATTGTTAACTTTGCAAAGTTCTGTCTAAATACAAAACAAGTTTATTTTATTTTACCCTATTTAACTTGACTATTTCCATTGCATAATGCAATTTTATAGTATGTAGTGTGCAACTATGGAGGTAGTAGCATCTGTTTGCCACCCCAGCCAGTCATTATCTGTTACTGAATAATTTGTCAATACTTAAGTAGGTAGGGTGGTGCTAATAATGTCAAAACCACAGGCTTAGGTTTTGAACATTAGCTTCTCTCAGAGAATGATTTTCTTTTGTGACTATAGAGCACTGCCCCAATCATTACCAGCCATATAATAAATGTATTCTGTGTTGCACAGGGAACTTTGTGTGTTTGCCTTGCCATAAATGGAAAACACATCAAGAATGCCACTTTGAAATGGCTGATCATATTTTTTAGAATGACTGATTCATCTCCCTACTCCTTCAGTCATTCAGTCACTCATAAAGTGCATACTGAGTCCCTCCCATTGGCAAAGTGATGAACTTCTAAAAACACATGTGGTTGATTTTAAAAGCAGAAAGTATTCCAAAAGTTCAGGCCCCATGGTTTATGTAGGTGGCTATTTGATCAAGTCAGTTTGGTGAATATGCTAATATGTTAATCAATCATAAAGAAAATTGAGAAACTTTGAATATCCCTCTCTCAAACCATAATTAGCTTAGCTCTAAGAAAAATTAGAGATGTGAATGAATATGCTTCTTAGTTTATTATGTGAAGTAGCTCAGCTATAGGTCATGGCAGATTTGATAAGGAAAAAAGATAGCCACTTATCAACAGAAAAGCTATTTACGTTTTTAGTTATTAAAGCCTACCAATTTTACACTCTAGGCAACTGTTTCATATTTCCCTTAACCTACTTTCTTAATTTAGATATGCTATTATTCACCTGTATCATTACAACAACCCCTCTTCAGTGTATGCTAATGCTTCCTTTCTCTCTCTCTCTTTTTTTTTTTTTTTTTTTTTGAGTGAGTCTTGCTCTGCCGCCAATGTTGGAGTGCAATAGCGCGATCTTGGCTCACTACAACATCCACCTCCCCAGTTCAAGTGATTCTCCCGCCTCA
>NW_012111364.1:664912-751305 GCF_000951035.1 Colobus angolensis palliatus
TATTAAAGCCTACCAATTTTACACTCTAGGCAACTGTTTCATATTTCCCTTAACCTACTTTCTTAATTTAGATATGCTATTATTCACCTGTATCAAAAGACAATTGGCAGTTTAGTATGTGCCAAAATTTAATTTTAACTTTTGTTTGTTTGTTTTGTTTTTTTTGAGACTGAGTCTTGCTCTGCCGCCAATGTTGGAGTGCAATAGCGCGATCTTGGCTCACTACAACATCCACCTCCCCAGTTCAAGTGATTCTCCCGCCTCAACCTCCCGAGTACCTGGGATTACAGACACCCTCCATCATGCCTGGCTAATTTTGGTAGAGGTAGGGTCTCACCGTGTTGGCCAGGCTGGTCTTGAACTCCTGACCTCAGGTGATTCACCTGCCTCGGCCTCTCAAAGTGCTGGGATTACAGGCATGAGCCACCACGCCTGGCTCCTTTCTTATTTTTAATGCCATTGTGACCATGGATTTAACCATTGTTCATTGAGCATTATATGACAGGCATGGACCTTTAATGTGGGATTAGTGGTTCTCAAGTCACAGTGATTTTGTCCCTCAGGAGGCATTTGGTAATCTCTAGAGACAAATAGTTGTGACACGTTGGAAGTAGGATAGTTCTATTGGCATCTGGGGTTTAGGGCCACAGATGCTGTTAAATATCTTACGATGCAAACAACAGTGCCCTACAACCAGGAATTACTTCATCCAAAAGGTCCATAGTGCCAAAGCTGGAAAATCCTCGAGAGAGTAGGGTGGACAGGATTTAAAGAATAAGGTCAGGTTTCTATTCTTCAGGCATACTCATCTAATACTGCGCTGAGTAAAATTCTTGATTTTTATTTATACTCCCGTTGCTCACAGCCTACACTCTCTTGCTAACTTTTTCTACCATTCTCTGGTGTTCTCCATGTGCTGGTTTTAGTCCCAGGACAGTATGATTTTCCACAGGACATTCTGTGCTCTTTTGTGTTTCTAGATTTTGTTCTTGCTTTTTCCTTTGTGTGGAATACCCTTATTTTTGCATCTACAGAAATCTCACTCACTCTTTAAGATCTAGCTCAGGTGTCACTTCCTCCTAGAAGCCATCCTTAGCTCATTCAAGGAGGAAAGGTATTCACTTTTCCTCTCAATATTATAGATCATTGCACAGGCTTTTATTTTTGAATCAGTCATTTTGCATTGTAATCATTTATTAACTTGTGTCTCCTAAACCTGATTACAGAGACCAAGTCTTTAGTTCTATGTGCTTAAGACAATGACTGGTACAGAGTATTACTCAAGTACTTGATAAAAGAATAAAATAAATATTTGAATAATTGTGGAAAAAGAATAAAGAATCTATATGGCATAAAACTTCTAAAAATCATCAAGCTGGATCCTCTTTGCTTTCTTTTTATTTTGAGAGGAGTCTCACTCTGTCGCCCAGGCTGGAGTGCAGTGGCGCGATCTCAGCTCACGCAAGCTCTGCCTCCCGGGTTCACACCATTCTCCTGCCTCAGTCTCCCGAGTAACTGGGACTACAGGCGCCCGCCATCGCGGGCTAATTTTTTGTATTTTTAGTAGAGACAGAGTTTTACCATGTTAGCCAGGGTTGTCACGATCTCCTGACCTTGTGATCTGCCCACCTCGGCCTCTCAAAGTGCTGGGATTACAGGCTGAGCCACGTGCCCGGCCCGCTTTACTTTCAAGTGCTTAAAATTCTGGGTTTAGATATTAGGCATTCTTTGACACATAGCAGACATAGACATAAAATTTTCGTTTTATATGCATACACCTGACTGCAAAAGCATTTTTTTTTTTGAGACGGAGTCTCGCTCTGTCGCCCAGGCTGGAGTGCAGTGGCCGGGTCTCAGCTCACTGCAAGCTCCGCCTCCCGGGCTTACGCCATTCTCCTGCCTCAGCTTCCCGAGTAGCTGGGACTACAGGCGCCCGCCACCTCGCCCGGCTAGTTTTTTGTATTTTTTAGTAGAGACGGGGTTTCACCGTGTTAGCCAGGATGGTCTCGATCTCCTGACCTCGTGATCCGCCTGTCTCGGCCCCCCAAAGTGCTGAGATTACAACCTTGAGCCACCGCGCCCGGCCGCATTTCTTTTTTTACTACCACTAATTCCTATGCTTACATATAAATATATGAAAATTGGTTGCAATAAAGATGCAACATTATGGTTTCCACACCTTTCATATTTTAAAATAAAATTGCATAGTTTATAAATAAGTTATATATTAAAGTAAATTTTTGGACTTCTACTTCATCTCTACAAAATAAAATAAAATAAAAAATAGCCAGACATGGTGGCATGTGCCTGTAGTCCTAGCTACCTGGGAAGCTCAGGTAGGAGGATTGCTTGAGCCCAGGAGATCGAGGCTGTAGTGAGCCATGATCATGCCACTGCACTCCAGCCTGGGTGACAGAATGAGATCCTGTCTTACAAAAAGAAAGTACTGGATCATTGGATATTATATGTAAAACAAACAGAAGGAATTTCTGAAAGGTAGAAAGAGGAGGCAGAATAGCTAGTGTCTTAGTCAGCTCAGGGTACTATAACAAAATATTATAGACTGGTTGTTTTAAAAAATAAATCTTTATTTCTCACAGTTCTGGAGGCTGGGAAGTCCAAGGCCAGGGTGGCAGATTGAATGTCTTATGATGATCTTTTTATGATTTGCATATGGTTATCTTCTCACTATGTCCTCACATGCAGACAGAGATCATTTCTCTTGCATCTTTTCTTATGAGGGCTCAAATCCTGTTCCTCAGGGCTCCAGTCTTGTGACCTAATTGCTTTCCAAAAGCCCCAACTCAAAATACCATCACATTGGGGATTAGAGATTTCAACATATGTGTTGGGGGAAGATACAAACTTTTGGTCCATAACAGCTAGGGATTTTGAGATCGTGAGTTCTCTTTTTGCTTTTTTGCCTCATTAATACCAGACTTGAAGAAGCCAGAAATCCAATACACTGATACATACAGACAAAAAAGTTCTAACAAATGTTTGCTGTTTTTAGACAAAAATCCAGGAAAGGAGGAGCCTCACAAAGCATACCAATTTAAGACAACAACTTCTCTACTCCGGTTAAACACTGTAGAAAAAAAAAAAAAAACCCTGGCTTCTTCTGCATCCACACTAGTGAAGGCTGAGTGAATAGCCTAGACTTTGGCCCTTACCAGGCTTTAATGAGAACCCCAATCTTCCTCCCACCTCCCCACCAGGCTGAAGTCAGAGAAACCTGAATAAGGACCCAGAGCCAACTGGCAGTAATGAGTTACTCATCTTGTTCCCCAAAGGGATGGTTCCAGAGGAGGCCTCATAGAAAGTCTGGACTTTCAGAACCAAGCAGTGTTAATGAAGATGACTCCACCTACCTACTCTGTGGTATTAGTAAAAAGCTAGTCTTATCCTTGCCAACTAAGGTGGTATTGTCAGAGGCCTAGTGGGGAGCAGGATGGACAGGACAAAGGGAAGAACTGGAGAACGTGAAGATAGAACCATAGAAATTGTCCAAAATGAATGATAAAAAGAAAAATGGAAAAAGAAAAAAGGTTTTTACCTTATGGATCTGTGAGACTGTGACCAAAAGCAATCTAATATTTGTGTAACTGGAATTTTTTAAAGGGAGAAAAAGAGGGTGAAACTGACAGAGAAATTGTGAAATAATGGCTGACACTTTTCCAAATTTAGCAAAAGACATAAACCTGCAAAAACAAGCAGCTGAGAGAATCCTAAATAGGATAAACACAAAGAAATTTACACTAAACACATCACAGTCAAACTTCTGAAAATTAAAGACAAAGAAAATAAAAGCATGTCTAAAGCAGTGAAAGAGAAACTATACCAATGAAGGGCAATTTTTCAATGATAGTAGATTTCACATTAAAAACCATGGAGGTCAGAAAGAAGTAATACAACATTTTTCAAGTGCAGAAAGAAAAGAACAGTCAACACAGGATTTGGTACCCAGAAAAAATATTCTCAGGAATGAGAGGGAGATTATGACATTCTCAAGTGAAGGAAGACTAAAAGAATTTTCCTAGTAGGACTACCCAAAAAGAATGACTGAAGAAGTTTTTTTTTGGACAAAAAAGAAATGATAAAGGAATTAATCTTAGAACATCAAAAGATTTTAACAAAAAGGTTAAACAAAAAGGTTTTAACCTCAAAGAGGTTAAAGCACACAAAAACATGAGATAAATCAAAACTGTGTTCTAAATAAATGTTCAGTAACCAAGGAAATGGCAGATAAAAGAAAAAAGAAAGAAAAACATGAAAAACCAAGGAAACAATGAAAAAACAAAAAGTAAAAGGGCAGACTTAAGCTCTAGCATACAATAATTATATTTAGCGTTAATGGCCTAAAAACATGCAATTAAAAGTCAGAGATTGATAGAGTGAACTAAAAACATGAATCAACCATTTGTTGTGTACAAAAAACTCACTCTAAATACAATGATAAATTTAGGTTGAGATCAAAGAAAATTAAAATAAAAAAAGATTTACCCCTCAAACTTTAATCAAAAGAAGGAAGGAGTGGCTATATTAATATGAGATAAAGTAGATTTTAGAGAAAAAAATTACCAGAGACAAAGAGAGATATTAAAAATGATCAAAGTCAATTCATTGAGAAGATGTAGGTATCCTAAATGTATATTTACCAAAAGCAGAGCTTCAAAATACATACAAAAACTGATAGAACTAATAGGAGAAATGGATAAACCCATTATTATAGTTGGAGATTTTAATATTCCTCTCTCAATTGATAAAACAGCTAGACAGAAAACTAGCAAGGATATAAAAAACTTAACAACACCATAAACCAAGAAGACCTAATGGACAATTTATAGAATATTCTATCCTGAAATAGTAGAAAACACATATTTTTAAAGCTCACTAAACATATATCAAGGCACACCATAACCTGAACTACAAAACAAATCTTAACAAACTTAAAAGAATTGGAATCTTACAAAATGTGTTTTCTAACCACATTGAAAGTAAATGAGAAATTAGTAACAGAAAAATCTTCAAACACAGCAATTAAACACACTTCTAAATATTATGGATCAAAAAGGAAATCTTGATAGAAATGAGAAATACATTGATCTGCAAGAAAATGAAAATACAACATTGTAAATTTTTTGGGATCTAGTTATAGCAGTCCTGAGAAGGAAATTTATAGCAGTAATGAACATTAGGAAAGAGAAAAGGTTTCAAAACAATTGTCTAATCTCCCATCTAGAAAAAAAGAGAAAAATAAACTCAAAGCAAGCAAAAGGAAGGAAATAGAACAGATAAGACCAGAAATCAGTGATGTTGAAAATATAAAAATAATAAAGAAAATAAGTGAAATAAAAAGCTTGTTCTTTGAAATGATTTTTAAAACTGATAATCCTCTAGCAAGACAGATAATGAAAAACAGAAAGAAGCCACAAAAATGCCAGCATTAGATATTATATAAGAGATATTGCTGCAGATCCTGCAGACACCAAAAGGACAAAAAGAAAATACCATGATGAATTCCACTCACATAAATTTGACAATGTAGAGGAAATGGACCCATTTCTTAAAAAGCACAAACTAGTGTGACTCATCCAATATGAAAAAAATAATTTCAATAGTTCTAAATTTATTTAAGAAATTGAATGTATGGTTTTAAAATGTCAAAAAAAAAAAACTACAGACCCATATGAACTCATTTGAGAATTCTACCAAACTGAAATAAGACATAACGTAGAATTATGTTAATTCTATACAATCTCTTCCAGAGAATAGCAGAGGAGCGGGTACTTTCCAATTTACTTAATGAAGATAGTATTATTGTAATATCAACAGCAGACAGTCAATATAACAGAAGAAAACCACAGAGCTATATTGTTCATGAATATAGATGTAAAAATTCTTAAAATAATATCAAATAAAATTCAGTAGTATATAAAAATAATTATATACTATGATCAAGTACTGTTTATTGTAGGGTTGCAAAGCTGATTAAATATTTAAAAATCAATGTAATTCACTATATTAAAAGCAAAATATATTCTCATGATTAAACCAGTTGGTGGCGGAAGAAATATTTGACAAATTTCTAGATGCATTTTCCATAGAACCTCTCAGAAAACTAGAAATGGAGGCAAACTTCCTCAACTTGATAAAAATAAATTTACTGGCAGCCTACAACTAACATGCTAGTGATGAAAGACTGAATGTTTTACCCTTAATATCAGGAATGTCCTCCCTCACCATTCTTATTCAACATAAGACTGAAAGTTATAGCCAATCCAATAAGGCCAGAAAAGGAAATAAAATGCATACAGATCAGAAAGGAAAAAAAAAAAGCCTGCCTTAGTTGCAGATGATACATGTGTTTTCAAGGCAAAACCATGGAATTTACCAACAAAATCCCCCAAATATTAGACTTATATGTGAGTATAGAAAAGTTGCAGAATACAAGATAAACATACAAAAATTACATAATTGTATTTCTATTTACTGGCAATTAACACATGTGCTCTAAAATTAAAACACAATTCGAGCTCCAATAGCTCAACAAGAAATATCTTAGGTATAAATCTAACAAAGCATCCACAGGATCTGCATACAGAAAACTACAAAATGCTGAAGGAAATCAAATAAGATCTAGATAAATGGAGAGACATGTTGTGTTTATGGACTGGAAAACTTAACATAGTAAAGATGTCAATTTCCCCCAATTTGCTGTAAGTTTTACGTCACTCTATCAAATTCCCAACAAGAATTGTTATAGACATGAGATTTTCTAAAATATATATGAAAAGCAGAGACACTAGAATAGCTAAATGATTTTGAACAGGGAGAATGAAGTGATAAGAAGTCATGGATTCTTTTCTGATGTATTAAATACCTACATTAATAAAAACTGTGTGGTATTGGTGGAGACATAGAAACACATATTAATGGAAAAAAATAGAAAATGAACAGTGGAGAAGGCATACTCTTTTCAACAAATGGTGCTAAGGCAGTTGGACAACCATAGGTAAAAAAGAATCTTGATCTAAACCTCAGACCTTATACAAAAATTAAATCAAAATGAATCATGAATGTAAATACAAAACATTCACTTATGATAATTAGAATAAAACATATGAGAAAATCTTTTGAATCCATAGAGCTTGGTGAAGAGTTGTTAGACTTGACAGCAAAAGCATAATCCATAAAAGGAAAAATTGATAAAGCAGACTTCATCAAAATTACAAATTTTTGCTCTGTGAAAGACCCTGTTAAGAGGGTGAAAAGACCAGCTGCAGAATGGGGGAACATGTTAACAAACCACATATCTGATAAAGGATGAATATCAAAAATACATAAAGAACTCTCAAGTCCCAACAATAAAAAAATCAAATATGAAAGTGGGCCAAGGATAGAAAGCAATCTTTTAATCAAACAGAATATAAAGAAGGCAAATAAATACATGACAAGTGTTCAACATTATTAGCTATTTGGAAAGAGCAAATTAAAACCACACTGAGATAGCACTACACAGCTATCATACTAGCTAAAATTGAAAAACGGTGATACTAATACTTGATGGCAAGCATGTGGAAAAATTGGATCATCCAGACACCACCACTTGTGGGAATGTAAAATGCCCCAGCCACTCTGGAAAAAAGTTTGACAGTTTCTTAAAAAAACAAAACATGCAACTACCATATGACTCATCAGTTGCACTTTTGAGTATTTATTTCAGAGAGATGAAAACATGTTTATACAAATATCTGTGAGTGAATATCCACAGAAGTTTTAATCATAATAAACAAAATCTGGAAACAGTACAAATGCTCTTCAACAGGCAAATGGTTAAACAAATGGTGGTACATCCATACTACGGAATACCCTCAGCAATTAAAGAGGAGGGAGCTGTTGATGTATTTATAGCAACTTGGATGAATCTTTAAAGAATTATGGTGAGTGAAAAAAGTCATTCCCCAAAGACTAACAATGTATTATTCCATATAAATAGCATTCTCGAGAGGACAAAAATTACAGACATCAAGAACTTGCAGAAATAGAGATTGCATGGGAATCAACAACTATCTCAAAATTAAAAGATTAACCTAATTAAAAAGACGGTGGCTTAGTTTTTTAGAATATCTTTATTTGTAATATATATTTGTTTATTTATTTATATGTTTACTATTTATATGGGCTGTGATATGCTTTATACTCTTTGTAGATATTTTCTTTTCCAATGTGGCAGTGTTAGTGCTGCCTTTAAAATGGAAAATACTTCTGGCTGAGAATAGAAGATCTGCTTATATGACTGATGTTTACAAAAGATACTGTGACATATATTACATGCTTTTATGTCACATACATTTTGTTAAAACATTATAGATTACTTAATGAGAGTATTCAAATGCATGAGTAAATGCATTTTCTACTTTATGACAGAGTTCTAAAGAGACATCCCAAAATATCCTATAAATCAGTCACAACTAACTTACCTAAAAGTTCTTTTGAACAGTAAAAGCATGTAACTGCATTTGAAAACACATTTTCAGAAAAGTCAAACGAAAATGAACTAATTGCTGAGAAGCCTATAGGTTCAAAGCAATTGAGTCTTGAATCCCTATTATCTTAAAAGATTTTTTCTTTTAAAGATGGTATTTTGTAAGCTGTTCAGATCCTTTGTTGGTAGAGTCTAAGACCGGGAAGAAGATGAGTTAATCATTGACTGGGTTCTAGATCATTCCTTCTTCTCAGGATATGCTTGTTAACATTCAGTTGTCTTATGTTGGGGAAGTGAAATTACTAAGTAATCATGTGTCTGTTAATGATGTGGTCACCTGTGTAATTGAAGACCCTGAGACTGTTGAAATCATGTATGACTTTGAAGTTTTTCAGTAGGGAAGGTAGAAGCCACTAAATGTTGTTCATATCTTTTCTCCTTATTTTTCCTTTTTTTCAGTAGAGTCTTTTTTAGTGTGGGCTCAAAATAGAACACTTGGACAAGGGTGTCTTGAGTAGTGATCAAGAGGACAGAGTCTAGTGCAAGACTTCTCACAATTAAACCCCAGCCCTTGTTGGCTGTGTAATCTGGCATGTGCTACTGGACTTCTTGTGCCTCAGTTTCCTCAGTCTTGAAATGCAGGGTAGTATAAATAAATGTAGGTGCTCAGAATACAGCCTGGTGCATAATCAGGACTCCAGAGGTTAGATATTATTATGTCAATATCAAGAACACTGTGGAAATGACATTATATTCTAAAATAATTTCTTTTATTTTGAGTAATTAGAAATAGTCTTGCATTGCAATTTTATCAGAGACAATTTCTTACAATTTTTTGACCATTAAGAACATGCCAGAGTTAACTGATTATTTTTTGTTCAATATCTACAATGTGACAATACTGGATATATATATACTATTATAGGCAGGAGAAATTCTCAGAATATCCAAGGAGGATGAATATTTTCATAGCAGTATTGAGAGAAAGTGTATCACATTTCATTTATACATACCAAAGTTAGACATTCAAACCTATTTTATTCCCCACTGCCTTTCAATTTTAAAAATCACCAATGGCTTCCTATTAACAAGAGAAAATACTCAGTATGAAAATCGAGGACTTTCACAGGCTGGTCCCAACCTCATCTCTCCTCTTTTCTCCATGTCTTTGTTTCCAGCACTTTAAGAAAGTGAGTGTTCCCAGTACATTCCACATGCTCTATCTCAGTCTTCTGTTCACTTGTCCAAATGCAGTCTGCCCTCATTTCTCTTTTAGGCAAACTCCTCTCCATTTCCAAGTCCTGACTCATATTTACCTTCTCTGGGAGTCCCTTTTAATAAAAGGCAGGCAGATTGAGCACCTCTGTTGTCTTCTTGTCTGTTCTCTTTTTAAACCACTGTGGAAATCCCTCCATACTAATAGTAATTCTTTCATTGCATTGACTTTTTTTGTTTAATTGCTTTTATAATTCAAAATTTTAAAAGTATGGAAAAGTGCAAAAAAAAAAAATGAGTGTCAATTTTTTTCCCCTCTATTTCTTCTCTTTCCTGTGTGCAATGCTATGATCCTTAAGGGAAGGAATAATTTCTCACTTATCTTTGTGTCTTCTCAGTGCCCTGCACAATTACTGGCACATAGGAAGCATTCAGTAAACATTTATAAATAACATATTCACAAGATATGGCATTAGTCTGAAATATGTAATGAGATCAGCATCATTTGCACTTATGAAACATACAATGGTAAAATAGAAACAATTTTCAAAGGAACAGTAAAAGCAAATTGAAAGGTACCTAGAAGGTAGGTAAAAAATTAAGTGTGACTTGTACTAAGAGATTATTGCAGTCATCTTAGCACAAGATACTGAATTTGGTGCAGGCGTTGCTTGCCATCTCAAGGGAAAATTACACAGAACATTGCAACTAAGTTATGGGGTATGGAGAAAAGTGGAAAACATTAGAATTCTTTAATGATTTTGAGCCCACAATTGGGAAAATTGTGGTGCAATTTATAGAGAGGTTGGAAAAGGAAGCAAGTGTAGTTTTTGTGAAGAGGAATTTAACTCTAAACCAGTTGACTTGCAAGGGATGGCCAAACATCCAAGTGGAATTTCTCAGTAGGCAATTAGAAGTGCTGGACTGGTGAGAAGTCTCCTGAGATCCACCTCTATTTATTACTGATCCTTAAAACCTTTGATCTATATGCTTGGGCCTACCTGGTCACCAGCTTTGTGAGTTTGGACCAAATTGCTTTGCGGCAATTTAATATGGTTCTAGCACTCTGCTTAATTTCTTCAGTGTTGACTTAATACGGAGACCTCTGCCTTGCTTACCCCAAAAATATTAGACGCTCTGCTGGGCGAGACCCCTGTCCTGAGTTCCTGATTGCTTATCAGCAGCACAGTGTCCTGATCTACTCAGCCCCATTATATCATTGCCTGGACACCTGTACTTTTGCAATACCCCATACTCGTTGCTGTCACAAAACAGTTTTTCTGCTCAAAAATGTTCAACTTCGTCCCTCAGCCTGTCATTCATTCATGGCATTGACATGGCCTTAACTATTGTTCTGAAATGAGTTTACCATCTCTCCCATCTGTATTCCAGATACTTACTGTTTCCTGTACCCACTAGTCAGTCCCTAACCTAAAGTCTTTGTTCTTATTTTTCTTATCATCTGGGAAGTTATTTTCGGCTATCGCAGAAGCTCTGTCCTTTCTAGAAGAACTATCGTAAATGTAATTTGCTTGTGAAACTTCATGATTCTTCAGTTTACGTGATTTTCCCACCTTTCATTATCCGTAGATGCTTGTATCTCTTTTCTAGTACAAAGCATGGTCTTTGATGTTTTAGCTATTTTTGAAATTATTTTTATCTGTTTCTGATGTCTCCCCCCACCCTTACTGCACACTATTTTTATAAGCTCCTTAATGAAGTTACATAATATATTACTTACAATTTGTTTCCTAGTGATTAAAACAATACCTTACATTGTAAATATTCAATAAATACTGTATTTGTTGAGTGGAATTCATGTGGTAGTTAACACCTTAAAAACGGTGAACTGTTTAAGATATGGAAATTATTTATAGAAAAGATCAGCATATGCATGGCTATTGCAGAATTTCGTATTTTGGGAGGAAAGAGTAATGGAAACAGAGATGAGGCATCCTGGAGATGGTGACTTGCTTTGTTACTGGGGGAGCTGTGGGAGGGCCTCCCAGAATTCAGGTCAACTGTGTCTCAGCAAGTGAACAACTTAATTTCATGTAAATCAGCTATTATTAATCATTTATGGAGTGAGGCATTTCTGCTCCTGTTTTATAGTTGTGCTGGCAAGTGGGTGCCAAAGGAAGAGGGAATTCCCTGGGTAACTAAACTCCAACCTCAAATCTCTTTACTTCCTCTGGGTGATTAATTATGCTACAAGGTTCTAAACAAAGAACCCTTGATTCAGATTCTGAAGCGCTAAGTTATTGATGCTGCAGCACTTTCGCTGCATCCTAGTTCAGTCAAATTTTTCTCAAAGCTGGTTTCTATTTCTGGCAGTAACTCTTCAGTTCTGGAACCTTAGTCCCAGCCAAAATAAACTATTATCTCAGGTCTGTATTTTTCCTGAAGCACCATGGCATTTTTATGGAATGTGGAGACAGTTTTATGTAAGACTTTAATGGTAACAATAAAGGACCCAGATCCCTTTCTCCAGCCTGCTATCCGTTCCTCTGTATCCCAGCACTGATTACACAGTTTCCAAAAAAGAGCCACCTTCCAAATACAATCTCTCTTTTGTATATTCTGGGATGTAATTTACGCTTTCTTTTTATTCCTTCATCCGCACCGACATAAAATTATTTTTTATGTATAGTTGGTTACAATTTTAAGGAAAAAAGCAGTCTAGTATACGATGATTATAGGGTTAAAATTGCTTTTCATTCATTTAAATAATGCTCATTCAGTTTTACTTCTTTAAATAGCTGTGTTTTATCTGTAAATATCTATTCATGCTGTTCATAATAATTCAGAGAAGTAAATATTACATTAAATCTTAAAACCTTAAAAATGTAAAACGGGTAAAGCTTGTCTATTTTTGATTTTTTTTAATCCCTATTAATTAAAGATATATATTACTAAGGACATATTTGCATGCTATGGGAATATCTCTACCTGATAGTATCAATATCTTAATATTCAGCATGTTGAAGGCCAGATTTCCTAACTTCAATGAGTGGGTAAAGGAAATGCTTCTGCCACTATTATGTCTCAATTATTTGAATGTGTCTTACAAGTGATCCAAAACAAGGCCTGTAAATTGAGAAGTTTAAAAATAAAGGAGAGTTCTGAAGTCGTTTATTTATTAGAAGATAGGCTAATGCATACTTGGTAATCCTAGAAAGAGTGATCATTTTTTAAGGTCAATTACTTTTAAAAGTCCTACTGTTTTATTAAAAGATTATCTTTTAAAATGAGAAATTACATTTTAGTAATTTCAAGAAAATTGAAATAATAAAACTTTTCATGATTTGTTTTTGTTTTTGGCTATTACAAACCATTATAAAGTTTCAGCCATGTAGCATTGCTACTAGTATACAGTGACTGTTCACAGCTTTAGTTTCATGTTCATGTTCCATAAAATTGAGCTTCCTGTCTTTACATTTTAGAACCTAGATCATTATCCTTGAGAATGTCTATGCTAATGCATAAGATTGCTAAGGAAAGGAAATACTGTAATATGAGAAGACAAAGAAATTGAACCATCAAAGTAGACTCTTGCATAATAAGCAGAATCTTAATGCTTGTTGAGCTTAGCTAGAGAATTTACTAAAATGTAGCTTGCAGCCATATATCTAGAAATGTCTTACCATTTAATGCAGAAAGCATGAGAACCTCTCTGAGATACTGCTATGGTGGGTTCATGAGGCAAACTTGGATTATTGGTAAAAATAAGCAATTGTGATGTTGTTCCAGCACTCATTTTATGTATGTTTGAGTAACATAGATTTCTGGGAATTGGATGATTATTTTTTTCTCAACAGAAACTTTACTATTTTTAAGGCATGATATCTATCAAAAACAACTGCACTTAGCTAATAAAAACTTTCTTCCTGTAGAAGTACTGAAATACCTAAATTAAGGAGTATTTCTAATATATGAGTCTTATGAGCATCAAAAAAACGCAATCTTTAGCTGTAGTTTAACATAATAAATATATACTTGCTGTATTTGCTTCTTGGGGGGGTATGTCCAGATATATAAATGCACTGAATGTGTAGATAGTACTGTTTATAAATTGCCTTTGATGTAGCAAATATATTTTGACATAAGCACTTCAACACAGCCAATACAGTATCTTGAATGTAACAGAATATTAATAAATAGAAAACATTAATTAAAATCAACTGTCACCTTAGAGAAGAAGAGTAAATGCTGATTCAATAATTTGTATATCAATTTTTCATATTCTGAATATTAGTTCTATGTCAGGGTGATTTTTTTAAGTGATGAATATTGGTGCTCTTTTCAAATTTGTGATTAAATGTAATTATGAATTATGGAGATTTCTCCTTCCATTATGAAAACCTTCTTATGTTCTTGAAGTGCTTTCTTTTAAGAAGACATTACCCCATCGATAAGTATGATAGAGCTCTGTTTGTAAAATAATAAGGATTTAAAATATAATCAAACAAGTAATATTTTCAGTAACCCAGAGTTTTAATATCATGGATTTTATTGACTATACTTTGTCAAACTCAAATTTTAAACTTTTATATGTTACAAAGAGGATCTCCTTCAGTTGAGAAATCATATATTCCAGAGCAGGAAGAAGTAGTTGTGTATCTGTGTGACAGATGATAG
Organism: Colobus angolensis palliatus; assembly: GCF_000951035.1. Lineage (NCBI taxonomy): Eukaryota > Metazoa > Chordata > Mammalia > Primates > Cercopithecidae > Colobus > Colobus angolensis. The sequence continues at coordinate 679,254 of NW_012111364.1, forward strand.
TACAATAATAGAAAGCCAGTGTCATTTCATCTGAGGTTTGGGAAGAAAAAAACACAATTATATTGTGAAGATATAAGTGCTATAGAAAGTTTCCAAAGAAGAAAATTTATGCTTATTTATGGGGGAGTTTATAAAATTCTTTCACGTATGTTATCCCACTTGTTCATTTACAAAAATTTGTAAGTCAGGGAGTAAACTAAGAGTAGAGAGATGTTAAAACTATCAGATAAATAAACAGGGACTAGAATGGAGGTTTTTATGCCAAGTTTGTTGCTATTCTTATTTTCATAGCTACCACCACAAAATGTAGGGTTTTAGTGCCGAGTAATTAGCATTTATTGTATGGCTACTAACATAGATATTATCTCATAAATTCTTCTTAATTTTGACTATTATGCATCCACTTATGAAAGATTTCTTTTGATCCTGTACTTAAAGAGAAGATATAAACCAGAAACACTTTCTTTTACTTTTAGCACTGCCACAAGGACATACACATATGCACACACAATGCTTGTGACACAAAAATATTCATATACATTCCTCAGAATACAAGGTATATGTATATTTCTGTGATTATTTCCCTTCTGTTTACTATTTGCAAGCCAACTCTTTCTAGAGGTCAGGCACTCTGCGTAGTTTACTTTCATTGTCTAGTACTTAAAATAGCATGACAGCCAAGAGACCACTTGAGAAATGCTTCTTTCTTTGGTAATAGTGCCCAGATAATTCAGGTACTAAGTAACTACCAAAGGTGTTTTTTACCAACCAATTCTTTACATTTCTGTTTGTTTTAAGTTGTAAATTCCTTAAGTAATTTCAATGTAGAAATATTTTTAAGAAAAAATAATTCCAATATCCATCTTAAAAGAAAACTATTATTGCAGTCATGGGGAATTTGGTGTTTCTTTTCACTGGTACCAGGCCGTGTCTATACTTTTACATTTCAATATTTGGATATAAAAGGATGTTTGGTTTCTCCTTGATATCTTTTCTCAATGCTTTAGATTTGTCATAGCTGTTATTTCATTTAAAGAACATTGCTTATTGTGTATTGCACATGATTAAAAAGAAATCTTTTGTACTTATTTATGGCTACTTCTAGCAGTTTCCTTGCTTACAATGACATTTGCATAGCCTCTGTGATTTACCCATTTTGGTGAATTGATTGTCAGATTAACACTATAAGAAAGGTAATTAATGAATTATTAGTAATTCATTAATCAGTTTTATAGATGAATTTTTAGGATATCGCTTTCAATACTGCTGTCTAATCATTGAGATAACTTTCAAATTAGCTAATCATACCTCCTTACCCTTAATCTTCTTTCTTTATTAGGTTATCACTAAGGAGATCTTTATCTATTGTTTTATGACAGCTTCTGAATACCAGGATTTAGTTTGTGAAGTAGTAAGGTATTACAGCAGTGGGTGTTCTGGGGCCAGTGAGTAGGGGCTCTAGGAGGCTGACTGTTAAATTTTCAGGAAGTTTGTAAGCCTGTTGACATCACCTTAGCTTAATGGCTTGGAATCCCCTTTGGTGGGTGTATTACTTCATGGAAGGTGGCAAATTGTACAAAACAAGCATTTCTTCCCTCCTACCGGCACACAACTGGGTATAATTCACTGTAAATTACTCCAGAAAAAGATTCATGTGTTGCGTAAGTAATTGACAATAAAAAAAAATCTAGATTTTCTTTTCGAGGCCAGGCTTGCATTCTCGTCCTTCTGGGTTCTGCCACTATCCAAAGCATATCCAGAGCACCTCCCTCGAATCCTGGAGCAAGGAGGTGAGCTGCAGAAAGTGACATCACAGGAAAGGCTGTGTTGCAGATCTGTCCAAAGTCCAGGAGCAGATTCACCTTTTCTTGGAGAATTTTCCTGGGTCTATGTGCTTCTCCATCCTCCTCTGTTTCAGGCATAGGAGTTTGCTCTTTCAGATTCCTTGTGAAACACTTTGAACAAATATTTTGAGAGAAAACACCGAAGTTCTATCATAAGGGGTAAAAGAGGGACTCCCGAGGCACCATATTTAGTCACAGAACTCTGAGATCCCAGCTACAGGAGGAATTTTCACACTCCCACAGACCTTTGGATTGGCAGAGGGAGCCAAATGGAGAACATATAGAGGCACTGCTTGAACTTGCATAGAGCCCAGAAGGCTTTACTGTGCTGGGCAGCTACAAAGAAAATGTAACTCTGAGTGCTCATCTCCCAAGGCCCTCATCCTGCACTGAACAGCCGCAGCTCCTGTTGTCTTCCTGGCTAGGAGAAAACAGAGCCCAGACACTCTCATGCACCCAGGACAGGTCAACTGTCATTGTCAGGGGACCAAGATGCATCTTAAACACATGTCCCCTTGCCTTCTAGCCACCCCTGCAACCAAGACTGCCTGCCTGGCTGTTCCTGCAGTGGGGCCACAGCATTGTCTTGTTTTGTTGGTGGCCTGGGAGCAGCTCAACAACCCTATCACAGTTGATGCTTGACCCCGAGGGCCAGAGAACAAAACCACTGGTCTGGTCCCAGTTCCCCAGGACACAAGGACACTGCATAGGGGCATGAAAATGGGATTTATAGCTTGATCTTCACTACAGATTCACTTGCCCATTGTTAGAAAACAGAGAAGAGTGTGGCATAGATTTGTTTAGGAGCACAGGGGCTGGGTACCCCTCCTTTCATGAAACTGGAATGTGAAGGGTGTGTGGCCTGATAGCTGCAGTTTTTCCCTCAGGGAGTCCCACAGTCTAGAAAGCCTAAAATGGCTCAGTGACCTGAAACAGGTAGTTTGGGATGAGCTCAGGCCTGTTGCTGGGCTGGACATGGAAGGGAGATTCCCCTGGGCATGCCCCATGTCTTTCTGCTGGGCTGTAAACCCCAGCACCCTCCCCCACCCCTGTTCCCCTATGTGAGCTCTGTGGCACAGGAAGGACACCACAGCCCTTCCCTGAAGGGTTGGCCCAGTGGCCTGAGAGCTGCCCCTAGACCTTGACCAAGGTCAATACTTGTACCTGCCTTGGAGAGCCTGGTGACTGAGTTGCCTGACCCAGCCCCACCCAGCTTTGCCACCTCCAGCTACCTTGGCAGCAAAGTGCAGAACATACCCCCAGGAGCCCCAGTGCCACCCTTCATCAGGGACATACCAATACTTCCTTTGATCCACAAAGGCCAAGCAAAAATCCCACTGCCAACAGTGCAACTGCCTCTCACCTGCAAGCATCACCTACTGGCTGAGAGGTCAAACTGTATGTCCCATCACAACTTCTAGCCTGATTGTAAGGAACTCAACTGGTTCTTACTTGCAAGAGCTACCTATTGACTTGTAGCATAAACTGCACAACCCGATATAATTGTTGACAGAACTGCACAGCAAGGAACAAGATAAGCCTCTCTAGACCTCCAACACCTTATCCTTGTAGGAGACAGTGAGTCTGACCACAAGCACTGCACATCACTACTACAACATGAAAACAATTAGCACTTGATAAACCACTAAACTAAGGTTCTCTATAGCCAAGGAATTCATATAGAGCCTTAGCCCCCTAAAAGCACAAAGAAGCAAAGCTAAAGGACCCTACCCAGCGTATGCAATAGTTACTTCCCCAAGAAGGGGAAACCTCCACCCAAATGAAAGTAAACTAAAAAAGAAGAAATAATAACTTCTGCAGATGAGAAAGAACCAGCATAAAGAATTCTAGCACCATGAAGAAACAGAGTGCTGTGACACTCCCAAAGGACCATGTTAATTCTCTAGCAATGGCTCCTGACCAAAATGAAAACTTTGAACTGAGAGATAAGGAATTCAAAACATGGGTTGTAAGCAAGATCAATAAGATCCAAAAGAAAGTAGAAAATAATCACAAATAAACCAGAAAATCAATTTAGGAGACAAAAGGCAAAATAGATATGTTAAAGAAAAGCAAAACAGAACCTTTGGAAATGGAAAATGCACTGAAGGAACTTCAAAACACTGTGGCAAACTTAGCAGTAAAGTAGAACAAACAGAAAAAAAGAAATTCAGAGCTTGAAGACTGTATTTTGAATTATCTCAGTCAGACAAAAATAAAGAAAAAATAATAATTTAAAGAAATGAACAAAGACTTTCAGAAATATGGGATTATGTGAAGCAAACAAACCTATGACTTGAAGCCTCTCCAGAGAGAGAAGACAAAAAAGTAACTAACTTGGAAAACATGTTTGAAGGGATAATTCAAAAAAATTTCCCTAATATTGCTAGAGAGGTAAACACCCAGAAATGAGAAATGCAGGGAATACCTGCAAGATACTGTACAAGATGAACATCAACAAGGCATAGAGTCTTCAGGCTATCCAAGGTCAACATGAAGGAAAAATCTTAAAGACTGATAAAGAAAAGAGTCAAATCACCTAGAAAGGTAATCCCATCAGACTAATAGAAGATTTCTCAGCAGAAATTTTATAGGCCAGAAGAGATTGGGGGCTCATTTTTAGCCTTTTTTAAAAAATGACACCCCAAAATTTTATATCCTCTCAAACTGAGCTTCATAAATGAAGGAGAAATAAAATATTTTTTTCAGACAAGCAAACACTAATGGAATCTATCACCATGAGACTAGGCCTTCAAGAAACGCTCAATGGAGTTCTAAAAATGGAAATAAAAGGATAATACTTACTAGGACAAAAGCAAATGAAAATACAAAGTTTACAGATGCTATGAAGCAACTACACAACTGGGACTACAAAGCAACTATCTAACAACACTATTAGAGAAACAAAACCTCCCATATCAATATTAACCGTGATTGTAAATGGCCTAACTGCACTTAAAAGATACAGATTGGCAAATTGGATGAAAAAAACAAGAGCCAACAATTTGCTGCCTTCACGGGACCCACTTAACATGTAACGACACAGACTCAAAGTAAAGAAGTGGAAAAAGATCTATGATGCAAACAGAAAAGAAAAGACAGCAGAGGTTACTATTCTTGTATTTGATGAAACAGACTTTAAACCAACAACAGTTAAAACAAACAAACAAACAAACCATAAAATTAGAAAAAAGAAGGGCATTGTATTAAAATAAAGAGTTCAATTCAATTCAGTAAGATTTAACTACCCTAAACATCATGCAACCCAAATGAATAAATTCCTGAAACATATAATCTCCCAAGAGTGAACCAGGAAGATGCTGAAATTCTGCACAGACAAATAATGAGTTATGAAATTGAATCCGTAATAAAAAAAGTCTACCAATAAAAAAAAGCCCAGGGCCAAATGGATTCATAGCCAAATTCTACCAGACATACAAGACAAAGGTGGTATTACTGAAATTATTCTAAGAAATCAAGGAGGAGAGTTTCTTTCTTAACTCATCCTACCACGATATCAAAATATGGCAAGGCCACTACAACAACAACAAAAAGAAAATCATAAGCCAATGTCTCTGATGAACACAGATACAAAAATTCTCAAGAAAATCCTGGGAAGTCAAATCTGGCAATATATCAAAAAAGAATTCATCACGATCAAGTGAGTTTAATTCCAGGGAAGCAAGGATAGTTCAACATACACAAATCAATAAATACAATTCACTATGTAAACAGAATTAAAAACAAAAACCATATGATAATCTCAATTGATGCAGAAAAAGCATTTGTTAAAATCCAGCATCCTTCATGATAAAAACCCTCAACAAACCAGGCATCGAAGGAACAGATTTCAAAGTACTAAAAGCCATGCATGACAAACCCACAACCAACCTCATACTGAATGGGGAAAATTTGAAAACATTCCCTTTAAGAACTGAAAGAAGACAAGGATGCCCACTCTCACCATTGCTATTCAACATAGTACTGGAAGTCCTAGCAGGGCAAGTGAAAGAAACAAAAGGCATTCAAATTTGAAACAAGGAAGTCAAATTACCTCTGTTCATTGATGTCATGATCTTATATCTAGAAAACTCTAAACATTCCTTCAAAAGACTCCCAGATGTGAAAAATAACTTCAATAAAGTTTCAGGATACAAAATTAATGTATAAAAATCAATTGCATTTTATACAACAACAGTGCTCAAGCTCAGAACTGAATCAAGAACCCAATGTCATTCACGGTAGCCAGAAAACACACACACACACACAGCAACAATAACAAACCTAGAAATATATCTAACTAAGGAGGTGAAACAATTCTACAAGGAGAACTACAAAGCACTGATTATAGAATCATAGACAATACAAACAAGTGGAAAAACATCCCATGGATAGGAAAAATAAATATCATTAAAATGACTATATTTGCCGAAAGCAATCTACAGATTCAACACAATTACTATTAAACTACTAAGGTCATTTTTCACAGAATTAGAAAGACAATTCTAAAATCCACGTAGAAACAAAAAAGAGAGCTCAAATAGCCAAAGCAGTCACAAGCAAAACAAACAAACAAAAAACAAAAGCAAACAAAACTGGGGATATCACATTACCTGACTTAAAAGGATACTAGAAGGCTTTAGTAACCAAAACAGTTTGGTACTGGTACAATAGACACATAGATCAATGGAACAGAGTAGAGAGCCTAGAAATAAAGCCACACTCCCAATGCTAGCTGACCTCCAACAAAGTGAACAAAAACAAACATGGAGAAAAGACACCCTTTTTAATAAATGGTTCTGGGAAAACTGGCTAGCTACATGCAGAAGAATGAATTAATAAATGGTTCTGGGAAAACTGGCTAACTACATGCAGAATAATGAAACTGGAACCTTATCCCTCACTGTATACAAAAATTAACTCAAGATGGATCAAAGATCTAAATATAAGACCCAAAACTATTCAAAAAAAAAAAAAAAGAGGAAAATCTAGAAAGAACTCTTTTAGAAACTGGCCTTTAGATTAAGACCTCAAAAGAAAATGCACCAAAAACAAAAGCAGACTAATGGGACTTATTAAACTAAAGAGCTTCTGCACAGCAAAGGACACAATCAATTGAATAATCAGAAAATGGAAGAAAATATTCAAAAACTATGCATCCAACAAAAGACTAATATCCAGAATATGTAAAGAACTTAAACAAATCCACAAGAAAATGACAACCCAATTATAAAGTAGAAAAAGGACATGAACAAATACCTCTCTAAAGACATAAACTGCTAATAAACATATAAAAATATGCTCAACATCACAAATCTTCAGTGAAATACAAATAAAACCCCTATGAGATACCATCTCATAGCAGTCAGAATGGCTATTATTAAAAAGTCAAAAAACAACAGATGGTGAGGATGTGGAGAGAAGTGAATACTTATACACCATTGGTGGGAAAGTAAATTAGCTTATATCCTATGGAAACCAGTATGGAGATTTCTCAGCTATAAAAAGAACTATAATTTCACCCAGCAATTCCACTACTGGGTATCTATCCAAAGGAAAAGAAATAATTGTATCAAAAAGTCACCTGTTTGTCATGTTTATCACAGCAGTATTCACAGTAGCAAATTTATGGAATCAACCTAAATGTCCATCGACCATTGAATGTGTAAAGAAATTGTGATATATATATACACCATGGAATATTATGGAACCATAAAAAGGAATTAAATCCTGTCCTTTGCATCAATAGAGATGGAGTTGGAGGTTGTTATCTTACGTGAAATCACTCAGAAAGAAATGAAATGCAAGTTCTCACTTACAAGTGGAAGCTAAACAATAGGTACACGTGGACACAAAGATGGAAATAATAGACCCTGGGAATTCCAAAAGGGGAGAGAGAGAAGGAGGAGAGGGTAAAAAATACTACCATGTTCACTATTTAGGTGATGGGTTCACTAGAAGCCCAAACTGCTTACCATTATGCAATATACCTACATAACAGACCTGCACATGTACCCCTCTGAACCTAAAAAATACGGAAGATCTAGAAATGCTTTACATATGCACAAAATTTGCATGAATTTGACTAAATGCATATATGACCAATGGTGACTAAATAAAACAAAGTATTTTAAGTGTGTTAACTGTAATATATATGACCACACACATACAAATGTACATGAATAAAAGATAATGCCATTTAATTGGACCCAGAAAAATAATTTATGCTTTAAACTTGACTGCACTTTTTAGCAGCAAAGCTATAAAACATGAAAGAAATAAAAGCATACAGACTTTCACAACCTATTAACTTTTTAAAAAGTAATCATACACAACTCTCGCTGATTGCTTAAAGAAATTATGAGGATTGTGGATCTTTTAAAATACACATGGGTAGAAAGAGCTAGAAAATAAAAATCACCTTTTTACTAAGTTCAAGATCACTAAAAATGAAATAAAGGTGTATTTCACTAAATGTTAGGTGTTAAATGAAAGTTAAATGATTCAAACAGAATTTGAAAACTAATAAATTTGACTTAGAAAAGGCTAATAAATATAACAGTACCATCCTATTCCTGGTACATTTTAAGTTTAATATTGCTAACAGTAAGTTTGTATTATTGAATTTACTACATCTCAGATATACACACTTTAAATTCCCTTATTCTCCTATTTTCAACCATCTTGTGGATTCTTAGATGGGGAATCTGAATTTCAAAAGACCAGGCTCAGAAGACTACATAGTAAGTAGCAACAATGGATGTCCAACTCAACTCTGCTGGCTTCAAATCCCCTGATACATTCCCCAGCCATTCTTTCCTTCTAAATATTCAAATTGTAAACAAAACTATAGAAGTTATACAGCTATAATTATAACTACAATTCTGTTTAATCAATGAAAACCGTTAAAAACTGGATACTACTAAGATTTTTCTGCTTATTGAGAAGTATTGCAAGATTAGCGGATGGTATGTTTTACGTGCGCGCGCGCGCGTGTGTGTGTGTATTGGAAAATTACATTTTAGGAGTAAACACATACTCTTTTGGTGGATGGCAGCATAGGTGTTAAGTAGAATACAAATGTGTATGCTTCAAGTCCCTTTCTCTCCACTGTGTAATAGAATACTGAATGTTGTCTAATATCTAACTGTAAGAAACTTATGAATCATTTCAAAGATTATAAGATGTAACCTATGGCATGTGAAAAAAGTATTGTGAGTTGATTATAAGATGTAACCTATGACATATGAAAAAAGTATTGTGAGTTCCTGAATTTGTTATACAATTACAACCCAAAGATTGCCTGTAAGACCTAGATGAAAGCTTCCCATTCACAAAAACTTAATGTCATATCATTATAGGCTATCTTGGGAGAGATCAGAGCTTGTAGAACATTTTTTGCATTTAATCTAATATGAAATTAAGTATGATTTAAAAAAAATTTCAGACTTCAGTGACATTATTTTCCTAGTATAATTTACTCAACAGAACATTAAAGTTAGTCTCTAAAATATCATAAATGAATGGATAATTCTATGGTCTGAATGTGTTCCCCAATATTCACGTGTTGAAAACCTGATCCCCAGGGCAACAGTGTTGGCAGGGGAGGCCTTTGGGAGGTGTTTCGGTCATGAGGATTTCACTCCCACGAATGGATTAATGCCACTATGCAAAGGGCTTGTATGGATGGGATCACGCTCTTTTGCCCTTCTGCCTTTTGCCATTAAAGATGCAGCAAGAAAGCCCTCACCAGATGTTGCTGCCTTGATCGTGCACTTCTTCTCAGCCTCAAGGATTGTCAGAAATGAATTTTTTAAATAAATTATTCACTCAGGTATTCTGTTATAGCAGCACCAAATGGACTGAGGCAGATAATAATTACATTTAAGTTCTTAAATTTCGATATTTCATGTATAATTGAATTTAAGATCTTCAAAGAAATAATTTAGATGCACTCTAATGGGGAAAATCTTTGCAAAAAACAATCACAATTTGATTATAATGCAGATTCGTCAACCTGAGATTGCTTTCCTTCTTGCCACTACAGTTGCAATCATGAAATAGATCACAAGAATTTAACTTCACTGGCTCAGTCAAAAGGAAACTGATGCCTGAGCTAGAACCCTATGTTGTTTGGATTTTATAATTAGTTTGATTTCATTATCTTTATGCATTATTTATTATTGTTTATAATTTGTCTATTATACTTTGAAACTAAAGGAAAATCAATTTATGAATTCTTGGTCATTAATCTTTCAATATGATTATTTCAGAAAAAATATCTAAGGGATTTTTTTTCTCAAACCCTCTATATGAAGAAACTCATAATTAGAGAATATTTCTAAGTAAACAAATAAGAGCACAACATTTAAGAGAATTGGCTTTTAAGTGTTTTCAGTAAATACTTCTTATCTTGCTCTTCTAAAAATCCATTTAAAAGTATTAATTAAACTTTTTTTATACCTTAACAACTAGGCAGAATGTGATTCCTATCTTCCTAAATTTATATACCTGTTTGCCAGGACTTTAAAGGAGAAGAAACACACATACTCACACAAACACAAGCACACTATCTGACTCCATTTTATTGGGTATGCCAGGTTTGGTTATGTTTCGTTGAATTTCCAAATAAAACTTTCAGAGGAAATAAAATTTCATACATTGATACCACTAAGACTTGTAAAGTGTCACCTCCCCAGGTTCCTTGGAAAATTGTAATTAAACTTTCAGCTTCATTTGTGCATTAGCCAAAAATAACACATAGATACTTTTAGGGGCCCAACCATTTTTCAGTGTAAAGTGGAACTCTGCTAGTCACTGTGTACATTCCTAAATTCTTAGATTTTTAGATTGAGGTCCATTTTAAAAACAAAATTTTCCTACATTTAAAAAAAACTAATTCCAACACATGATTTTATCAAATGCATAATCTTCGATTGCTAAGGTCTTGGACCACAGTCCTCTCCTAATAACAGCTAGAGTTTATAATGGATTATTGAGTGCCCGTAATATGTAGGCATTGTTCTACATGATTTGCTTAATTTAACCCTCTTCACTTAAATTCTGTGTTAAAGATGAGCAAAGTGGAGACAATAGGGGTTGAATAAGCAGATAAGGAGCAGAGACGATGCTCTTAATATCTGTGTATTTGGAATCTTTGGTACTCAAGATACTGTCTGAGTATTTTAGGTTTCATAACCATATTTAGTATCACAATTAAATGACAGTGGTCCTCAAATCCTTGTTGTGAAAAGGCCATACAATAGGTAAAAGATATTTCAGGAGTTCATAAAATGTATTCCTGTTGGTTTCTGTAGATGAATGACTCTTAGGCTTAGAAACATTCTGTGACTATTTGTGACCATTGATGAGCCCTTCAGCCACTTTGAGCCTCACTTTTCTCAGCTAGAGAGCAGGTGGAAATAGATGGTTTGTAAGAATCTCCTCAATTTCTAAAATGTGTGCCTACAAAGTCAATATTCATTAATTCAGTCAGTATTTATTAATGAAATGATATGGATGTCATCAAATAGTTGATTTATTATTAGCCCTTATGTGCTTTGATGCATTGTGGAAACATAATACTTCCCTCCAAAATTTATTGAAACTATCACACCTCTAAGGGATGGCTTAGGGACATAAAAATTTCTATGGTGATGCCATATGTGTCATTTTACTGTTCTGTGTAGATAATCCTCTGAAGTTAGAGTCACTTATTCTATAGTTATATTTTGGGTGAATTAGCACTGACAAAATCTCTTCTTGAACAATTTTATCTGCAAATAATCCCATCATTGACTTGGAGGAGATAAGGCTTGACCACAGTATAGAGGTGGTATTATTTACACATAAATAATGCATGCTAACTTATGAATCAGGTTGGCCATTCCTAGACAGAGTTGTATAACTGAAAGTTATTGATATCTTCATCCAAATATTATCTATATGCAATGATTCTCTACTGGGAGCAGTTTTTCCTCTTGGGTACATTGGCAGTTTAAGATTGCCAGATTTAACAAATTAAACTACAGATATCTGGTTGAATTATTTTCATACAACAATAAACATTTTAAAATATAAGTATGCTGTGTGTAATATTTGTAACATACTAAAACTTTATTTATTGTTCGTCTGAAATTCAAATTGGACTGGGAGAACCATATTTTATCTGGCAACGCTAAAATTAGGGTTGGGGTTTGCTGTAGGCATCCAGTGAGTAGAAGAAGCCAGAGATGTTCTAAACATTCTACAATGCCCAGAACTGTCCCCACTTCACACCAGACATCTTTATTTTGAATGTGTTTATGTTTCATTGAATATAAATATAACAAGAATTATCCAGTCCAAAATGTCAATAGTGCTGAGGTTCAGAACTAAAATCTCTGTGCAATATGTTCCTTCACTTAGTATAGCATTCAATCATTTTGGTTTCAAATTTTACAATAGGGAGACTGATTTGGTACTTTTCTATGTGAACATGTTTGGAGGTATCATTATAAATACCAGTCTGCCATTAGTTACACGAGATATGTGTAAACATGTCTTAAAAGTTAATAGAAAGCAATAATAAATGATACTTTTCCTTTTTCTAAGCTGAAGGTCAGTTAAATTACTATACCAGAACGAGGCTTCTTAGGGTTATTTTGTAATTGTAATCTATAACCAGATCATAAAATCAAAGATACAGCAGAATACTAGGTGTTTAGTATTAGAAATACAAAGATGAAGAAGATGAAATTCATAATCTTAAGTTACCTAGAGTCTAGAGTCCAGAGAAGCAAAGCAGACATGAAATTGAATAAAAAGTTCAATAATTTCTATGTCACTACTTAAAAATACATTAAAGCCACGAAGATGACTTGCTGAAGAAATGGCTCAGAATTATGGCATAAATGCAAGTCCTTACACTCTGAGAAGGTGTGAACTTGTCTTTCATAATATAAATAAAAAACTCTATGGAAGTTTTCCTGTTGCATGTCCAAGGGTTTTACTGCACTGCTAGCAGAATTGGTGCTGAATTTTCTGGCATCACACTGTAAATCTGTATGGTGTTATCTGATATCATAAGAGGGCTCAATCCTTTTTGCTCTGTTGACAGCTGTAAATTAGAAGTGTCACAATTCTTCTGGCCGTTGCCAAGTTACTATTGTCCTTAATTTGTGAAAATAGTTTCTTTCCCTCCCCATCTTACCAAATATGCAGTAATACCATGTAATTCCAGGCCATTTGCTGACATAAGAGCTGAATAGGAGGTGAATGGGGGACACATGTGGAAGTTTGAGTTCTTTTCACTATCTTGCCTATTGCTTCTGCATGTATTAAAATGTAAGTGTCAATGCAAGTATTATTTTTATTGACCTCCAATGTCTGAATAAACTAGAACAAGAGTTGGCCTCAAACACTTACGTTCTAGTATAGGAAAGAAAGCATCCATACTGTGACAGAATGTGGTAAGCATTGTAAGAAAAGAACAAAAAGAGTTTGAAGGGAGCCAACAGAAGGGGTACCCTCTTTAAACTAATATAATCATGGAAAATGGAATGGAATGCTTTATGTCAAAAAGTCTTATTTAGGGCCTTTAGTCCCACTGTAGGTACAAACGATGACCTTTGAGAAGTCCTTTACTATTAGGCAGATCCAGGCACATGTGCCTTGTTTTGTTGGATGGGTGGCCATGATCTTTCTGTAGTTTATGTTTTCTCTCTGGACTATAGCAAGAGCCATAAAGTCAATTCTGGGATCTGTAAACTCTTTCTAAGCCTAGAAATGTGTAGCAAAATCTACAGTTTATTTTTACCCAGAAGACATGTCCTGGTTTTGTTTTTGTGCTTTGAAGTTGGTAGTTAGAAGAATCATATCTGTGTCAAATTTGACTCAAGTAAATTGCATTATATTCCTATTTTATGTGTCTCTGGCATTTAAAAATATTTTTAACAAAAATACTTTGTTTTGTTAAATGGTTTTGGAATTGCATATTAATCATGATAGTAATTTCATCACCGTTTTTAGTTCTTTGTGAATTTGTCTCTGTATTTAGGTCATGGAGGAAGAACCACTGGGTTGGCATCTTCTTACTATGAGGAAGCATTACATAATAATAAATTATAGAAAAGGAAAGATAAAATTAAAACAAAATGACACATTAAAATCTCATCATTTAAAAATAAGGATCTTTACTAAACAGGCTGTAAGGTAAAACTGAATTCATATATTGATGGGCACAAAAAATAAGGAATTAAAATGAGTTATATACTATGCACCTATTTTAAAATGGCTAAAATTTCTGTAACTTCCATCACCTCAAAATTATAGAGAAGAGAGGAGGAAGCAAAATGAAAGACTTTGTTCTAATACTCACCAGTTTATTCCAGGAACGCAATGCAATGCCAAGGAAATTTTATTACCTACTTCAAGGAAACATCTACATCTAAAGTGTGGAGGACTTTAGAGACCTAAGTATTTTACTTTTGTGTAAATTCTGAGATACATATTTGCAAATTTTTCAAATCCATATCCATGCTAAGTTGCTAAATTTCTACCCATTTAAGAATAATCTTGTGCTACTTTCTCCTCTGTCTCTCTCTCTCTTTCTCTATGCACACACACACACACACACACACACACACACACACACACACATTTAACCTTGGCTTAACTTGCTCTTTTCTTTTTGGTAAAATTTTATAGCCTGTGATAAATTTATGATATTTCCAAAAATTAAAATTCTCTTTCATATTAAAATAGCATGTAAAATATATAGATTTTATAAAGCATCTCAAATCTTTATACTTTTCCCTTTTATATTATTGCTTTGTACAGCATAAATTGTGTTATAAGTTAGCAATTGAAATATTTTCTTATGTAAGTAGCTATTGCTAAATACTGATGCAATCATGTGAATGAAATTGTCATCGATCTCATTTTAAGAATGAGTGTTGTAAACATAAACCTAAATATATCAAGAAAAAGTCAAATCTATAAACTTAAATTGAAAGACTATTACATAAAATTTTTAGCTATACCGTTACTCTTTCAATATAGACCACTAAGTATGAACTTGAATGCCTTTAACAGGAATAAATAGGATGTCCTCTATACATTATTTGTTCAAGACATATAATTGGCAACACAAATATAATAAGAAAATCTATCTTCAATTATACTAAATTGGGATTTATCTGATTTATTTCCTCCCTGAAAGCATATTAGACAAACCCATGAATAATCAAGATGTTGAGCAAAGAGGACAGATAGTGAAAAAGAGTACATCTGCCAATTGATAATCACTGCTCAGCAAGTACAATTTTTTTTTTTTGCATTTTGAAGACAACTATTACAATAATAATTATAAATCGATGGAAATTCCTTTTTTGGTATGTAAAATTTGGGTTTGCTTTGTAAGAGAAAGTATTATTATAGTTATCAAAGAGGTGCAAGAAATAATAGATGTTTTCTGGCTATCCTATTCTGGATCTAACATAGTGGTGCTCGATCCAATTTTTAACTCCTCACACACCTTAGTGTATAATAGACACATTCATGAATCATAGTAGCTCACTATGACTGTGGTTCTCAAATCTGGAGAGTGGATTGGTAAGAGGATTTAAGAACTCCTGGAGAAGGTTGTTTACTTTGAAAAACGAAGAAACACTGAGAAGCTGAAATGCTCACTCATTAATAAGCTGGAGTAGCAAGTTGGATAAGTGCCCATAAAGAAGGCAATTTCCCCTTTAAATGTGAAAATTACTAGCACCAATAGAATGATTTCATAAATTTTTCTGCCTCCATCCACAATCCCTATGCCTATGTAAAAATTATTAGCTTTCTGTAACTATGGGTTTGTGCTGTTTTGTTAATAAATAATGAAATACATTTCTCTCATTTTGAATAGTTTACAAAACATTGATACAAAGGTTACATCAATATGCTGAGGCTTAGTATTAATTTTTCTTCAGGATATGGAAGAAGAATTTATATTAGTCCAAGCTATATAGACATTCCATTCAATTTTGATATTTTACAGACACAGGTAAATTATGTTCTTCATTTAAACGAGCTAATACGTTTACCCAGAGTAGCCAAAAATATACTCAATCGTACTTTTATTTCTCTTTTGCTAAATAGCACTCTGTGCCACTAGTGAACAGACCAAGCCCTCCCATTACTTGTCTTCAATAAAACATTATTATCTTTTGGCATTCTCTTGCAGTAGGGGAAATAAAAAGTCACATGTGGAGAAGTTCTAAATGCTAGACAAAAATGATCCTTGGAGGGCAATTTTTATCCTCCACGGAAGTATTGCAGACTTCTTCCATTAGTGTAGTCCCAGGGAGCAAAAGGTTAGGGAACTGGGACTGCCAACCATACCTGAACACATAAGTCAACATTTCCTCGAAGCGCTGAGAGAGTGTGTGAATGGACCCACAGGTGCATTAAAGTATCTGAGACGAAAAACAACAATTGTAGTATTTTACATTGGAATATACTGTACAGATGGTGACATTTTGTTTGTGGTTGTAGGGAAGAAAGAAAGGCAGTGTCCAGATTCCCCCCTCAACACCTACCATTTGGCATAGGATATGGGAGGTTGAAGAAAAGGGAGGGAGTTTTGCCTCACTTAAAACAGCTGGGAAACAGATGGAAACTGATGCGAAAATTGTCAAATGCATGGTGCAAATCTTCCACCCATTTTCTACCAAAGAAAGTCTAGTTAGGCGATGGCAGCTTTGGAAACTAAAAAAAAAAAAAAAAAAAAAAAAAAAAAAAAAAAAAAATTAAAAACCCAAGATTGTAGGAAATACAAATCCAGAAATGCAATTCCAAGAAGCGTGTTTTTAATAAAAGAGAATGAGGGTTGTGATGGAAACCACACTACAAGGGCAAAAGTAGTGGATGGATTAATCAACACTGGTGCCACTTCAACTACATGCACGTTCTCTCTCATAGGAGGTAAGGTCAAGAAGCATACATCCACTCTCTGTCATCTAATTTAATGTAATTTAATTACAATTTAATGGTTCCTTCTGTGGTTATAAATATGAGTGTGCACAATTTACTTCATTTTAGTCATTGGATTTCACTTTGTGAGCAATTTTCGGTTTGGCATTCAGTAAATAATTTATAGATTTAAATATTGAATTACAGCCAGATTTTAGTTTAAATCCAGTCACTGGCTGTATAAACCTCCTGTTGTATATTTCTAGTTACAATGAGTGTGTATATAGACCCATTACCTGTGAGTGTTCTTCTGAGCACTGGCCCGTGTTTTGTGTTTTGGTTTGTGTTACTGTGTGGTATTTATGAAGTACTTTTGAATATCACAAAAGTTAAAGAAGATCACTTTCAAAGAAACTCAAATAAATACAAGTCAAAGGCTTTCCTGAATTTGAATTTGTTCATTCATGCTTACATAAGGGAATGTGCTAACCATGAATCATTCAAATTGAATTGCTCATGAGAAGAAATGTGCTGGCTTTACTCTCAGTTTCCAGAGTGAAAGGAAAAGAGCATTGTCTCCACATAAAGAATAATCAGTCACAGATTTTAGGCAAAGCAGGGATTCAAACTGGCAAAAGTTGTTTCAATTCACCTGAGAACATGGATGCTTGTGAGAGGATCTTGTTATATGAATATTCTGTACTATAACAGTTCGCAGGCTGCAAGAACAGCCCACGGAAAAGTTAAAAAAAAATCAATCATTTGGAAATGTCGTTCATGCAATGCCAGAATAGCTAAATGCTCCACCAGTGTGGATGTTGACATATCTGTAGCTAGAGAAAATTGGAATGTAGACTGCAGTTTCCATCCTCACAGTCAGGTAAGTTGGTACCATGTAAACATGGCCTACCTGAGAGCACACACATCATCTCTTATGTCACTTACCCGGTCCCAGTGGCTTTCTACAAAGTGCAGTCAACCCGTGCATGACATGTCACAAACTACTTTTGTGCTGGATAAAGCCCCAAGTGCCCTGCTAAGGGGAGAAGCTAGCTGACACAGGGGTAAGTGACAAGTCCAGAAATGTGGTCAGTGAATGAAGAGCTTTAGATAGTGCCAGTGCACCAGTGAGTGAAACACTCTGTGATCCATCAGAGGATAAGTAATGGCCAGTGTGCCAAGTTGTTGGGCAACTTATTGCTGCTGCTGCTGCTACTAGACCTAGAAAACCTTACGTCTGGCTCACTTAGATACTTCTAAGAATCAAAATAAAAGTGTTTACATTAAAGTGCCTTGTCTAGTGAATTTCCATTATGCAGGTTCTCTTTAGTTCAGATAAACATCCCTCAGGCAGATAGAAAGAAGTAGAACACTAAAAAATTCATTTTTGTACTTCTTAGCATATTTAAGCATCATTACACGAAAAAACCATAATGTAAAAAGATTCTGTCTAATAAGCCATGCAATATTACATTTGTCAATTAAAAAAACAATTAAAATGTCACTCTTTGAAACCTTTGGTTAATGATGATCTTTCTACATCAATTTTGTATCATTTGGGCTCCTAGAAGAGTTAATTGTATTCATACATTTTAAAGATATCACAGCTTGTTTGTACATGTGCAAAAATAATTAGATACCAGAAATAATTTTCAGGAGAGCATTAATGTGCTCCTTTATCTTGATTATGTTGATATTTCACTGAGGATAAATTTGCCATAAGTTACTATAGCTGGGTATGATTACTTTTTTCCTTGGCATGTGTGTTTACTATTGATTCACATTCTGTTTTTTTGTACATTAAGAATATCTTCTGACCTACATTTCAGGGGTACTATGAGGGTGAAAGAAATTCTATACGTTAATTATGTCTTGAAACCTTAAGAGGAAAAATGGAATGATATGCTCAAAATTGTTATTGGTATTTTACACTGCATTATAAGATTTGATGTTGTGGATCACTGATGGTACGTGTTGTGCATCTCATGTTTATCTCATATGTAATGAAAAACACATTGAAAAACTCTATTCATAGTTTAAGTCATATGAACACAATTTCATTTATAGATTCCATGTTGGACTAAGCATTATATAAAATAAAAGAACATTGCTATTGCCCTCAAGAATTTTACTTAAATACAGATAAAAAGGCCAATAAGTACACACATACTTCTACATATGCTCAATCTGAGCATAAAATTTTTTATGATCCAGTTGCTGAATGTTTGAATTTCTCAAATACTCATATATTAGATGCCATTTTTTAAAGGATTACTATGTTCAATCTTACTTAGACCTCAAGTACGTATACTCAACAACTTATGAAACAAAACTTCATGTATAAAATTGTTTTCTAGAGAGGTTTTGATTTATCTTAAAATCATATTACAAGCAGTTAGAAGGTTTGTTAATATTTTATAAGAGGAAAATTACATTCTTTCCCAATTAGGTTGTGAGTTACCTGAAGGAAGATGAGAAAAATAAGAAACATATCTCCCTCTGTTGAGTTGCCATCAGTCTTACTGTCTTTGGTCTATATTTGTTCCATGTCTTGTGCAGAACCTGGAAAAGTAGTAACTCAATAATTGTGAATGATATGATTGCATGTGTTTGAATAAATGAGTTATTACCAATTCTGTCTCCCTTTTTTTCAGACTCCCAGGAAGGAAATTACAAGTCAGAAGTCAACAGCAAACCCAGGAAAGAAAGGACAGCATTTACCAAAGAGCAAATCAGAGAACTTGAAGCAGAATTTGCCCATCATAATTATCTCACCAGACTGAGGCGATACGAGATAGCAGTGAATCTGGATCTCACTGAAAGACAGGTAAAGCTGGACATTGTCATTATATGATCTTTTTTAATTGCTCTGGGTCCACAGTCTTCTTTGCCATATTTGAAATACCTAGATCCAGAATTCTTCAATACCATTTGGAAGACAGGTATACTATTCCATGATAAAATTTTGCCAGCAAAATGACAAAATTAAAAATAATATAATGATATTTAAAAGAAAACCATACTTAACTGAATTTAAGAAAGAATCCTCCTATGATTAAGATCCTTCTGTATTTTTTGGTTTCAAAATATTATTTCTTTTACATATGATGGCATACAGTGAGGAATTGTGTATGCTTTCATGCTAAAATCTCCTTATTTGGCATATGAGAAAGTTGGTAATCCCAGATTAGTGTTCTGTATTGCTCAGGATAGGGTATGTTATGCTGCAGTAACACATTCACCCATAAACCTCAATGGTATAACACAAAAATGTTCATTACTTACTCACTCTCCATACAAACTCTACATGTCCAGCATTCCAGATAATCACTCACAGACCCATTCTGACTCTTTAGCATCTCAACATGTGGTGTCCATGGTAACTACAAGAAATAAGAAAGAATTGGAAGTTTAGGCGCTGACCTTTAAATGTTTTCACCTGGAAATTACCCATGTCACTTCTATTTACACACTGATGTCTAGAATAGTCAAATGGTGCAGCTTAGGTGCAGGATGGCTGGAAAATGATGAAAGGCAAGTCACATAGATCACTGATAACTATTTCTGCCCATTACCCAAAATAGTTTTGAAATTGTATTGCTCTCAAATATTGAAAAATCTGCTATCCACTTAGAGAATACTTTGAAATTATTAATGTTTTTGGACTCCAATGAATGAGGCCTAAATAATATTTTTAAATTAATTGCTTTTCAGGTCCCTTTCTTGCTTTTTTTAATGGCAAATGATTTGTTCTAATAGTCTTCCCAGTGAACTCCTTGTACAGATTCTGGTTTCCCTTGGGAGAATCTAGCCCACTGCCGGTTAACAGTTGCTAATCTTTACAAAAACATTCCTGAAAGGCAAATGCAAACATCTTTATGGACAGTGCAGTTATGATTGGCACTCTTAGGGCTAGAGTCTCATTTCCTCTTTCACTGTGTGTACCTCCTCCAGAATCCCATTTGAACCAAGGAAATATCAACAGGGTGTGGACAAATGAATGCATGTCTTACTAGAGCAAGTTATTTTATCCAATTTCTTAAATAATCTGCTTTCCTTCTGTTAATTTTTACATTTCAGCTTCGGTAGGTTATTTATGGGTAGTAGAAATATGCAGAGGAACACTTTTCTGTGGTTTTATTTATTGGTAGTTTATATTTTATTACATATTATGACTAGTACCTATGTTATGGAGCGCAGCATTTTCCTTCCCTTGGACTTCACATACAAAATTCCCTCTATGTATTCAACATTTGGCATGCTGGAAAGCAGGATCCAAAATCTACATCATCAGACCTTTATTTTATTATTATTTTTTTAAACAGGGAACAGGAAAATAAAAAGGTGTATGTGGAGAGAGAATTACACAGTAATGTTCTTATATAGAGACGGTGAACTCTAGGAAATGCAAGCGTGTTTTATATAATACATGAAGGAACTAGGAAACTAGGATTTGCTTCTAATCTGTAGAAATGACAGGTTGCAGTACTGTGCTCTCAGCCAAGACAAAAAACAAGATTCTGTACTTGCCAGTTTGGGGATGTTCTAGGGTTATCTGTCATTGACCACGGAGCAGAATCATTTATTTTTAGAAGCAGTTTTGTAAATCTGGTTTGAAAATGTTGAAGGTGTCTTGGATATTTCTTCTTTCTAACTGACTTGACAAGTTTGGTAAATAATTACATGCAAGAATTATATACAGATATACATACTATTTTAAGGTTTTTGAAAGATTCTTTTAAAATTTTGTGTTAGTTACCCTTTGCTGTGTAACAACTCCAAATCTCAGTGGCTTCAAATAATAACTAAAGTTTTATTTGCTTTAGATTTTAAAGTTAGAGATTTTGACTGGGCTTAGTTGGACAGTAATACTGCTGGCCCTACATGGAATCCTCATGGAGCTCCAGTCAGCTGGTGGGTTGACTAAGAAAGAGATGGTTGGGCCTCAGCTGGGACAGCTAGTCTCTGTTTCTTGTGGTTTCATCTTCTTATAGGCTAGCTTGGGATCCTTCCAATGGTGATAGAAGCATTCCCAGGAGCACTGAGGGGGAAAACTCTAGTAAGCAAGGGCTTTTCAGGCCTCTTACATCATATTTTCTAATGTCCCATTGTCCAAAGCAAGCCACAAGACCAAACTCAGTGTCAGTATAGGACAGACCACTTCATTGAAATTTGTTTCTGAAATAATCTAACCACAGCATCACAAGGGGAAAATAACAAGGAACATGAGAGATAATTTGGTTTTCACTGAATTGAAAATTTGTTATTGTGCACAATATATTTTTATTTAATAAATCTCTATGTATAGTTTTGCAAGTTAGTGTGAAAAGATGTATGCATGCAGAATTTAAATTCCTAATCAAAACTAAGTCTTTAGAGGGCCTACGTGGGTTAGTCAAAAAGAGTGTAATTGTTTTGAAAAAAGTCTGAATAAAAATACAAGGTTTGCCGATTAGAATTGTGTGTTCTTAAGTAAGTAACAATCTCCTCAAGGCACAAAATGGAAATTAAAACTACCTGCTCTTTCTTCTAGGTAGATTTATATATCATAATGGATATGAAATAATTTCTAGCATAAACTATAAAACAGAATTATCAACCAGGTGGCAAAAACCTTTGCTATGCAAAGCATGTTGAATTAATCCTTTTGTAACACAAATATTTGTTGAGCTAAGTGCTAGAAATAAAATCCTCTTAAAATAAGCTAAAGAAATACCTGTTAGAATTCACAGAAGAGGTAAAAGTCGAACAAGTATTCACAATTGTTATGAATGTAGAATGTCATAGGAGAGGGATGATGTAATTGTGTTGGATAATGTTTCTGGTTGCACCCTTTCATTCCAACATTTCTATGCACATATGTTATCTTAAGTTTCTTAAATTGAGAATCTGTGCGCAAAATATCTTAAATTAACAATCAAGCTGGGAGTGGTGGCTCACGCCTGTACTTGTCCCAGCACTTTGAGAAGACAAGGCAGGTCAGTCACTGGAGGTCAGGAGTTGAAGGCCAGCCTGGCCAGCATGGTAAAACCTTGTCTCTACCAAAAATACAAAAATGAGCCAGGCATGGTGGCAGGCATCTATAATCCTAGGTACACGGGAGGCTGAGGCAGGAGAAAAACTTGGACCCAGGAGGCAGAAGTTGCAGAGAGTCGAGATTGCACCACTGCACTCCTGCCTGGGAAACAGAGTGAGACTCCATATCAAAAAAAAAAAAAAAAAAAATCGCATCCTTTAATTATGTTTCTACCTTAAGTTGTATTTGTATTTTCCGGGCTAAATTTTACTATGATGAATTTATCAGAAAAAATATAGTATGGTGTCAATCATCAACTTTGCTATTTTTGAAGGTCAGATGGCATATTCTTTCAAAATGCCAGGGCTCTCATCCCAGTGAAATATTTTCAGTTTATTTTCTGGAGGTTGGGCTATTAAAATTATTGACAGAATTACAATCAGAACACTTTAAAATCCATCTTCTGTAATTTGCAATGCAGCTTGTAGTCTATTGGGGCTGCTGTGACAAAATGCCATAGACTGGGTGGCTTATAAACAACACACATTTATTTCTCACAGTTCTGGAGGATGGGAAGTCCAAGTTCAAGACATCAGCAGATTTGGTGTCTGGTGAGCACACACTTCTTCATAGACTTCCATCTTTCCACTCTACCTTGATATGGCTGAAGAGGCCAAGTAGCTCTCTCAACCTCTTTAATAAGGGCACTAATCTGAGTAATGCTAGATCTGTTCTTATGACCTAATCTCATTCCAAGGGCCCCACTTCCTAATGCCATCACCTTGCAGGTTAGGATCTTAACATAAGAATTTGGGGGAGGCCAAGACGGGTGGATCACGAGGTCAGGAGATCGAGACCATCCTGGCTAACACGGTGAAACCCCGTCTCTACAAAAAAATTAGCCAGGCATGGTGGCGGGTGCCTGTAGTTCCAGCTACTTGGGAGTCTGAGGCAGGAGAATGGTGTGAATCCGGGAGGTAGAGCTTGCAGTGAGCTGAGATCGCACCACTGCACTCCAGGCTGGGCAACAGAGTGAGACTCCATCTCAAAAAAAAAAAAATTAGGCCGGGCGCGGTGGCTCAAGCCTGTAATCCCAGCACTTTGGGAGTCTGAGGTGGGCAGATCACTAGGTCAGGAGATCGAAACCATCCTGGATAACACGGTGAAACCCCGTCTCTACAAAAAAATTAGCCAGGCATGGTGGCGGGTGCCTGTAGTTCCAGCTACTTGGGAGTCTGAGGCAGGAGAATGGTGTGAATCCGGGAGGTAGAGCTTGCAGTGAGCTGAGATCGCACCACTGCACTCCAGGCTGGGCAACAGAGTGAGACTCCATCTCAAAAAAAAAAAAAAGAATTTGGGGGAGACAAAAGTATTTAGACCACAGGACAGCTATTCCATTACTTTGATTTTATATTAATCTCATAAATGCTATGTTTAGCTATGTAGTCTATATCTTGACCCTATATAATCTTAAATAACATCCTTCCCTAGGATTTCCATGTTAAAATATCTAACTATAGATATGTTGTCTTTTCATATTCATTCTTTAAGACTTTTTTTTCACATGTTAAAATAACCCGAGATTCAGTAAAATAAACATATACACCAAGGACTATTACATCTAACCTTATATTGTTCAATATTTTCCTTAGCTTTAATAGAATTATCTGAATATAAAATAGTTTCCTTAACATTGTCAAGGTCTTTTGAGATTCAAATGCAGAGACAGGACTTATAGGCTCATTTTATGTGGGTGAGTGTAAATATACACATATGCAAACACACACACACACATATGCACAGATATATATGTGTGTGTGTGTGCATATAGATATATACACATCTCCATACCTCTAACTATACATATATCTATCTATCTACATCAAAAGAAAGATATCATGCAAACAGGGAAAAACAAATATTAAATTATATAACAAAATTGTTTTTGTTTGTTTGTTTTTTGAGATGGTGTCTCACTCTGTCACCAAGGCTGGAGTGCAGGGGTGCAATCTTGGCTCACTGCAACATCTGCCTCTTGGATTCAAGCAATTCTCTTCCTCAGCCTCTCAGGTAGCTGGGATTACAGGCACCTGCTACCATTCCTGGCTAATTTTTTGTGTTTTTAGCAAGGACAGGGTTTCACCATCTTCGCCAGGCTGGTCTTGAACTCCTGACCTCATGATCCACCAGCCTCAGCCTCCCAAAGTGCTGAGATTACAGGCTTGAGCCATAGCACCTGGCCTGTAGCAGAATTGTTTTTGAGAAATAATTTTCTCCTACATGAAAACTTACTTTATAATCAGAACTAGTCTTTAGACATATTGTCATGTGGAAATTGCACATGATTGCTTATAAAATATGTATGTTATATCTGATGTTATTTGTGGCTACCCCTACCTTACTTATATCACCAATCAGTATATCTAACTCAAATTTTATGATGAATCATATATGGGTCAGGAATATTTGCAATAATAATTAGGTTTCCTTTTAGAAAAACATAAGGTATGTTAAATCCTTATATATCACTCAGGACTTGAATTTCCAAATTCCATTCTGAAGAATAGTCATGGAATCACACAAAGATGTCACACTCTTACATTTGCATCTTCCATAATGTAGTGTCAGGGTAGTCTGTAATTCTCTTTGAACTTCATCTGGCTAAAGAAGAAAAAAATAAAAAAAGGCTCATTCTGCAAAGTAATTCCACGTTAGCACACAAGTGTTAAAGAAAATTATATTATGTTAAATAAAAATGCAGAACCTAGAATGAAGCTGAGCTTCAAATATTTTAATTATGTAGTGTTGTTTGTCAAACAGTTACAGATCACTCCAGTAAATCTTCCAGCTTCTAACTTAACAGCTTCTAGTTTACAATATATTCTCATATACCCTTCAAGATCAACAGCTAATAATCTTCAATTGTCAGAGTCACCCTGAATGATTTGCAGAGAACTCAGTATAAAGGCTCTCCAGTTTCAAGGTATTTTTAAGTTGGACAAGCTTATTCTGGTGTTTTTTCTCCATCCAGATAAACTTGGAGGAAACTCCCACCAGATTTTTAATATCTCACAGTGGGAAGATGAGAGAAAGCAGCTGCAGGAGCATATAAAAGAAGTGGTAAAATGGACATTTTTATAGAGTTAAGGCTGCCAAAATGTAGAAAGAATGGGAGATCCTTTCACTTCAAAACATCTTTTTCACAGAGCTAATAAAGGTGCAATGTTGCAGACTTGTAAACTAGTTAAGATTACTGGAATAAACAGACTAAATTAATGATACTTCTGCCAAGATAAATGGAAAATCCCACCTAACTAGATCATACTCCATTGGTGGAAATGAGAGGGATTGTGTTTTGTTTTTTACTCATAAATCATCAAATGGCCCAATGCCAAGTATTTTCAAAATAGCTATCATTTTTTTGATGACTACTAAGGAGAAAATGATTCCCAATGTGCTAAATCAGTGGATAAAGGTGAGAGGCAGTCCTGTAAACAGGACTTCAGCCTTTGGCTACAAAGTGTATCCTAACCCTCCACAGCCTCACCAACACACACAAACACCCTTTAATTGTGTAGAAACAACAGAGTCAATTCGTGGCTCCAATAAACTTTTGGAAATAGCTGAAGAATTCCTTCTCTTAATCAGATATAAATCTATCTATTCAGGAAGGGTAAAAAAAGCTTTCTTTTCTCCATTTTTCACCTTTACTTTTAAGCATTCTTGCTTCTAATTCTAATACTGCTAAATCAGTAGTTCAGCTACTTTGTTACTGAATTACTTCGGTGAGTTTTTGAATTTACTAGATACACTGCCATGATCAAATTTAATCACTAGGGATGTGATTAAATCTGAAAATTTTATTTGTACAATTATCCTTTGCATGTTTTCATATCTCAAAGATATAAATAAATATTTATTAGACAATGTCTACAATATTCCAAGTGCCCAGATAAAAATGGAAACAGTTGGAATGTTAAATCTACAAATCCCAGATGTTTAGAGGCATCTGGGTATGTCACTGAAATATTTAGTTTTCATCCAGATGTTTGGTGTTATGGTTGTTTCTTCAAAGCACAGACACTTAGGTTATTACATAAATATGAGTTATGGCATTACATGGATTCAACTTTCTACTAACCTATTTGCTTCTGGACACCTTAGGAAATTGTGTAACAACACAGATTCATAAGTCACTTATTTTGTCTGGTAATATATTGTGAAACCTAAAAGGACAGGTATTGTGAACTTACAAGATAAAGGGTGTAAGGTGATGTCCAAATAAGTTACATTTACATTTCCTTCATTTTCTTGACTGTGAGTACCTTAAGGGCGGGAACTATGTTTTATTTGTGCTTCAATACCTCCCATCTTTGATCTAACACAGTACAGGTTGCTGGACATTTGGTAATATTTTTAAATGTATGAATGAACGAATAGAGATCCCAAGTCACCAAAGAAATGTGAGAATTCTTGCACTCTATGTAGTTTATAAATTAATCTTATTATATAAAATATGCTTATAAATTTTAATAAAAATAATTCAAACACTTAGTTTTTAGTAAATAAAATTTTAGGCATTTGGATGACTATAATTTAGCTGTCTTAAAAAGAAAAACTAAAAGAAAAAGTTTTTTTTCATTACAGTCAATAAAGCTGGGTTAAAAAAATTATACTAAATTATACTATGAAGTCTTTTTATTTATAAATTGACTACTGTCCTACATTAATGACTATATTGACTTATAATCTGGAATTAAATTTGTAGATTTTGTTGGGGGGTTTGCTAATACTGTGATGCTAATAGAAAAATGTGTGTTTTTCCAAAAATCCTTCTCCACTTATTTTAATTCACCCCAATACTTTATAGCACATTTGAAAATAAATCTGAACATATTGACGTTTAGAGTTCTATGTTCTTCCTTCTCTTTTCTGTAAGATATGCCCATTATGTATTTGTTGCTATTTTTTGTTTCCTTGCCAATATCATGGAATTTCAATATCAAATATATAATCTAGTTTTTAAATGAAATAGTATATAAGGTATTAGAGTTACTCTATATAATCAAACGCATATTCTTATATGTATATATCTATTCCTATGTATATACATGTAGCTACTATTGGCAATTATTCCGTCTTTTGTCAATCTATTTTTAAAAATGAAATGGTAAAATTTCACATGATACACATAGAAAACAACACAAAATAGGCTATAATATATCTAAAATCAATATCATATTCTTACATTTAGAATTATCTTATTTAGAATTGCCCATAACAGTTTTTATACTGATATTATATAATTACTATACCCCTTCTCCTAGAAAAGGAAATATATGTAGATCTTTAAAAGTATATTTCTCCTCTTTTTCTGCCAGGATTATTTAGACTGAATGTTTCAGCTCTTGGGAACAATGATGATGATCATAACATATGTATTTCTTCCATCTGGAGTTGTCCATGAGAAAATATCCCTATAGGAAGTCTTGAAAGGCTTATGATTCCAATATTAGAAATATGAAAATTGAGGTAGAGAGAAGTAAAATTTTCTCAAATTCACACAAAATGAACAAGTAAAGCCAAAAGTAGAACCCAACTCACGTGCAATAGATCTAATGCAAAATACAATGTCAAGCTTGCAAAGGTAATTGAACTCAGTAGTATAATTACCTAAATTATAGTACAGAAAAATCGTGTCATATTTACAAACTTAATTATATCAAGTGGGAGAATTACCTGAATGATAGCAATCATATGGATGGCGTTCACATACTCTATATGCTTTATTTTTTTTATTCCAAATGCTTTAAAAATAGGAGATTGAAATATAATAGGAACCAAAAACCAAAAAACAAACAAACAAACAAAAAATACAGAATCTGGAATCAAACAAACCCCAGCCCTCAAGTTTAAATCCCGGCACCACAGTTTTCTTTCTGTGTAATCTTAGGTAAGTCACTTAACCTTTACCTCAACTTTCTCAGATATAATATAAGAATAATGGTAATAATATTTGGAAAACTGTATGAGAATACTGTCTATCCTTAAGTAGGTCTATAATAAAAGGCAATTACTGATTCTTTTGTTTAGTAAGTAATAATAATATGTGAACACCCATCAACTACTTTTTAGTGAATCGTCTTTGTACTATTTTTTCTTATTTTTATTGTCAAATTGATTACTATATGTTTGGGTAATATATGATACATGAATTTAACCATGACTCAAAGTGAGACCAAGAAAAATCCAGAATAGAGAAATATCTCAGTTTGAATATTTCACTGTGAAAGCATGCTGATAGAGCATCGTGATTTGGAGATCACTGATATAATAATGCCTTTGGAAATTTAATATATTTTTCTTCACTTTCTCTATAGCACTATTTACAGAAATTGAGATTATTTCTAAAATGAAAATAGAGAATATTCAAAATATTCCTAATATAGAAGAATGAAACAGAACTATCCCTAGCAGATATAGAGGTTTATTATAAAATTATAATTAATAAGATAATGTGGTTTTGTCACAGCTATAGAAAAAATAATATAGGAACAGAACAGAATATAGCAATAAAGCTATGCATATATGGAAGCTTGATTTATGAACACAGATGAAACAGTGATCACTGGAAAAAAGCTGAGTTGTTTAATAAATGGACCTGAGGCAATATGTTATCCATTTAAAATAAAGTAAATTTAAGCCTATTCCTCAGACTATATATACTAAAATCAGTACTTCATTGATTAACTACTTCAATTTGAAAGGAAAACTTTTTTTTTTCTTTTTGAGACAGGATCTTGCTCTGTCGCCCAGGCTGGAGTGCAGTGGTACAACCACCACTCACTGCAACCTCAACCTCTTGGGCTCAAGCAATCCTCCCACCTTAGCCTCCCAAGAAGCTAGGACTACAGGCACTGTGCCATCCCACCCAGCTAATTTTATTTTATTTTATTTTATTTATTTGTAGAGAAAGGGTCCCATTGTGTTGGACAAGGCAACCTTTAAAACTCTTAGAAGAAGACACAATAGAATATCTTAGTGGCCTCAGAAAATAGATTTTTTTTTTAAAAAAAGAAAACACAAAAACACTAGTCATAAAAGAAACAGTAGATAAATTTAAACATATTAATATTAAGAGTTTCTAATCATCCAAATACTCTAAGAAAAGGAAAAAGAAACAGCATACATTGAGAGAAGATAGATAGTAGCAGCCATGTAACTGTGGTCTCCAGGGAAGTTCCCATGATATGCTTATCAGAACACAAACGCAAGAATATCTATAGCAGCATTACATATAGAAAAAAAAAGAATTCAAATATCCATGGACTTTTCGAAAATTCATTCTGTCGTGCTATACTGACAGAATTTGGAATGTTGTCCAATGATAAAAAATGAATAAATACAGTCTCTTGAATCAACATAGATAAGGCAAAAAGCCTGCACTTAAGAACATTCCATTGATAAACCTAACAAACGAATAAAATTAAAGAGTATATTTTTAAAGTTACGTGTTATGAAAAACAATTGTTTTCTTTTTTAAGAAAGACTTGCAGATGATACACAAAATTCAGGCTTGTGGTACTTTTAGGTAGGGTAGACAGAGAAATACAATGTAGAAAGAACACTTAGCTTACTAGAAGCTATAATTATGAGGAATGCAATGTTAGAGAAACAGATTTCCTCCTAAACAAGATGCAATAATGCCAATAATATTCTAGTTCTGATAATGGATAGATCTTTAATGTCTGTTTGCTGTTTTTTTTTTTTTAACACGTATATGTTATATATATATATATATCTTTAAATGTATTAGGCAAATTCGATGAAGCTTTTAAAAGGAGAATATCTGTACAAAGCTGATGTGAATGATGTAGTATATAATCTTGGTGATTTAACAAATGTTGAGATTTTTTATTGTGACAATATTTTAAACAAATCACTAGATCAAATATTTGCTAAGTAAAATAAATGGATTAAGGTAGAAAATAAGAAGAATAGTTCAAAAGAAGATAGGCTCAGTGTGAGGTGGAATGGTCAAATAAAGATTTGTGAAAGCAGCAGTGGTTTCTAATGGCAGAGAATGGCCTTTCAGATGCCACTTAATCAGTAGCTCCCAGAACATGTTTTAAGTTGGTTCAGGAAATGACAGCTAGATGTCAAATCAAAGAAGAACTTAGGAGTGAGGGGGATTTGACCAATACAAATATTATGTTAGCTCCAATTCACAGAAACTCTTTATAGACCCAAGTACTTTGAGTAAATGACAAAGTTTTTCTCTAGTTCCATATTTTACACTGTATGCTGTAAAATACAAATACAGTACTTTTTATGCACCTTTTGAAAGTTTAAAAATTATTATGATGAACGTACAACCTGATTAAATTCAATGTGGATTTATTTTTTTTTCACTCCTTCATGGTGTCTTTGTATAAGCCTTTGAGGAGCTACTTTTCACTGATGACACTAAGGAGAAAAAAATGTCATTTTAATTATCTTTTTTCTTCTGTTTGTTTGTTCCCTTTCGTGGTTGAAGGTGAAAGTCTGGTTCCAAAACAGGCGGATGAAGTGGAAGAGGGTAAAGGGCGGACAGCAAGGAGCTGCGGCTCGGGAAAAGGAACTGGTGAATGTGAAAAAGGGAACACTTCTCCCATCAGAGCTGTCGGGAATTGGTGCAGCCACCCTCCAGCAAACAGGGGACTCTCTAGCAAATGAAGACAGTCACGACAGTGACCACAGCTCAGAGCATGCGCACTTATGATATATACACAGAGGACCAGCTCCATTCTCAGGAAAGAAATGTTGTGATGGCAAGCCTTACCCAAACATCGTTTACACAGAGAGATGACTATGGCAGTGATGTTTAATATTACTAAATCCAGGCATCTCGAATCTGTTTTTCATGATTTATAGAGGGTTTACACAAAGTGCCACTTATTAAAGAGCTTCCACAGTGAAGATGGAGAAGGTGAACTTGCTTTGAATATTCCAGATGTGTTTGGTCGTGTGTATGGCAGTGAGCAGGTATGTATTTGCTTTTGCTTGCACTGAAAATTAAATTGCTATCAAGAGCAAACTATGAAACGTTTTTATTCAAGATGCCTCCAAAGTGAAGATGCCGAGGATGAACTTGCATTGAACATTCCAGATGTGTGAGGTCATGTGTATTACAGTGGGCAGGTATTTGCTTTTGCTTGCACTGAAAATTAAATTGCTATCAAGAATAAACCATGAAACATTTTATCCTGAACAGCCACAGTGCCTGAAATCACTCAAGTGGATAAAAAGTGTATTTTAACTCTGTATATATTACCCTTAAGTCATTTTCCTGTCTTCACTAATTTAGCAATGCATTCATATTAGCTGATGAAAATAGGCACTCACAATGACAACCAGAGCCAGCTTCTTGTCTTTTTTATACATTTTGTCATCCCAGAGACAATCAGTATGTGCTTACCTGTGTTCAAGTAGAGAAAAATACAGTAGAGTCTGATAGGACATATTCTTGTACCACAGACAAAACAAATCTTATGTTGCATTTACTATCAACTGCTGCTAATACATTATTATAAAACTTACCTAGCTCCTGAATTCTTCCTATCTTATAGCTTAAAAAAATTAGGATCATAGGCAGATCAGTTACCTTGCAGAAAGAGCTTTGTATGACAGACATTGTCTTATTTTATATCTGTAAAATATTAGCTGTATGAATATGATTTAATTAACAAGGAAACATTTCTTCCTGATTGACAACAGTGTTAGACAAGGTGCAAAGCAGAACTGATTGCTCAAGTTGATAGAAAACAAAATTCTGAATATCTTCAAATTAAATTCGGTAAAAACACATTATTTTTTTCATATGTGATGTATTCATGCAGAACAACAATCTTTGTATTTTGTTTTTAAAATGTGTTTAATAAATGATCCTTTGTAAATAACTTTGGTCTCCCTACTATAATTTCCTTAATTTTTATAGGTTTCAATATCAATAATTAATGAAGTATCAAATCTATTTCACTTGTGCAAATCCAGATGATTATAATTAGTGAATTATTTACATTTTTTCATTTCTGATTTTTTTATTATGGCAGGAAAAAATCAATCCTTGTGTAATCAAAGGGTGCCTAAGAATGGAGATATATTAAGCTATTTCTCTAATTTGAAGAATACAGTGAATGGATTTTTGGTGTGTGTTTTATGAAGCCACAGATAAAAGTAGGAAAAAAGTATTAAATAATATTATTCACCACAGTGAGGACAATAAAAACAGTCATACATTTTTAAAGTTATGTCTGATATATGTAAGTTAATCCAACAGTGGTTTTATAGTCTGAATATGCAGAGCCTCTGATGTGAAATATAAGCTAAACAAGCTAATTAGAGTCCTGAGTCCTAGTGGGACTAATGTAAGAATTAAAGGATAGTATTAATCTAATGTATTTTGCATCATGCCTGATTGCACACGCATAGGGTGCCTGAGTCCTACTTATAACTTTACCACACTGTTTTTCATTTGTTTCATATTCTAAGCAGAAATGCTTGGAAACATTGCCAGCCTTCCTTCCCTGGCACAATCAGAAACAAATACAGAAAAACAATCAGTAAAAATTTCCAAAAACTCATCAGTTAATTGGCTTCACTTGCTTTAGAATGATTAGACTGACAAAAATTAGATTCAATATATTTTAACTTAATCTAGCATGATATGTAGAGAGTATTCCAGAAATAAAGTAAGTTTTTTTATATCACATTTTCCTTTTGTGTAATACATTTTATCTCAGTAGTTGACAGTATTTTAAAATTAACTGAAAATAGACCATTCAAATTGAAGTCTCCCAGACATGAAACAGACACTTTTCTATTAGTCACTTGAATTAATACAAAGTCTGTTTGTGCTGATGACATCCACTTGGGTGGACTGACTTTCTTATTGTAGAATAGGATTTAAATTCAAAATATCTTGACAAATTGGTGAAGTGGGAAGATGTAAATCAAATTGAGTTCAATAGGGACAAAGTGGAGAATAATTCATTTGGGCAGGAAAATAATTTCCAGAAATAAGAGAAAAGGACCCCTTAGAAGTAGCTAAAAGGAAAGCTAATGGTTGTAGCCAAATAGATGTAAGAATTCCAGTGTAGTATGAAAATGAAATAGGAAAAAGGGATTCCAAATAGATATAACATTCAGGAAATAGGAGGCTTTTGTATCATGGCCATATCTTTATTAGAGAATTGTAAGCAATCCTAAAATGAAATTTGATCCAGAGAGCACAAAGTGGTAGGAAAGGCCACATGGCTGACTGAAAAGAGACATCGCTTTCTTTATGATGAATTAAAATTATCTGCCGCATAAGACACCTGACACATTATCACATTGTCAACACACTGACAATTAAACAGGGAAGCCAGAGCAATTTTTACTAGTGGAACTTGCTATTTTTTTGAAAGTGTTTCAGTATCCTCCTGTCTTCAAACTGATGCATAGGTTAGCTACATTATACCCCAATATAATTTTAGAATTAAAATTCTTTGAGGAAAATTAAGATACTCTCATGAACTATTTGGGCTTAATTCACTCCAAAGGTGCCAAAAATCTGAAAGAACTCTACCTGTTTTTAATCTACACTGGACTCCTGGCATACCATGGTATCTTATTACATAATGCCCTTTTCATGTAATTCTATCTCAGATCCTGTGGCTCTGTGGAAATTCATAATAGCATGAAAGCACCTTTCTCTGAAAATAGTATGAAATCATGGTTAGGATGATTTTTTTTTTTTTCAGTAGGATTCAGAGGTATGAACACTACAAAGTTTTTCCAAAGACTGATCCACATATTTTTAACTCATTATTCACATGACCCCAATTACCTCCTACTTCCCATATTTACCATCTGCTGTCAGACTATATTTTCTTCTTCAGAAACCATGCATAATACCTGAGTTAGTCATATTGTTTTTTAAAGATGAAATAAATGCATTTTAAATAATCCCAATTACAGTTTTAATATGCTTATGAATGCCATTACATGAAATAAATGTGGGAATCACTTGTGAAATTCAATAAAAGCTTTTCTCAGACTAGTAAACTAAGACTAGAGGCCAGATTAAAATAAAGAAAATTGTAAAAATAAATATTTAGTAAGTTGTAAAAACAAATATTTTGTATTTCCAATGCTACTAATTTTTTAGAACATTTCTTAAATTCCTGGCGTACTGGTGACAACAAATGCTAATTTTCACCTGACAGAAGTTTTGAGAAACGATGGAGTTAAAATCAGTCTCAAGAATGGAGTATCCTGGTAGTGACTAAAAAGATTTAAAGAAAGTATTTTTCACTTTGATTTCTAAATACACTTAGGCTGGGGATTTTTAAGAAGCAGCCATTTATGCCATGCCGTATTTTCTAATAAAATGCTTTTAAAATAATTCAGTCCATATTTGAGGTGACTGGTATTTAGACTATAATATAATGTTTAAACTATGAACAACAAATACCTAGCTGGCATAGTTCTTTGAAATATTTGGGGGAATAACTGCATTTTCTTGGTAGCTCCCTTTGTTGCATTCTTTCAGTAAAAAGCAATCTAGAAATAAAAATAAATTTAAGCTACAAACATTCCAAATCTTACAAGCATGGAATATGCAGGATTGATCTGCAAATACTGTCATAAAAGTGGCTTTTTTGGTTATGTTTTTATATCTCCTGCCTAAAGCTGGTCAGGGTAATTGAGTAACAATCCTCATGGGCACTTCAACACTTCTGCTTTCAACTCTTGCAAAATGTTGCTAAAAGTAGTAGACAAAGGGACAAAAATGGCTCCAGAAAACAGGATTGCTACACCAAACTCTAAGAACCTATAAAAATATGCGGCTCAAAATTTAAATATTTTTTTCTTTAAGTAATTCTCTAATATCATGTATTTTTACAATACTCTTATCTTCACATTTACAACAGTTAAATACATTGAAAGTATAATTAAGACTAAAAAAATTTTACGTATTATTTTTCCCCTTAATAGCTAAATTTTATTCAAATGCAGCTTCAAACTGTAGTTTGAAAAATTCCAGAAAACTTTTTATTGCATCACAATGTATTTAGCCAGCTCAGTAATCCCCCTTTAAAATATTGTTTATTTTGGTTACAGATGGTTTTCAGAAACAGCTCCCAGAATAGAATGAATTCATAAATACAAATTATTGTCACATTCATTTCATGGAAGAGATGATACAGTGATTTGAGAACATAGTAATATCAAGTTTAGGCTGTACTTTGTATTTCTGTACTTCAAATAGTGATTCACTGAGGTAGACATGTTTTTTTTTAAATTAAAGAGTAATCAGATGGTTTGGGAGCAATCAATTATCCTATAATTATTTAAGTGCATGCTTTGTTTTTGCATATATGTAATAAATATAGTTGAAAACATTAAAAATTATTTTTTGCTCAATACATATCAATTTTAAAAACAATAATTAGAAAATACTTGTCATTAAGAATAGGTAGTTTTTTATTTTTTTATTTTTATTTTTTATTATACTTTAAGTTCTAGGGTACATGTGCACAACGTGCAGGTTTGTTACATATGTAGACATGTGCCATGTTAGTGTGCTGCACCCATCAACTCGTCATTTACATCAGCTATAACTCCCAATGCCATCCCTCCCCCCTACTCCCTCCCCACAATAGGCCCCGGTGTGTGATGTTCCTCTTCCCATGTCCAAGTGATCTCATTGTTCAATTCCCACCTATGAGTGAGAACATGGGGTGTTTGGTTTTCTGTTCTTGTGATAGTTTGCTGAGAATGATGGTTTCCAGCTGCATCCATGTCCCTACAAAGGACACGAACTCATCCTTTTTTTTGGCTGCATAGTATTCCATGGTGTACATGTGCCACATTTTCTTAATCGAGTCTGTCACTGATGGACATTTGGGTTGATTTCAAGTCTTAGCTATTGTGAATAGTGCCGCAATAAACATATGTGTGCATGTGTCTTTATAACAGCATGATTTATAATCCTTTGGGTATATACCCAGTAAGGGGATGGCTGGGTCATATGGTATTTTTAGTTCTAGATCCTTGAGGAATCACAAGGATAGGTAGTCTTTTAAAAAATGACCATTACTGGCTTTGTTTTTCTTTAAAGAAAGGTGGTTTATTCTACCTTTTCCTGAATATACTACTGTCAATAAAGGAAAACAATCAGTCAAGATCCTCCTAATTTTCCTACTTGATGAAATGTTGGACCCAAACTGTTATTTAGGATCAAGCTATTAATTCAATTGGATTATTTCTTTGGTTTTTATTCTTCTAGGGCAGAGGTTAATTATTTTCTTTGAACTCAATCAACATTGAGATATAGTAATTTTTCATGATCACAGATATATATGATGTAAGAGAGTGTTTAGGTATTAAAAAGCAGCAAAAAAGTTGAAAGAAAAGTGGATGCTAAACTGATAGAGAACTTAAAAATACTTCTTGAATTGTTCAATATCAAAAAAGAAATTGGCTCATGAAATTGCACATTTTTTAGAAGTATCACCATCTTAACTTCTTTTAGAAGAACGTATGAATAAGTCTTTCAAAGTTGACTTTGACTACCACATTTTTGGGCAAATTTTTGCTTACTGGAGGAATGTGATTGTATCCAGTGTCAAAGAATGATGATTGGGCAAAATCTTATCATTTGTATCTGAAATAAAATATTTGCTAAATGCTATGAAATAAAAATCAAAGGAGATATATCTTGTTTGAATTCAACGTAAAAACAGACCATAAATCAGATTGGTTAAATGAAGGGATGTTCAATCGTGACCATATTCTTATCCGGAAACCTCATATAGATTTAGGCGTCCTTGCTAACAATATATTACACTTGATCTTAGCCAAAAGGCTAAGAAACAATGCTAACATACATTAAATCATGTTCAGATATTTCCTTAGGATAAATGCATTTTTTAAAAAGAACATATAAGAGAAACCTTTTTATTCACATGACTCATAGTTTTAGAAAATATGTAACTGTATAAATGTATATTTTTAAATAATTTTGGAAATACACTGTATATGCTGCTCTGTAAGTGGAGGTGTTTTTTGCATAATAATAAAATATAAATATGTCTAATAGCTGAACAGTATTTCTTTTTATGGATCTATTATATGGTATTTAGCAATCTCTTACTATTAGATATTTATTTTTTCTCCAAGTTTCCCTTTAATAACATTGAAGTATTTTGTTTACATACCTGTTTGTAAAATTTAATTTTTCCCATAAGGGGATTTTGTAGAAATTGTATTATTTGAGACAAGAAAGTATGTTTATTATTAGGACTTTAAATACACATTGTGAATTTTGTATCACAAATATACACTCATTCCAATACCTATTTCTCCATAAATATGATAATTTTAATTATTAGAATTTTAAAAAATCATTTGGAATCTGATGATAAAGCCTATCTTAATTCATATTTGTTCAATCGTTAATGAAGTTGAACATCTTCACCTATTTATTGATAATTATAGTTTTTAAATTATTGATCATAGTCTTAATTTTTTCAGTTATAATGTTTCTTTTCTTATTAATTGGTATGAACTTTTTACATATTAAGTGTATTAAGTTCTGATATGTCATGTTATATAGTTATAAAATTATGAAGTTAAAAATTAAGAATTTTGCTACTTTGGTAAATTTCCAGAGTATGTTACTTTTTAATAAGCAACAGGTAATTAGTAAAGAAATTGACCAAATGAAAAAACCTATACATTCAGGACTCATTTCTTACATATGTAAGCAATAGACTAAACGAATATATCTTATTTTATTTTCAGTAAATCTTTTACTTATTAATAATACAAAAATTCTAAACTACTAAATAGCTACATTATTTCACTTAGTAGGAGGTCATGCAAATGATATCTTAATAGTAACAAATATAATTATTATTAAATCTCTTAGGTCTTTTGGTTTGGGGAAGACAACAAGAACACAGACAAACTTTGATGTCTCCGTTAAACATATTTTCTTCCTTTAGGGGCAGTAGTATATCCACAAAAAGTTAGAAAGGCAAAATAAACAGCTTTTTTAAACAGAAAAACAAAGCCACAACAATAAGGCTACCTATCCATAATGACAAGTATTTTCTAATGATTACATCTTTACAACTTAGATTTCTTCTAGAAGTTGCCAACCATGTCTTCCAGGCAACTCACATATGTAGCTGTGAAAACACTAGATAGAGCTGCAAAGATAAAAATATGCCTTTAAAAAGTACCATTGTGGTAAACTTTCCTTGATAGGCATGGGGGAGCAGGTGGGTGTGAGAACTGCGCCTTTTAACAGAGGCATGAGGTCTTAGAAAGAGGAAGAAACAAATGCTTTGAGGGAATCTTTTTCTTGGTCTTTTACTTTTTAGAGGAGCAATCAAAATGAACTACAGATGTATTAAAGATCCTGTGTAAATGCTAATGTTAGTTATAAATTTATTGGTGATAATAAAATCCATTGTTTATCAAATTTTTCCCCTACTCAGGATGCTGAGGCGGGAGAATTGCTTGGGGCCAGGAGTTGGAGTCCAGCCTGGACAACACAGCCAGACCTCCATCTCTAGAAAATAAATTTAAAAATTAAAAATTTCATGCGTGCAAAGCATTATATAAGTTGCTATAGTGAGAGCCAAATAGAAACAAATAGAAAATCATTTCTTGTTCCTCATGAGGACTTTGCTTGTTAATTTTTTTAAATGTACCTTAAACCTATTGAAAAACTTTAAATTATTAGTGGACACCATTATGGAGAAGCCTATATAACAT
Organism: Colobus angolensis palliatus; assembly: GCF_000951035.1. Taxonomy (NCBI): domain Eukaryota; kingdom Metazoa; phylum Chordata; class Mammalia; order Primates; family Cercopithecidae; genus Colobus; species Colobus angolensis. The sequence continues at coordinate 718,863 of NW_012111364.1, forward strand.
TCTGATATTACAAAATTAATGAATCAAAGAAGTTGTTCACAATAATATTACTTTAAATTTGCTTTCATTTTTTTTCAGCCTACCTTGGCCAATATTTTATTATACTCAAATTAATTAGTTCATTCATTCTATAAATATTTCTGTACTAATTTTAGGTAATGTTCTGCTCAATCATCATTTAATTTGCTGTGTTATTGATTTCTGTTAACATATTCCTCAATCTTGAAGAACATTTTAAATAATTGCCTATTCAGCATTTCTGTGGACATTGTTCAGCCCAGTTCCATTTTGTTAATGCACAAAGCAATTCAATTTCTTTGAATATGGGCTAGGAGCAGCCAAAGCCGTCCTTGCAGTACCTTCAGAGGCAGTTAATGAGGGCTGGCTGACATTTACGACTTACCTTCTCTGTGTGTTTAACTATTACTATTTTTCCACCAGTAAATTTTCAAGCTGCTGTGGCAAAGCCAATATTGATTCTGACATTTATGCTTTATATTTTGAAACTTATTTTGATCATTACTTATTATTTTATTGCTGTTACTTTGAAAATATTATACATTTTCATTGTATAAAATGTCATTAGATCATGCAAAAAGTTTATTTCTTGTAAATAATTAGGAGTTTGACTGCATCTACAGTTCCTTGTGTTATTCTTTCTAATCAAGAGTTCAATTACATAAAATAATCAAAACGTGACCTAAAGATGTTCAAAATAATTTTGATGAACATGTTCAAAATTTAAAAAGCCATCTGCATTAAAAAAATTTTATTAATAAAGCTGTATGAAACAGTGACTTTTCTCCAAGTAGCAGTAGAAGTTCTAGATAGTTCCCTGGGCAAGAGGACAGAAGAATACAATGTCCTACACTGAAATCACTTAACAAACTGTCTAGGGTAATGTAACACATGAAAATAGCTGTCTCTCCTGTTTTCCATTCTTCTTCTGTTGTATATAATCAATTTTCTACACCGCAGCTACAGCAGTCCCTCTAAAATGCAAATCAGATTAATAAGCGGTTCATAGTGACTTGCAAATGTAAAATACCTTATGAAGACTGTAATGGTCCATAATGAAACATTTTTACACATTTTTAAAAAGACAAATGAGATCATAGCCCTTCTTTGCAGAAAACACTCCAATGACTTAGAATAAACCCCAAGATTCTTACCTGGGCCTCAAAACACTGTAGTATCTGGCCACACACTGGTCACCCATCTTGTTGCCAACACTTTCCCGGAATAACCTCGCAGCTCCAACCGCTCATGGCTTCCTCCTGATCTCTGCCCACACTGAGATCACTCCTGTCTCATTCAGGCTTGTATTCCCAATCCTGTTGCCTGGAATGCGCTTCCACCACATACATTTGACTTACTTCCTCATTTCCTTTAGTTTTTTACTTCTTCACATAGCTAATATCTGATCTTCTCAAACAAAATGGCACTGTGACATTCTACCATTTTAAGAAGTACAGTGTTGTTTTTCTCTTACCCCTTGGGTAGTTATCTACTTAGCTTTTTCCCCTTATTGAGTGTAGGTTTCATAAGAGCAGAGACTGTCTATTATGTTATTTATATGTCTCTAGCACTTTGAACGGTCTCTGGCAGCCTCATCACCAACCCACATCCAGAATTTTTATGAATTAGAAAAGGGCTGCCTCAAACACTAGCATTGCCTGGAGACCACCATAAAAATGGTATAACTCTATGCTAATTGTGAAGCAAATTATACCCCCTGAGGTGTACAATTCATAATTTGCACTACTATAATAAGCACTGACTCTGAATTTGACAATTTGCAATGATCAATAAATATTTTTGAGTACTTGCATGAATTAAATGGCATAAGATCCATCCAAAAAATATCTGTATATCTAAATTAATATAGTTGAAAACTAAATTAATATAGTTAAAAAATGAATATTTTTTAATAGGGAGTCTACAAATATCACAAATCAAAACCAAAATCTGGTTATGATCTTTCAAATATCATTGCACTAATAATATGCAATCAGAAGAGAATAAGTAGAAAGAAAAGTTAAGAGCATGTTTTAACAGATGTTCATACATGATTTAGAGAAGAAGGGAAAATTTTCCTTCTTAAATGCCCATCTTGAAATTCTCACTTTTTTTTGCAGACAGTTTGGCTGGCTTCCAACATACATCATTGCTTGTCTGGTATGAGGAATGCCATCTGTCCAGTATGGAAGTCCTTTTTAAAAAACGGGCTGCTAATTATGCTCTGGGCAGGTGCTGTTAAAGTAAAATCAGGTGTCAAGCTTACAATTGCCTAAAATGACCAAAATATACTGAGAAAGAATGGTATTCCATATTGTAAAATGGAATTTAAGCATGGCATGTAGGCATTCCATTTTTTTGGGTGTTACAGAGGTCAGGTTGCATAGCAAGGTTGTAAAACTTTTAAACTACTTCACTTCCATCACCAACAGTAAGAGAAAGCTTTACTTTAAATCAAGATTATTGACTAGATCAAAGTTAAATATTTTCTTACTATAGTATCTTCCCAATTATATATTTTTAAATGAAAGTCAATGAAAGAGGAACCTGAAAAGTATAACAGCTAATTCTAAAATACATAAATTAATTTAGTGAAACTAGAATCAGTCTTCCATAGTTATTAATTGGAATTCCTTGTATAATTACAGGAAATAGGCCTCAATAGACTTATTTAGCTCCCTGCAGGAAAAAATGATCAATTTATTTTATTTAAATATATTAATCATTAGAAGTATTACAGCTTGTCTCAGTTTTACTACAGATTCATGATGATATATTTGATACTATCCTAACTTGTAGGTAGCAAAGTAGAAAATTCTATTGTAGATAAATTTTAAAGCATGAATATGAATATTGGCACTACAATTAGAAAAGTTTATTATAATTATACGAATCTAACTTTGTTATTGCCTTTATGTGTGACTTATTTTCTGCTTGCAATACAGCTAATACATTTTGTCATTTAATCTTCATGGTAGCTCAGTGGCTAGATTCCATTATTGTTCCAGGTTTCAGGTGAGATTATTGAAGTTTAGTTGAAGCATCACAGAGGACAGTAACTGGCAGAGCTCAGGCTTGTATTTCTCCAGATCTGTTGAACTCCAAAGCCTGTGTTTTGATTACTCCATAAGTGGTCTCAGATTTACTTTATTAGCCAATCTAATCTCATTGGAAATATCATTAGCATAGTAAACTATTTTCATTACATATTACTTGGTCACAGTCAAAATGTCAGCCATTGTTGTCAAGGCAAATAGGACCACAAAAAGGAAGCTTAGCGGTCCCTCTCATCATGTAATTAGTGGGTTTGTTAAAGCCAATAGGCAAAAAGTGGAAGGCTTATCCTTACATTCAATTTCATTTAGTTTAGTTATCTTGTTTCTCATCAAGCTGTGGATTACAAGTATCAAATAGAAAATGGAAAGTTTTTGCTTCCAGACACAGGGCTATGAACAGAATTAGCATTTTAAATATCAAAGAATACAGAATAAAAACAAAAAGTAATTTGGAGCTATTGCCTTTAGATTAAAAATGTGCCTATTATAGTAGTATAAGAGGATTTGGTTATTATGACCTATAGATAGAATAATTCATTGCAGTGGGAACTTGCTAGAGATGCAAATTCTGAGGCTCCACCCCAGATCAACTGAACCAAAAGCTCTAGAAATGAGCTTAGCAATCTATGAAGCTACCAAAAGAAATGATAATTTTCCAGAAGCAACATTTTTGAATTGCCCTGATATGTAAAGAATAACAATTTTAAATACCATTAGGCGAGAAAAAATATTTTTAAATCTGTAACTAATTTTAAGAATTTTCATAAACCATCTTTGTTCTTATTTTATCTAGTAAAACAGCAAAACTTCTAAAATACAAATTATCTTGAGGTGAATTTTGTAAAGTAGTTATCTCAAGTCACATGTTTGAAATTTGGAAATAGTATTGATGGCAGTGGTGGCCCACCTGGAGCAGCCACCACCGAGATGCTGACTGCAGTGGAGGTGAGGCAGAGCTGCACGCTCCAGGGAGCCAGCAGGAGCTGGGAGCAGGCAGGATTCCCACCCTTCCGGATGCAACCGTAGCTGCCCAAATCGTGCCTGCCCAGGCAGGCCTCCCTGTGACGTTGGGGGCTGGGAGAAGGCAGCAGCACTGCCCTTCTGGGCACAGCTGCAGCAGCCCAAATCACAGTGTGGATCCAGGTCTCCCTGTGCTCTTGGGGGCGCAGGAAGGGCCCCCATCTCTGCAGGTTTGGAGATGTCTGCTCCTGCAGCCTGGCTTCTCCTCACTCCTGGCACACATGCTCCAATCTTGGAGTGAGGATGGGGCAGAGCCTGGGCACTGTTGCAACCCAGCCGGGTGTGGGCACTTTTGGGGCAGTGCTCACACACACCTGCCCTCTGCCACCATGGCCCCTCTAAACTCTGGGCACCAGCAAGCATGAGAGGGAGGGCTGAGAGAGTGCAGAGAGCAGTTTGGTGCTAATCTGCAGACAGCCCTTGGCACAGCCTGGGCAACATGAATGGGGGCAGGAAGCAGACAGCCTCCTGGGCAAAAGAGGGCAGGTCTCTGATGAAGTCTTGCCTTCAAGTCAGTGAGGGCCTGAAGCCTGGGGACCAGATAGCTGGCCCAGCAGACTTCAGTGGGAGTTTGCAGGGCTTTTTCCGGCCACTGCCCATGGACGAATCAGCATGCACTTCCTCTCCTCTGCGGTCCATAAAAGCCTCAGACCCAGGCAGACTTAAGTAGAGGATGGAACAACCAGCTGCAGAGAGGAGCAGCCCACTCCAGGGTCTCCTCTCTGCTGAGAGCTGAAGGGACAACAGCACTGCCAGCTGTGGAGAGGAGCTTTCCACTCCAGAGTCCCCTCTCTGGTGGAAGCTGAACACTCAGTGGGACACACCAGCTGCAGAGAGGAGGTACTCACTGTGAGTATCCTCTGAGCTATTCTATCACGCAATAAAGCTCCTCTTTGCCTTGCTCACCCTCCACTTGTTGGCATACCTCATTCTTCCGGTGCATGAAACAAGAAATTGGGACCTGCCAAAAGGCAGGGCTAAAAAAGCTATAATACAAACAGGGCTGAAATACACCCCCTGCTCATTATGTTGCTTGCAACAAGAAGGAGAGAAATGGGAAGGAGAGAAGAGCTGTGGCCCTTCGGAGACCCCAGACCTAGGAGTTCCCCATCCAGGGCTATGACATCCATTTTGGGGCTCTGCAGTTCCTGGCATCTCCAAGTTTCTGGGCAACACCACATTCCTTGGTGCCAGCATGGAAGTTGCTTGTCATATGACTGGTTCAGCCACAGCCTCACGGGGAGCCAGCACCTGTGCTGGTGCCTGGAGCTGCCTGCCTTACCGCAGCCAGCATGTTTGGCTGTGCACAGTGGCCAGACCCCACGCTTGCCCACACACCCCTCACCACTCCATTCGGGACTCGCCCCTGGCAGGTGTGGAATTCAGGTGAGTAGCATGAGCTGAGTGCAGCCTACCAGGCCAAGTGGGAGGAACGAGCCCAGCAGGTTTGAGCAAAACTCGGCAAAGGAACCACTGGCCACAGAGGTTTCCAGCCAGAAAAACATTGCTCCAAGAATCTCATGACAGAATATTTAGCACCCTAATAACAGTAATTACTTTTATCTGCCACGTGTAGTGACTACATGAAGTGTAGTCTTCTAAGTCCCCTAACACCTAAGGCAACAATACTAGTTTGGAGCATTAGGGAATTAACCATTTTTAAAGTTTTGGAGAGCATATAAATATACTTATATATGATTTTAAAATGAATTTTAGTTTGGAAATGCTAATATTATGATTTTCATTAGTAGAAAACACATGAACACATGTGCACACACATACACACATACAGCTTTTCAGGTTAATACCTAATCATTTAAAAATATCTGTCAAGATTAATGAGTTCAAGTGCCAAAACCCTATGGGAAGCACAAGCATAAAAAGGGGAAAAAGTACTATTATTGTTGTATAAAGAACACAGTCCAAAATGTGCATTTAAACTGCAGTGTCAGTAAAAAAAAAAAATGAGGTAGTTAAATATTAAAAATATCAAGAAGAAAAAACTCCCTACATCATCACTATATAAAAAATACTCAGCTAAAATCAATAATAAAATATTTACTATTTTTGTACTTTTAATGGAGTCAGTACCCCATTTTAAGTACTATGGTACTGCTCTATTGCAATCCTGAAGTAGAGTAAATTATAAAAAGACCAAACTTGGGAGGTTTTATTATTTCTTCTGCAGCCATAAGAACACACAACTGCCTCAAAAATATAAAATGTTTTTGCTATTCATAGATAAAACATAAGAAATCCTTACCCTCAACACATCTTATGTTTCGCTCCAAATTTTATTCCTTCTCCAACCTCACACCCTAATCATTCCCTCATAAGAATGAATGATGGATGAATCAGTCAAGAAAGAAAGAAAAACTCAGCTTCTTGCTATAAGCTTCTCCCTTCACCCTGTGGGGTCCCTCTCTGATCCCACGATCTGCCATGGAGAATACAGATTTCTTTAGATATTTATCACTTCAGATTCTCTCCAAGCCAAGTGAATCTGACATTATCCAAGTCCGCATATTAAGATGAAAATGGTCTGAAATATTTTAAGAAAATAAGTGAGCGCAAATCAACACTGGCTACCCTTGTCCAATGGAGAAGAAAAAAGAAAGGACTATAATATTGTTTAAGGGAAAATGACATAGACTAGAAGTATTTTCAAATCATGAAACATCTATGATTCTAGATCTTTTAATTCTTAAATGTAGGATCCAAAATATCTTTCCATTTCTTCCTAAAATATCTCTAATAGTTTGTCTAGAGTTGTTCTATGCTGATAAATGCTAGCGAGCATCTTGCAAATTATCCTACTGTTCTCATCCTACAAATGAGTAATACTGTCAGTTTCAAGGAGAACTGACAGTATTACTACTTTCACAAATTAAACAATTAGAACATATGGTATATTGAGACCATGATGAAATTATGAGATTGTAAATTATTTTGCATGCAATTTAATTTTTCATGGCAAAAATTAATCTATGGTGTCTATTTGTAGTGAGTGACTCGGTAGCAAAACACATAACTACATATTTTTAAGTAACATGACCATAAACTATGCAATTCAACAAAACTGTGTAGGACAACCAGTGTTGAATTGTACTCAACATTGACTGATGAGCGATTACTCTTACGATTGCATAGGACTATTCTCTTACCTAGACCTTGTTATATGATTGTCTTTCTAGGGAGTTCAGTGACTTGCTGTGTCCATTGCTTAACCAAATTTTGTTATTAACTTATATTATCTATCATTGTTCATTAATAAATAAAATTGATTTTTATAAAAAATTAACTCTTGCTAGAAGTTTCGATCAGACACCCTCATGGTCCTGCTTTCACAGGTTCAATCTACCGTACGTGTCAACGTATTTATCCAGGTTTCACCTGAGTGCAGGATTCTGGAGCATCTCTGAAAGTTGTTCCAGGGATTTACTTTCAACAATCAATGCCTTTATTTATTTATTTATTTTTTTTTTTTTTTTTGAGGTGGAGTCTGGCTCTGTCGCCCAGGCTGGAGTGCAGTGGCCGGATCTCAGCTCACTGCAAGCTCCGCCTCCCGAGTTTACGCCATTCTCCTGCCTCAGCCTCCGTAGTAGCTCGGACTACAGGCGCCCGCCACCTCGCCCGGCTAGTTTTTTGTATTTTTTAGTAGAGACGGGGTTTCACCGTGTTTGCCAGGATGGTCTCGATCTCCTGACCTTGTGATCCGCCCGTCTCGGCCTCCCAAAGTGCTGGGATTACAGGCTTGAGCCACCGCGCCCGGCCCAATCAATGCCTTTTAATGTCTTAGAGTAGTTTAAAAAAAAGACAAAAACTAATCTAGTTTATAATATAATTTACCATTTTTCTGCACTCAAGGAGATAATATGATACCTAAATCTCATCTCAAAGGTGTAGCTTTTTCCTTTTCATTGGATTTACATAGTCATAAGGAGCTTCTACATATCCTTCACAGTATTTATAGTCTTTTCCCCTTTTTAGCTCCTAATAAAACACCACATCTGTCTACATGATATGACAAGAGATGGGAAAGAACGCATCAAGAGAGAAAGGTTTAGGAGTTTCTATTCTAACCCACACCATTTGCCTGGGACTGCTCCTCCTAATCTCCTTGTAAACATTCGGTAGCTTGTGACATTTTATACAAATGAAGAAAAAATTTCCATGTTTGGAAAAACATCATATACCATATAGATCTTATGCAGCTAGTCGAGGAAAAGGAAGAATAAAATATTGTAAGAAAATAAGAACATATTCAAAAGGTAAGGAAAGAGAGCATATTATTGCTAAAAGCACAATGGCAGGATGCTGCTCTTTTGCACAATCCTGGGACAGTCAATATTATAGAACTCCTGTGTCAAAGGGAGAGCTCCAGAACACCTACACATTAGATTGAAGTAAGTTTTACATACGTATGGTCTACTAAAAATATAATTAGGGAATCGTCTTCTGTCAAAAGCAATAAAGGTTATTTTTTCCTTTATGTCTCTTACTCGAAATTTTTTTTTAACTTTGTGTTTTGAATTCACTTTAAAGATCCTTAGTAAAAAAAAAAAAAAACTGGATAGGAAATTGCAATTGCAATTATTTTATCTTTCATTCACTTCATTTTGATGCTATTCTTCCTTTCAAAATTCCATTTAACATTTTTCTGAGGCTGGACACAATGGCTCACACCTGTAATCCCAGCACTTTAGGAGGCCGAGGCGGACAGATCATTAGGTCAAGAGATCGAGACCAGCCTGGCCAACATGGTGAAATTCTGTCTCTACTAAAAGTACAAAAATTAACTGGGCATGGTGGTGCACGCCTGTAGTCCCAGCAAGAGGGAGAGACTCCATCTCAAAAAAAAAAAAAAGTCTGAAAGATGGTAGTATATAATTTTTTTTTAAATATATGCCAGTTGGTTAACATCTTCTCATCTTTTGGGAAAAACTAAATCGTATTATTGTCTACACTCTCACCATGTCTTTCCTTTCTGAAACTGTTCCCTGAACTCAATCTTGTCCTTGGAAAATCTAGCTGGGTGAAAGGTATATGTGAGATGGTTCTCAAAATGTCGGTGTCTGTATATATTCTCTGTCCCTGAGCCTCTGATGCAGCTGAAGGAGCAAGGGTCTATTGATAATCACAAGTCAGTTGTGAACAGATCTCTGAGGTTGGCACAAAGGCTGAAATTGGAGGGACCAAGGAAGACTGACTCCCTAATCTCCTTAAGTTTTTAATATTGTTCTGTTTTTAAACTATCGCTTTGAGTTCTGACTTTTGGAAACACATTTTTTTTTCTAGGAGATTACCACATTATTTTTCTGTATCTTACCCCTGCCTTTCTGCTAAAAATTCATAATATGCTTTGCTTTGGTCTTGACGCAAGCTTTCCCCTTGTTTAGGAAAAGTGTTTACTCTTCACTCCTGCTTCTGTGATATTATATTTAAATTACTATTACCGTTTTAGTCAATGAATTACATTTTGCTGTTAGTAGTAGTTTTATCTCTAAAGTGTCTATAAATCCAGCTGTAGGAAATTGGGTATAATGACAAGTATTTTTAGCCTTTCATCGCAAGTACTATTACAGAAATTTTCAACTAATAGTTTCTTTCAGTCAAAATGACATTTAACAAAATACTCATATACGGTAAATGAATATTATGGCCCCATATTAAGGCTTTGAAAATATGTATATAATTTAAAATATAATCAAATGTATATTTCCCAATAGTAGGTTTTACATGAAACATGTAGAGAAGTAATTTTAATAATCCAGGATATATCAGTTTGTTTGATTATAGCTATAGACCTTATATGTCTTCATATATTTTAGCAGGAAAATGATTTTACCTTATTTCTAGTTAAATTATTATACAGAAAATGTTAAGGCATCTTCCTAGCTTATTTCCAGCCACTCCCAGAAACCCCAGACACTGGAATCACAATTTACTGGTTCTATGTGCTACTGTCACATCTCCAAACCTTGGATTACTATTTTTTTTTTGACACAAAGTCTCGCTTTGTTACCAGGCTGGAGTGCAATGGCACAATATCGGTTCACTGCAACCTCTGCCTCCCAGGTTCAAGCAATTCTCCTGCCTCAGCCTCCTGAGTAGCTGGGACTATAGGCCTGCACCACCACACCCAGCTAATTTTTGTATTTTTAGTAGAGACGGGGTTTCACCACATTGTCCAGGCTGGTCTCAATCTCTTGACCTCGTGACCCACCTGCCTTGGCCTCCCAATGTGCTGGGATTACAGGCTTGAGCCACCACGCCCGGCCACAAATATTTTTCTTTATATAGCCTAGGAGTGATTTATACACTCATTTTTCGCCATGAAAATAATTACCATTTATTGGAAAGGGATTTTTATGTAAATATGCCAAGAGAGAGAAAGAGAAAAAAATCACATAGAATTTAGCATGTTCATGTAATTACAGATTAGATTAAGGTTTGCAAGCAATTAAAAATGTAAATCTCTTTAGTTATTTACCATTTCAGATATTATTAAATCATTATATATAGACTGGAATTGAGAGAGGAATGTCTTCTGTAAAGCTGCAAACTAAAGGAGACAATATATTTCCAGCATATACTGATGTTTCAGTAGCATCACGTTTCCAGTTGAGTGGGAAAAGCACACTGAGATTCAACAAATGGACTACGAGTTTTATGAATTGTACTTCAAATATGTAAAGTAATACTTCCATTTCTCTTTTATAAATTTGCCTTTCCTTTATGCACTTAGAAGAGTTCATTACCAATATGACAATTTGTATGTTTTAGATTTTCACCACATAGCTATTTCAGATGAACAGTAACAGGTGGCAAAGCGTTCACATCACACATATTCAGGCTGCCAGTGATGGCAAATGCAAACAGTCAGGTCCAGACATATAAAAAATATTGTTTTCCTAGACACTTTTCCTGTAATAGGACACATCTCCACCTGGAATAAATCCACAGATACTTCAAAGTGTAATAAATCCCCATCCAAACTTATTAGCTCTTTCATTTCCTAGACCCACTCCTCCTGTGTTATGTCCTACTCAATTTATACCACTGCCATCCTCCTAGATGCCCAAGTTAGAATTTTAAGTCAAATGTGCCTCTTCCTTCTGCTTTATTCTCTATTTTAACACTGAAACTGATGGTAGATAGTTCAGTTAACTACGCTTTAAGTCTATTGTTTTGGGCCCCATCTTTGGTCTCATTATCTTGACAAAGACGTTCATTAGCACTGGAGATCTGGATGATTTTATCTTTCTCCAGAAAGGATTTGTTTCCTTCTGAAATTCTTTTAGGGTAGGGCATATAACCTTAATTCAATAAGGTTAATTATTCAATAATTATTGAATATTAATTATATTCAATAATTCAATAAGGAATGAAGTAATTTGAAGCTGAGTTTTAATCTATTGTAGGGATGATCTACTTCTAATTCTTCCTTATTCTTGCAAGTCTTTGGGTCTCTCTTCATTATTGGAAAGAAGAGCTTTAAGTTTTGCCCCATATCCCACACTCACCTTGAGCTCCAGCAGATTGCTGAAAGTTCTACTGAGCTTCAGGTTCTGTCAACTATTTTCTCTCAGTCCAGTCATTTAGCCTCTTAGTTGATCCCTGGAATTATCACTAAATGTCAGCATGACTTATTTTCACTTGCCTTCTCCTGAGAACCTTAGCTTATCAAGTCCTACCTACACTGTTTGCTCTCTAATATCTTAAAATAGGGGTGACTTTAAAAAATATGGTAAAGTTTACACAACATAAAAGTAACCCCTTTTAAAGTGAACAATTCAGTGGCATTTCATACATTCACAATTTTGGACGATCACTATCTCTATCTAATTCCAAACATCATCCCAAAAGAAAACTCTATACTCATTAAACAAGTACTTCCATCTCCCTCTTACCCTTCTAGAGCCCCTGAAAACCACCAGTCTAGTTTCTGTCTCCATGAATTCTGTCTCCATGAATTTCTATTCTGGGTATTTCATATGATGGAAGTTATATAGTATGTGACATTTGTGTTTCACTTTTCACTTAACATAATGTTTTCAAAAGTTTTCCATGCTCTAATGTGTATTAACACTTTATTCGTTTTTATGAGTGAATAATATTCCATTTTATATAGAGGTCACATTTTTGTTCATTCATCTGTTGATGGACATTGGAGTGTTTCTACCATTTGGCTTTTATGAATACTGCTGCTATAAACCTGTATGTCCAAGTATGTGTTAAGTACATGTTTTTGATTATGGGGGGTGTTATATACCTAAGAGTGGAATTGGTGGGTGATATGGTATTCTTATGATTAACTTTTTGAGAAGCCTTCAAACTGTTTTCCACAGTGGCTGAACCAGTTTACATTCCTAGAGTAATGTAGGAGAAGTCCAATTTCTTAACATTTTCCAACACTTGTTATGTTTTCTTTGTTTGTTTTGATACTAGTCAGCCATTCTTGTGGGTATAAAGTGGTAACTCATTGTGGATTGGATTTGAATTTCCCTAATGACAAACCTTGAGCATCTTTTTGTGTACTCATTGGCCATTTGTATTCCTTTTATGGAGAAATGGCTGTTCAAGTCTTGATCCCATTTTTAAATTGGGTTGTCTTTTTTGTTGTTGAGTTCACTGTGTATTCTGGGTTCTCTAAGTAAGAGTTCACTATGTATTCTGGACGCTACTCTTTGCAGATATATGATTTGAAAGTATTTTCTTCCCAGGCATGGTGACTTATGCCTATAATCCCAGCACACTTGAAGGCCAAGATGGGTGGATCACAAGGTCAAGAGATTGAGACCATCCTGGCCAATATGGTGAAATCCCGTCTCTACTAAAAATACAAAAAATTAGTTGGGTGTGGTGGTGCAGGTCTGCAGTCCCAGCTGCTCAGGAGGCTGAGGCAGGAGAGTTGCTTGATCCCGGGAGGCGGAGGTTGCTGTGAGCCAAGATCGCGCCACTGCACTCCAGCCTGGGGATAGAGCGAGACTCTGCCTCAAAAAAAAAAAAAAGTATTTTCTCAAATTTTGTAAGTTGGCTTTTTACTTTCCTAAATATATTATTTGATGCATGCAAGTTCATAATTTTGATGAAGTCTGATTTATTTTTTTATTTTGTCTTTTGTTGCTCATGGTATTGGTGTCATATCTAAGAATTCATTGACTAATTTAAGGAATCTATGGTCATAAATACTTACTCCTACATTTTGTTTTGAGAGTTCTATAGTTTTAGCTTTCATTTCTTGGTTGTTAATCCATTTGAGTTAATTTTTATGTGGTGTGGTAGCAGGTAGGAGTTCAGCTTCATTCTTTTGTATGTGGATACCCAGTTTTCTCAGAACCAATTTTTGAAGACTATTCATTCTCCTTTGAATGATGTTGAGACCCTTGTCAGAAATCAATTGAACGTAGATGTTTATAGGTTTATTTCTAAACTCTCAATTATATTTCACTGGTCTATATTTCACGCCTATGTCAGTACTACACTGTTTTGATTACAATGGCTTTTAATAAATTTTTAAAATTGGAAAATGTGAGTCCTTTTTCCTTATTTTTCATTATTGCTTTGGATAACTGGAGCCTTTTGCAATTTCATATAAATTGAAGATTGGATTTTTTCAATTCTGCCAAAAACATTGTTAGAATTTTGATAAGGATTGTGTTGAATCTGTAAATCACTGTGATATCTGCAAATATTACTATCTTAATAATAGTAGGTTTTCTAATCCATGAATATTGAATAATAACAGTAAATTTTCCTATCCATAAACACATTTACTTTGGTGTTTATAAGTTATTTCAACACTATTTTTAATAGACTATTTTTAGACCAGGTTTACTTTCACAGTGAAACTAAATGAAAAGTACATAAAATCCCCTTATACCCTCTGCTCCCTTTCATCCCCAACAGCTCTCTCACTATCAATATCTGCATCAGAATGGCACATTTGTTGCAGTCAATGAACCTACACTGATACATTATCATTGAAAATCTATACTTGACATAAGAGTACATCACTCTTTCTGTTTTAAATGCTGTGGGTTTGGACAAATACATAATGAAGTGTACCTGCCATTATAGTCTGCTATAGAGTATTTTCACTGTCTCAGAAATCCTCTATGTTCCATCCTTTGATTCCTTCCCCACTATAACCCCAACAATCATCAATATTTTTACTGCCAACAAAATTTTGCCTTTCCAGGTTTTTTTCGTAGTTGGAATAATATAACATTTAAGCTTTTCATAGTGGATTCCTTCAACTTAGTACTACTCATTAAAGGTTTTTCCTCATCTTTTCATGGTTTAGTAGCTCATTTCGTTTTAGCACTGAATAATATTCTGTTTTCTGGGTGTACCACAATTTATTTACCCATCCATATACTGAAGGACATATTGGTTGCTTCCAGTTTTTGGTGATTATAAACAAAGCTACTACAAACATCTGTATGCAGGTTTTGTGTGAACTAAAGTTTTTAATTCATTTGAATAAATACCAAGGAAGACAATTTCTATAGTAAGAGTATGTTTAGTTTTGTAAAAAACTGACAAACTTGTTTCCAAAGTAGTTGGAGCATTTTGCGTTCTCACCAGCAATGAATGAAAGTTCCTATTTTCCACATCTTCACTAGCATTTGGTATTTGTCAGTGTTTTGAAATTTGGTCACTCTAAGAGATGTGTAGTCATATTTTATTGTCATTTTAATTTTTAATTCCCTAAAAATCAAATAGAGTTTTTAAGTATAATTTTTTCATGTTATCTGTTTTTTTATCCATGGGAGAATTCCTCTGCAACAAAGTTGTCTACCATTATTGAAGGTACAATTCTAAAACACTCAAAGGCTTATTTAGACTCACACATTTATTGACCACCTACTCTGGCCCAAGTACTATGCTATGTACTTGGTACGCAACAGTGAGTACAGCAAACATAGTTCCATGTTCCTATTGTATTTAGGTATTTAAGATAGTACATTGTATCTGTTTATAGCCATTTCTCACTTTTTTATTAGATTACAAGCTAGTCAATAGTAAACTCTGTGTGTGTGTGTGTGTGTGTGTGTGTCTGTGTGTGTGTCTGTGTATGTGTGTGTGTGTATGTACACAGTTGGCCTCAATGAGAAAATAGCATTATAGTAAGAAAACAATTCTCTTCTCTTTTGCATTTTCTAATTAACATTTCCTTAATGCCATTTATAAATCTGTCAAAAGAGAGTTAAATGTATAGCAATATGAAGTCTAAGCTGTAATAACAGCCTCAAGGAAATTATAATGTATCTGAGAGCAATAAGAAAGGAACATAAAATCCTTAAAGATTTTAATCTTAGGCATATATTGTGAGACTATACATTAAAACATGGACTGTGTTAGTCCAACCTTAAAACATTATTTACGTTATACTGAAGTATATTAGTTTTTCAATTTCTCTGGCCTATTCCCCATCGAATCTACTTCATCCCTCCCCACTTAAATGTGGTTCTGTACTTATCTCACACACCTTACACTATATTTAACCCTACTTTTGTAATTTGATTTGTCAATTCTTTATAGTCCAATGTTTAACATTATCACTGCAATATATTTAAATTTCTGACTTGGATGTTATACAACATGCTATAAAATTATTCCCATTTGACCTTTTACCTCAAAACACAACATTTCTAAAACTGAGTTTACCATTATTTTCCAAAATGCATATTTTCCAATTTCAATGATATGTGACCTCATTCTTAAAGAAAAGTGGTCTTAAATTCTTGGAATAATTACTTCAACTATTCTCTTTCTCCATATCCAGTTTTACATTTTAATCACTCTTTTATCCATTCTTTTTACTGAATTCCTTTCATCACTACCAGGTACTGATCGCCTCACACCTGAGGGGATTGCTGATGCCTGCTAATTGTCACTCTGCTTCCACTTTCTAATCTTTCCAATCAATCCTGTGAAACACTGCTAGATTAATTTTCTTACACCATTTTCCATGTTTTTTTCTTATGTGACTGTCAAATACCTCTTCAGATTACTCTCTCACTGCAGAAAAGGCACTGCGTATATCCAGCAAATTAAAACCACTGATTTGTTCACAGAGCTTGCCTCCAGGACTTTATGACCCACACTCCCAATTAAAATGTTGTATTTTTATTCTCATTCTTACTCAAATGTCAATAACCTGCATCCTGCTTTCTACCTGATATGTCCCTAAACGCTCACTCTTCTCAATTTCTGTAACTCTTATGGAGTCTACTATTTCATTTTATTGTGGGTCATCTTTTTATGTTGTGTGTTTCCACAACACTATTGCAAATTCTTGTTGGGGATGATAAGATGAGTTTCCTCTTCCTAACCCAGATAATGACCATGATTTATATGGTGTGGTTCAATGTTTTCTATACTGAATGGCGACCTTGCAGTCAGAAAAAGTCACTAAGAGAAAATACCATGGCACAGTTTCCTTTTCTGAAGGAAAGTTGGCATAATTTCACATGTATTTATTTTTAAATGCTTTCTGGCAGTTTCCTCTTTGTAAGAATGTGGGCCAGGCCCCATGATACCAGCAATGAAGAAAACACTTTAAAGGTTTTATTAATTATTGTTCTAGGCACATTGTGTTATGTCTTCTTCTTTTTTATTTATTTATTGAGATAGAGTCTCACTCTGTCACCCAGACTGGAGTGCAGTGGCACGATATTGGCTCACTGCAACCTCTGTCTCCTGGTTTCAAGTGATTCTCCTGCCTTAGTCTCCCAAGTAGCCGGGATTATAGGCGTGCACCACCGCACCCAGCTAATTTTTTTGTATTTTTAGTAGAGACGGGGTTTCACCATGTTGGCCAGGATGGTCTTGATCTCCTGACCTCGTGATCCACCTGCCTTGGCCTCCCAAAGTGTCATCTTAATTTTCTTGGGCCTAAATCTTTTAGAAAAATTTATTAGCCGTAAGTTGTGTAAATATTTTCAAGGTTAGGGGGAAAAAAATCCCTAAACCTCAAAGCAGCAGGAACGTTAATTGAGGAAAATTCTATTTAAACTAGAGCCATATGCGTTCTTCTCTATATGGTCACATTATGCCAAGGAGACAGGTCTTTAGCTCTGCTTTATACATCAACACAATGGAGTTTTTCCAGGCAGGCCAGGGTCTATGCCAATTTTGCCTCAGTGAAATCTAGAGAACAGGCCTTCCTATTTTAAGAACTCTTAAGCCGTGAGCATTGAAGTCATCCAAACTACTCTGTTTTCAAAGTGCGTAATGTCAAAATTTCTTTCAGCTTCCTTTAACTTGCTTTGAAAAAGGTTTGCACTTACTGCTGATGTTTAGAAATTAATGAGTTCTATAAAAGTCATACTCTATTGTATCTCAGTTCATTGAAAGTTTCTTGGAATTTTAATATATGAATCAATAAAATGTATTTTATGTAATACTTGTTTGCAGCAGGAGTTATAAAAAGCATGCCTTTAGATTTTTTTGGGAGTTAAATAAAGTTCATTTCAATTTTCTATATCAATACCTTTATCCTGATAATTTAGTAGATTGCAAAATATATGAATGAATTAATTAGCAACTTTAATAATTATATAGGATAATTAAATGTCTTTGCAAAGATGTTAATATAAACTTTTGCTAATAGTCACTAGAAGCAAAACTATGTCAAAACTTTTAACTTTTTTTGATGCTCTCTATTTATCAAGTAATTCTCCAGTAGTAAAGAACTAGATAGAAAAAGAAGAAAAGAAAATAACAAGGAACAGACAAAACAAATAGAACACATATAGAAAGACAATAGACTTAAATCTAACCATATCAATAATCATATTAAATATAAATGCACTACATATCACAATGATCAGGAAGAACTTGTCAGATTAGACATAAAACCAACAGCAATCTGTATGCTGCCTATAAGAAACATACTTCAAGTATAAAGACACAAATAAATATACAAGTAAAATGATACAAATATATATACAATGATAATACTAATCAAAAGAAAGCTGGAATGGCTATATTAAAATTGGAAGAAGTGGATTTCTGAGAAAAATATACTTGCTGACAAAGAAGTCTAGTTCATAACAATGAAGAGTATATATATATTAAGATCTCAATGCATTCCTAAATATTTGTCACCCCATAACAGAGCTCAAAAGTAGATGAAATAAAACCTTAATGATTGTAAGAAGAATAAAAATATCCACAATTATAGTCAGATGCTTCAATTATCACTTTCTCAAACAGAAATTGCACATGTAGAAATTGGTAAGGATGTAGAAACTTAAGCCCTTTTGTATTTGTCCGTTCTCACACTGCTATAAAGACATACCTGAGACTGGGTGATTCATAGAGAAAAGAGGTTCAATTGACATACAGTTCCACAGACTGTACTGGAGGTATCGCCGGGGGTGTCTCAGGAAACTTACAATCATGGCAGAAGGCAAAGGGGAAGCAATCATAATCTTCACATAGTGAAGCAGAAGAGGAAGAGAGTAAAGGGGGAAGTACTACATAATTTTAAACAATGAAATCATGTGAGAACTCACTCACTATCATGAGAACAGCAAGGGAGAAATCCACCCCCATGATACAATCAACTCCCATAGTGCCCCTCCTCTAACACTGAGGATCACAATTCAGCTTGACATTTGGATGGGGACAAAGAGTCAAACCATATTATTCCACCCCTGGCCCTCCAAAATCTCGTGTCCTTCTCACATTTCAAAACACAATTATCCCTTCCCAACAGTCCACAAAAGTCTTAACTCATTCCAGTATTAACTCAAATGTTCAAGTCCAAAGTCTCATCTGAGACAAGGCAAGTCCCTTCAGTCTATGAGCCTGTAAAATCAAAAGCAAGTTAGTTACTTCCAAATTACAGCGGTGGTTCAGGCATTGGGTAAATAGTCCTGTTCCACAAGGGAGAAATCAGTCAAAATAAAGGGGCTACAGGACCCATGCAAGTCCCAGCAGGGCAGTCATCAAATCAGAGCTCCAAAGTAATCTCCTTTGACTCCATATTTCACATCTAGGCCACACTGATGCAAGAGGTGGGCTCCCAAAGCCTTGGGCAACTCTGCCCCCATGTCTCTGCAGGGTACAGTGTTCACAGCTGCCTTCACAGTCTGGCATTGAGTGCCTGTGGCTTTTCCAGGCACATGGTGCAGGTTGTCAGTGGATCTACCATTCTGTGGTCTATAGCATAGTGCATTCTTCCCACAGCTTCACTAGACAGTATCCCAGTGGGGACTCCGTGTGGGTGCTCCAACCCCAAATTTCCCTTCCGCACTGCCCTTGTAGAGGTTCTCCATGAGGGCTTTACCTCTGCAGCCAACTTCTGCCTGGACATTCAGACATTTCCAGTTAAACTAATCTATAAATTCAGTGTAGTCCCAATTAAAGTCCTAACAGATATTTTTGTAAAAATTGGTATACTAATTCTAAAATTCGTGTTGAAATTCAAAGGATCTAAAGTAGCCAAAACAACTTCAAATAAGAAGAACAAAGTTTGAGAACTTTCCCTGATTTCAATAATCATTATAAAGCTATCATAATCAAGAAAGTATATTGGTGTAAAGAGAGAAAACTACATGAATGAAACACAATACATGGTCCAGAAACAGACCCACACTGTAATTGGGCAACTGGTGTTCACTTAAGATTCAAAAGCAATTTGTGGGGAAATAATAGTCTTTTCACCATATGGTAATAAACTAGTTGGCTACTTAAATGGAAAAGAAAAATGAATATTGATCAATACCTTACACTATACATAAAAATTAACTTAAAACATTTTATAGACCTATCATAAAATTTAAAAAATGTTAAGACTTCTAGTAATAGGAGAAACATTTATTTCCATGGGCTAGACAAAGATTTTTTCATATAAGACAAAAAAAGCACAATTCATAAAAAGCTGATAAGCTGTACTGCATCAAAATTTAAAACACCTAGGTGTCAACAGACAATGTTAAGAGAATGTAAATACAAGTCACAGACTGGGAGAAAATAAATTCAAATGATATGTCTAATACAGTATGTTAATAAAAATACATAAAGAACTCTTAAAACTCCATTAAAACAAAACAAAAATACAACTAAAAAAGAAAACAATAAAAAGATAGGCAAAAGGTTTGAACAACGAGTTCACCAAAGAAGTTATAAAGATGGCAAATAAGCAAACAAAAAGAAGTTGAATGTTATTCATTAGGAAAATATGAAATAAGACCACAATATAACTACATACATATTTGAAAGGCTAAATTTAAGAAAACTATTACCAAGTATTGAGAAGGACATAGGGGAACTGAAACACTGTCAGTAGAATTGAAAATTGGATGACTACTTTGAAAAGCAGCTTACAATTCTTAAAAAGGTAAAGGTACACTTACTATGTGATTTAGCCAGTCCACCACCAGGTATTTTTCTCAAGAGATATCCAGAATACTTCTGTGTGTAACAGCAGTGCTTTGTAAGCACTCCTCCAATCTATCACACAGAATATTAAAAAGATGTGCACTCAGGGATTGAGACTGAATAAATTTAGCATTTTTAACTGCTTCAGCAAGGACATTCAGCTTTTTCATTTTCTCCCCCACTGCCAGTGTGCAGTCATGACAGGTGCCTAGTATAGGTTATTACCAGTTTTACCTCCCATTGCTTTTGCACACAGTAAAGAGGACAATCATGTCTTATTATTATGAAAAATAATTTTGTCTTTCAAGTCCCCTAAGGGGTCTTGGGGAACCACAAGTTTTTGCAGGCCACACTTTGAGAACCATTGGAAATCATGACATAACTGAAAAATAGAAAAAAAAACAAATTGAGGTTATAATAGGCAAATAGTACACAAGGAAGAATCTAAAACACTGGGAGAACAAACCTCTAAAAGCTGCACAAGTAAATTATGTTTCAAATATGAAGCAAACTAAAATGTGACATGATTTTAAACAGTTGAGAATGTGTTTTAAAAAGAATGTTAGTAACATTTTATTTGTATAGTCCAGGGTTCCTGACATTGGGGCACAGGAAAAGAAATATAATCCTTGTATATTTTTTGGCCAGCAGTCAACAATATTTTTATAGTCACATAATTCACTGATCCTGTTTATTTATTTCCAACCTTTAGAGTGAACAAATCTTGTAAGACTTGGTTGGAATTGCAAAAGAGATTCATGTATTAACACTGATGTCATGGAAGAAGAGCTCACCAAGGATGGGGCATGACAGTGGAAATTGGCAGGAAAGTTGGAGGGAAAAATAAGTTGTTAAAAAATAGGAGGCAAGGGATATTGTTGAAAGTTGATTGAACAAGAGCAGAGATTTAAATAAGTTATTTAAAGTTCTAATTGTAATAGCAACACAAATAATCCTAGAAACAACAACATTTAAAGGAGAATGTGTAGAGGAGCGTGATGGCAAGGGTGAGCTCAAATAATCAGGTGGGAAGGAGCTAACTGTTCAAACTGATAATTCGAGGTTATCACTAACATAATTAAAAATATTAAAAACTTGATAGAATTCTATTTGTAGAAAATAGTACTGAGGTGCAGAGGAAGAATGATGCTTTTCAACATTATGTCTTCTGTAGTGCTTTTTTTCAAATATATGCAGTTATTAAATAAATAATTATATTGTAATTATATAAAATATATAATATGCATTAGTCATGTGTTTTATGTTAATTATATAAAATCTTTATATGTTTATATATTAGATTGCATTTTATAAAATATAATTATGTAATTTATATAGTTCATAAATTATATAAATAAAGTATATAAATTACTATGTAAAACAATACATTATTATTTTCCCTGGCATTTAATTCATATGAGTTGCTTCTATAATAATGCCTCATCTTTAAGTTGAATCACCTCGGGTGTATATACTTTATTTATTCTTTATATTCTGATGCCTATTACAGAGTCTATCATATAGTAGATGCTCAATAAATATGGCATGGACATACAGGCTGCCATGATAATGCTGTTGCCTCAAAGAATACTGTGACACAGTTTAAGTAATTTTATCTGCGACTTCACTTTTCTCTACCTTTAATTCTAGCAAATTCTAGTATATAACAAATTACAGGCTGGTGGTCAGTGCTCATTTGCAAGAAAAGGAAGGGAAAATAGTTACGGTTTTTGAGTGCCTGCTACTTGCTTCATATAATTTTATTTAATCTTTACAACAACAATAGGTATAAGCCTCAATAAGTGGTTATTGAGCAAATACATATCCTCAAAAGATATAATTAGTTCAGTTGAAAACATGAGTAAACAAAGCATCAAAAAACTTAAGCATTTTTTTCAGAGTTTTACTATTAATAGAACCAATAAGTGGTTTGAAATTTACATCTGGTCAACCTCAGAGACTAGGGATTCCCATTATGCCCTAATGTGGCACTTGGCATCAGCCTGCGGGTTCTGTGTGGTAGCTCAGTATCATGGGTTTTGTTTTCTAAATTAATATAGTTTTGTTTGACTTTACAGAAAGGACTTTATGTCTGATGCTTGAATAATCTTCCAGAATGGTGACGACATTGCTTTTTTCATCTCCGATTAACAGGCTGACAGTCTGCAGCTACTTTCCCAAACTGAGCTACAGCTTTGTGAGTAGCACACTATTGACTTGGAATACCCAGTTTTCCCAGAAAGAAACTAGTAGGAAATTGAGGTAAAAGCAATAGCAGTTATTACATTTAACACTGTTAAAACCTGCATAAATCTGACTACATGTATTTTGTCAATGTAGCATGTTAAGGAATAATATTTAACTAGGACTTATCTTATCATTTACTTTGAAGCTTTACCAAGCAAGTTGGCTCAGTCGTAATGGCCTGATCCAAGCATATTCAATTTTCAGTTAGCTATGTCAGTGCCATGTTTGTTTTCTAAGTACAATCACACACACACACACACACACACACACACACACATAACACCAACAAAAGTGAAACCACATTTAACCCAGAGTGGCTGGCCAAAGGGGAGCTTTTGGTTTGGCATACTCTGCACCAAGACTGTCCTACACTTGGTAACCAGACTAATAGTAAATGTCATATAAATCCCTAAAAGTATAGCAGTGCCAGTTTTGATATAGTTTGCCCAGGAAAAACAATATAAAAGTCACCTTTTCAAGGATATTCTCTTTTTGTTAGCTTGTTTTAATATTCCAACATAATGTTAAATGATAGAAATAAGTTGCATTGGCTCAGTTCTCAATAGCATTTCAAATCCAATAAGTGGAGGCTTATTTCACATTGTTCTGTCTAGCCTCTCTCCAGCTTATACTTTATGGTTTGTGTTTAGTTCAGGTCCAGAACTCAGAAATTCAAACAGGAAGCATCTGGGGATTCTCTGTTTTGAAGCAAGGATGGGTCAGGAATAGACTAGCAAGGTGAGAATATTGCCTGCTTTTCAAGGGGGCTAAATTTCCGATTCCACCCAAGTTTGACAGATATCATTAATTCCTTGAGATAGTGCAATAATTTTCATCAAATGGAATGTAAAAATGTAATTAATATAAAGCACTTTGAAGTCAGTAGGTGGGAAAATTCCAGTTTCTTACTTTCTAATTCATAAGATTTTTAAATATTTCCATTGTTTGAACCAGATTGCATAATTTCAGTTTTCACTTTCCAGATGGGCCAATATAGCTACATCATTCTACCTTCTCTTTGGCATCCTTGTGTAGTTATTTCTGCCAAGACACTGAGCACATTATAACTTAAGGATGAGCTTACACGATTTGCATTAATAGGACTGCAATTTCCTCAGGTAGCTTTTATTTCTTTTTTTGTTTTGTTTTGTTTTTCCGAGACACAGTCTTGCTCTGTTGCCCAGGCTGGAGTGCAGTGGTATGATCTTGGCTCACTGCAACTTCCACCTCCCAAGTTCAAGTGGTTCTTGTGCCTCAGCCTCGCGAGTAGCTGGGATTACAGAAGCACGCTATCATCACACTGGCTAATTTTTTTGTACTTTTAGTAGAGACAGGATTTCACCATGTTCTCCAGGCTGGTCTCACACTGCTGACCTCAAATGATCAGTCTGCCTTAACCTCTCAAAGTGCTGGGATTACAGGCCTGAGCTACTGCGCCTGGTCAGCTTTTATTTCTTATTCAGCTTTAAAGTAAAGTGATGATCAGTAAATGTTCTTTTTAACGTAGGCATAGTTATCTTAGTCTTTAGTCACTTTTAAAAATCATTAACATGACCTTAAATAATTTAATACTCTTTATGACCCCTACTTTTTTTTAACCGATAAACAATGACAGAAGGCGGCTCATATATGAGGCCTCCTATAAGATCAGAAAATGCAATATCATCAAACATTACTTATATGAGTATCAATTTTAAAAATTTTGCCAGACTATTTATTAAATAAATTCCACCTTAAAAATAAATAAAATTGGCTGGGCGCGGTGGCTCACTCCTATAATCCCAGCACTCTGGGATGCCGAGGCGGGTGGATCACCTGAGGTTGTGAGTTCAAGACCAGCCTGACCAACATGGAGAAACCCTGTCTCTACTAAAAATACAAAATTAGCTGGGCAAAGAGGTGCATGTCTGTAATCCCAGCTACTCGGGAGGCTGAGGCAGGAGAATCGCTTGAACCCGGGAGGCGGAGGTTGTGGTGAGCCGAGATTACTCTATTGCACTCTAGCCTGGGCAACAAGAGTGAGACTCCGTCTTAAAATAAATAAATAAAACCATAAATAAATAAATAAAATTACTTAGATAACTTTATTACTTTCTATAAATGGATGGTAATTGAAGAAAGAATACAATAAAAATAAAGTATCATTCAATATTCTAAAAATTAACAAAAATAACAACTTTAATACAAATTATGAAAATGTAATCTATTAAATGCATAACTGAAAAATGTTTCTGAATGAATAAATTAAATTATCAAATATCAGTTGACAATGAACTCTGCATTGGTCTCAGCATTGCTTTCTTTAAGATGAAGATGAGCGTGTTTACTGCAAGAAGTTTCTGTGTTTTCCTTTGATATGAATTAGCATAGGAATAACAGATAGCACATGTATAGAGCAGTAATAAACGTTATGACATACTCGAATTCTCACTTCGAATTTTAATACAGGTGGGCAGCCTGACTGTTAAGTGGAGGAGGAGAACAAAGTAGACACAAACTCACTCATGCCCACTCATCCCAGACTTGGGTGCCACTTCACCCTCATTTCAGGAAAAGGGATTCTAAGAAACCTATGAAATTAAAATAACTTCGTCCTCCCCACTTATCGCTCCCTATATGGTATCCTACTGTTAAATTACATTTGACCTAAAGCTGCTTCCTTACATATTTTAAGTTTGGCCTAAAGGGTTCTCCTTACCTACTAAACTGTAACGTAACTGGATTTGTAAGTAGACGGTAACCTACACTTGTAACAAGTAGCCCAGTCTCAGCCAATCTCAGCAGCCATACCTCAACCACTTACAGGCAGCCAGTCCAAGAAGGTGGTCGCCCTGTACGGCTGTTTCTGTACCTCCCTTCCGTTTTCGATATATCACTTTCCTTTTTTGGTTCAAAAATCCTCTTTAACCCCGCAGCACCGCCTGAGTTGCTCAGAACCTATTCTGGTTCAGGGAACTTCCTGATTTGCAAATTATTCTTGGCTCAAGTCAACACTGTTAAATTTAACTTATCTAAAGTTTTTTTTTCAACACTAATAAGCTAGGGTTGTAACTGCCCTGGTAGAGGGAGAGGAACAGGGAAAATGGAGGGGCCTGGAGCTTTAATCTCCTCCATACTACCACATTATTTTTGCCATTTCCAGTTGCGAAAGAATGCCACGGTTATGGTGGCCTCCACCTCAGTCACATACAGATGGATGTCAGCTCATACCAAGCCATTTCTTCCAGCAGCCTGAGCAGCAAGGAGGGAGCAGTACCAAGAACTTCCTCAGTCGCCTCAGTGGGAAGCCTGGACAAATAGTTGCCCTTGAACCTCCAAACTCAGCTCATGTTTCATATAATGATCCTGTAGTTATGGCAACAGAGAAACATTGAACTAATGGACATACATTTTTTAATTCTGATCTCTTTGTCTTAACTTGCTGTGTGAGCAATATCCGAAAATGAAATCTAAATATCTCCTCCTTTGCTACTTTTTCCACAGTGTGGTTTAAAACATTGTAATACTCAGTTCTTTTTTAAATTGAAATTAATATATAATCATTATCAAAATTGTCTAATAATTCATCTGTGTGTAAAGCAGAGGTTAGCAAAATAGGACCTTCAGGTCAAATGCTGCTGCTGCCTGTTGAGCAATAACCTTTTACTGGAACTCAGTCCCACTCACCTATTTATATATTGTTTATGGTGGCTTTCTCACTGCAGTGCAGTTGTCTAGTTGTGATAGTGAATAACTGGGTGGTTTGTAAAGTGTAAAATATTTGCTACTTGGCCTTTTACAGAAAAAATTTGAAAGTCCCCAACAATTGTTACACGCCCATTTTAATCCAGAAATATCTAATGTTAATGATTTAATAGATTGTCATTTTATTTATTTATATATTTATTTTAATTACTATTTATTTTTATTTTTTTGAAATGGAGACTCTTGTTGTCCAGGCTGGGGTGCAGTCACATGATCTCAGCTCACTACAACCTCCGCCTCCTGGGTTCAAGCGATTCTCCTGCCTCAGCCTCCCAAGTAGTTGGGATTATAGGCACCCGCCACCATGCCAGGCAATTTTTTTTTTTGCAATTTTAGTAGAGACAGAGGTTTCACCATATTGACCAGGCTGGTCTCAAACTCCTAACCTCAAGTGATCCATCCACCTCGGCCTCCCAAAGTGCTGGGATTACAGGCATGAGTCACCGCATCCACCCTGTCCTTTTATTTTATATGTGACACTTCAATGCCTCATTACCTTACAGCCCAGTCTTAATTGGCAATATAGTAAGTCCTTCTGTTATTGTGTAAATATTTTAATGGTGTAACTGATGAATCTGATACTCTCAAGTAATATAATATTTTAGAACTATCCTGATTTGTACTTTAAATTCATTTTTCCTTTCTTTCCTGGGTCTTTCCTGACCACAACACAAACTTCTTTCTCTCCCCTGAATTGTTTTGTAGCTCCTGTAATTACCATTCAGTTAGCAATATACATATCATTTTGTATTATCAAAGTTTCCAACATAAGAAGTTTGGAAATGATGCCTTTACTCTTTAATGAAAAATAAACACCCTCAAGAGAGTGATTTTTTAAAAATTCTGATGTGTTTTACTCAATTCAGCTGAGACTACACACTATCAAAGAAACCAGGCTTTATTTTAACATGCAAAAAATTCAAGTGAAATACGGAACCAGTTATAACAAATTTAGAACACCAGATTTTTTGCTAAGAAACTTATTCAACTTATCTAGAGAGATTGACAAAAAATTGATTTGAATTTCCTGGAAATTTAAACAAAGCTGTCAAACTTTTGTTATCTTAAAAGAATATTGGGTAATATAAAGAAAGGAACAAAATAAAATCCTAGTACAAATCAGGAATTTATTGATATGACTAAAAATAAAATCCAGCACTGCTGTGTAGCTGTGCAAGGCCCAGTTGGTGGCTGAAACTTCTAGGGAGCTGGAACTTTCCAGATAAACTTTCTTTACTGTTGGGCTTAGCGGTCTCTGCCCTAATGTAGGCATGATCTAGGTTCATGCTCCATCCTCCAAGCTTTAAATGCACATAGTAACTGGACATTATGCTGCTGTAGAGATAAGCATGGATGTTGTAAATCATGTCATAGCATGACAATAAAATCTACAAAGTTGAAAAATCCTAGAAATTTATATGTTTCAAATATTCTCATTTTTTTTCTGGAATATAAATTTATATACTAAGCTCTTTGATTATTTGTATTGTATTGTATTTATTTATTTATTTTGAGACAGGATCTCGCTCTGTTACCCAGGCTGCGGTGCAGTCGCATGTTCACCAGTTAGAGTACACTGCATCCTTGACCTCCTCAGGCTCAGAGGATTATCCCACCTCAGCCTCTGAGTAGCTTGGACTATAAGCATGTGCCCACACCTGGATAATTTTTGTATTTTTTTTTTTTTTTTGCAGATAGGGTTTCACCATGTTGCCCAGACTGGTCTCAAACTCCTATGCTCAAGAGATATACCCGCCTCGGCCTCTCAAAGTGCTGGGACTACAGGTGTGAGCCACTGCGCCCAGCCTTAAGCAATTTGATTAAAAAGGAGACAGCTACCTGGCAGTATCAGAATTAGAATCTTCAAATACTTGGAGATAGAATAGATGTGAATGTGGAGAGAATGAGAGGAATATGGATGCGTCCAGGCTCTAGAAAAGTGGCAACATTCACAGAAGTAAGGATATAGGAAAGATATACAGTTCTGTTGATGATGGTGTGAAAAGGGAGGCAAGGATGAACAAAGACGAGCTCAATAATGACATGTTAAATTCTAAATATGTGTATAGTATTCAAGTGGAGATATCCAGATGTTAGTTGGTATTCAAAGAGGACAACTCTAAGTGGGGCATACTTACACTGATTGATGAAAAAATGAGAAGGATCCAGGGATTCTAAGAAGTCAAGAAAAGTATTCTAGGCAGAGGTAAACATGAGCTTGAAGGTGCTGAGGTACATGGGGATATTGACAGTAGGATCACAAAGAGTGAAGTGAAAGGGTGGGAGGCATATAGTGAGGTTATGGCTGGGGTAAGAGAAACAGGAGCCAGCTCATGTAATAGCATCAAATCTAGGCACAGTGCGCATGTGGGTGTGCATTACTTTATTCCAAAGGCCATGGATGCCAGTGGAGAATCATAAGGTAGAGAAAAGATTGATATGATTCAAATGCTAAAAAGATTTTTCTAGTGGCCATCTGGCAGTGGATTCAAAGTGTGTTGGAGAGAAAGCGGAGAGGCAGAATAGAAGGTAGAGAGTGGCTCAGATGTGTATTGTATGATAGTAGTATAAATGAAGAGAAAGGGTCAGATTTGAAGCAGTGGTTTGCAATAATTTTGTAACTGCAATTTACATTTTTTAAGAGATTCAACTCTGTGTAAGTGCATGTCTGTGACTGTGAAACAAAATTTTGTAAATAAAATTAATTTTATCACTGGTAAAACATTAAAATTTTGGTATAATTTTATCTTTTTTCTGTTCCATCCAGTTTTTAAAAATTCTACTCATGAACCATTAAATTGATTTTATAACCCACTAGTATGTTGTAATAGTATACTGACTTACCAGAAAAACTTGTAGGTGTTGATGTTAAACTAAATATGGGAAGTAGGACAGTGGTTGCATCAAAGAAAACTCCCAGATGAGCAAGAAAATTTGACAGAACAATTAAATAGTTCCCAGAAACTCAACACCACAATGGGAACTTTTAGCAGGTTATATAAGGAGCCTATAAATTAGTGTGATGTGTCTGTAATATGTACAAATGAATGTGCCATGAACATGCATGTGTTGGTATTTGCATGGGTATATGATTTCACTTCTGTTGGATAAATAAGAGTGGAATGACTTAATTATTTGGTAAATGTATGTTTAATTTTTTAAGAAGCTACCAAACAAGTTTCAATAATGATTTGTACCATTTTTTCATTCCCACCAACAGGTTATGATGGCTTCAGTTCCTCCATATCTTCTCACAAACACGTACCAGCATGTCTTTTTAATTTAATCTATTTTAATAGGTGTGTAGTGTTGTTTCTAATTTGCATTTCCCTAATGACTGATGCCATTGAACATTTCTTTACTATTTATTTGACATAAGAATTTCTTTAGTAAAGCATCTCTTCAAATCTCTTGCCCTTTTTTTTTTTTAAAAAAAAGTAGTTATTGAGTTTAGCGTTTTCAGCATTATTTATTCTAGATCCAAGTATTTTATTAAATATAGGTTATGTAAGCTTTTTAGGAGTTTACGGTTTACCTTTTTATTCTCAGAACAGTAACTTTCAATGAGTAAAAGTTTTAAATTTTCATATAATTCTGAAGGAGTAGGGAAGATGTGGAAGCTACGTGGGTTTGGATTTGTTTGTGTAAGGTATCCTCTCTATTATTTTGAAGACCTGCCATGACTTAGGAAGCTCCCCCACCAACCCCCAATGGTAAAAAAAAAGAAAAAAAAAGGAAAAAGAAAAAAGCAACAAGCGGATCGTGAGGCATCCAATTCATTTCTTTGAACAGAGCAGGTGACGATGATAGGCAATAATGTTCCAGTGCTGGCAGGAAGATGAACAGAAGATTTCTTTCAGATATTTCTGATTTTAGCTTGGACACAAGAATTCTTGACTAGCTGATGGTAACAATAGCACAGTGGTGGGGCAAAGGAGTTACACATTGGAAGTCCATAGCAGCCCAGTTCCTTATGCAGAATATTGAGTAAGTGCTAATCATCTTCCTCTAAGAAAAAGTCTAAAATAAAAATCAATTATATCGAAATGTGTTTATTTAGGGAGATAATGCTTGAAATAAAAGTTAAAATAAATGAAAAATATATCAATTTGCTTGGATCATGAATTGGTGTCCTAAAAATCCTTAGTTGCTTTCCATTGGCGTAGTCAGCAGTCTAGTCCCACCAAATATTGGCTCTCTTAGTTACAATCTGTGCTGTTGTAATGATTATAAAGATGTGTAGGTGTCTTCTGAGAAATGCCTATTAAATGAGGCACTATCTAACTAGAGAACTGCTATTTTTATTCATCACATGATCTATTAGCTTACTAAATTTTCTACTTCATTACAAGAAAAGATGAAAACATTGTATATCAACACACTTAATAAAGCTCAATAAAACAAAGTGAAATAGGTGATAAGACTAATAGGTTATATATATATATATATATATATATACAGGAATATATCCCTGATAGGAATATATATACACACAAATACATATATATAGCAATTAAAAGCATAAAAATAAAAATCACAGGAATAGAATAAGACACTATAAGAAAGAATAGGCACATTTGAAAAAACAGAAAGTCTAAAAATAAAATTTATAATTATTACAACTAAAAAATAATCCTAAAGGGCAGACTAAATAGTAGATTAGGTAGTACTGGTGAAAAAATCAGTTGCCAGGACATAGACAAAAGGAAATTACCCAGAAAGGAGTAGAGAAGGAAAATGTGGAGGAGAAGTTCAAAGACATAAAGGAGACAATGAGAAGCTTCAACAAACCTTTATTAAATTTTACAGAATACATGAAAAACTTGAATTCGTAATTTCCAAAGGAATCTGAGCAGATGCAATACAAATAAATTCAGATCTGACACGTGAAGAGATTGGAAATTGTTATTCCCATTCTCACAAGAAGAAGCTGGACAAGTGGAATATCCACAACTTTTCTTGGCTGCCTCAGAAAACTGAGGTTGCACAGCAAACCATCACACTAAAATCTGGAGAGACAGGTGAATTCAGAGAGGCACAGCTGAGATCTCCCTGCTTAAAGCAGAAGCTGCTGGGGCCGTAAAGTGATAGGAACACATAAATGGCAATTTTGACAAATTGCTGAAGGCTGAGTATGAATTAGTATGAGGACGGAGAAACACCTTGGGTGTCACAGTCTTTAGGGTGCCAAAATTTTGCAAGAAATATTAAAATATTTTCTTTAGGCTGAAGAAAATGATATGGTCAGAAACTTAGATCTAGATGAAGAAAGGAAGAGTGTTGGAGAAAAAAATAAAGATAAAAGTAATTACTTTTCTTATTCTTAATCTAGAACTGTTTGTTTAAATGGTTCAAAGTAATAATAGTAACTATGTATTCAGTGATTATAAATGGGTAAATAAAATGAATGACATCATCACAAGGAATGGGAGAGAAGGATTGGAAATACTCTGTTATAAGACAGCCGTACTATATGTAAAGTGGAATAGTGTTATTTGGAAGTGGGCCCAGATTAGTTGAAAGTATATATTATAAATGCAAAGGAAGCTACTAAACGTTCTTTTAGAAAAAAGTATAATTGATACATTGAGTGAAGACCAAATGGAGTAATATGAAATGCTCAGTTAAAACTAGAGAAGGCAGAAAAGGAAGCCTCTGGCAATAAATATAAACAGTTACAAACATGGTTGATATGAAGTCAAATATATCAATAATCACTTTAAATGAGATTAGTTTAATACATTAATTAAAAGACAGAGATTGTCGTAGTCAATAGTGGATAAGAAAGCAAAGACTAACCTACATGTTTTCTATAAGAAACCCACTTTAAATGTAAAGACTCTGACAGTTAAAAGTAAAGGTATGGGCCAGGCGCGGTGGCTCAAGCCTGTAATCCCAGCACTTTGGGAGGTCGAGACGGGCGGATCACGAGGTCAGGAGATCGAGACCATCCTGGC
>NW_012111364.1:751355-815746 GCF_000951035.1 Colobus angolensis palliatus
TATATATATACAGGAATCACTGTGAATTCTGGAATGAGTTCAGCCTGTGCAATGATCTGAATGTTTGTGTCCCTTCCTCTCACAAATCAGTATGTTGAAATCCTAACAGAGAAACTGATTATATTAGGAGGTGGGGATTTTGGAAAATGATTGTGTCGTGAGGGTGGAGCCCACATGATTGGGATTAGTGGCCTTATAAAAAAGGGCCCAGAGATCTCTTTTGCCTCTTCTGCCATGTGAAGGCACAGTGAAAAATTATTATCTATGAACCCAGAAGCAGGATCTTATGAGACAACAAATTTGCAGGCACCTTGCTCTTGGACTTCGAACTTTCAAAACTGTGAGAAATAAATTTCTGCTGTTTATAAGCCACCCAGTCTATGGTTTTCTGTTATAGCTGTCAGAACAGACTAAGATAGTATGCTGCCATTTGAATTCTATACACTTAAGATCTATGTCACACATTTGACACTAAGGTACCTATTTAACCATCTGAAGTGGGAAACATGATTAGGTAAGTGATTCATAGCATCCACAAAATTAAATAACATAAAGGTTGTTCAGGAGAAACACATTATTCTTGGTACTGAAACTAGAGACATTCTTAACCACGTGTCCTAACGAATGATAAGAACTGGATTTACGTCTATGATTAATTGCTTCAACTCTGTCTCATAAGAGAAGGTTTACAGGGCTTGTCACCAGCAGGCAGCAGTCCCTGTGATGAGTCCTTAGGTAAAAGACTGTACCTGATCTGCTGCCATTATTAGAAACACACTCTGTGTGTAGTGTAAAATATGATGAAACCAATCTTTTCTTATTTGTTTTCAAACATAGACACATCTTTTATAATAATTTTTCCTCCAAGTCATGGACGTTAGTTACGATTACCAATGTCAGCATTACCTATTATTTTCTCAAGAGAGAAACGAGTCCTATAGACATTCTAAGTTAGAGTAGCAACCTAAAGTCATGAATCAGGTAATGTGCACTTTTAGAGTCGTTCGTTAGTGATAGGTTAACTGGAATACCATAGTAAATTACAACTAAGAAACTGCAGGTTGAGAAAATTAAAATAAATTTATATGCTGCCGGAATTCTCAGAACCTTTGAAATATCTGCGTACAAAATTTATCTATGAGTAGCAGATATGGATTTGGTGTTTTCTAAACTTTTTGCAAAAGCTTCTCTTTGCAGAGCATCTCATGAAACATTCTAGGAAATACTCAGGAGATCTTCCACATTCTTTTATTCTGCACTGTGAATTTGGATTAATTCCAACACTGACTCACAATCAATCCCATAAAGAGAATTACACAGATTCTGACACTGATATGTATGCAGCACTTTGAGTCGTTCTTTTGGCACTGACTACTGTTAAAATAACAATGAGATGTATTAGTTTGATGGGATTTTAAAGAAATAACTTCTGAAATAGTATTTGTTTTTTATGATTTGACCTCAAGTATATGCCATCAATTTCTTCAAAGATCATGTTCTACCTGATCTTTGCCTTCTAAGTCGTGGAAAGGACTTTGGCCAAAAGTAATAAAATCTGATCTGAGAAAATAGAGAGTGATTTAAGTTTCATATGCTGCTATTTTCTAATGAAAAGTATTAATACAAAGGATTCAAAGACTCTTAGAGACAATATTAAAATTTTGGTAACACACAACTAGATTCTTTAAAAAAAAAGTCCTCAAAATATATGGGACTGTAGTAAAAGGGGAAATAATTAACTTTGTATTATGGAAATAATGTTCTGTACAAACAATGTAGCCAATTAGATCAGAAAGGGAAAATAAAAAATACAAATAAACCTGCACATATCAACTTCTGCAAGTCATGCAGAGCAACTGGAACTCTCATAATAATGGAAATACTAAACTTTGAAAAAGAGTTTGGATATGTCTTAATATTAAAATATGTTTACCATACTATATATTACAATATGAATAGGATTCTTTAAAAATTACTTATATTATGAGATTATTGATACTAATGTGTAAATTATCATATATTATATTTGCATTTGAATGCCAAAAATGATCATGAAAATAAAATAAATATAATAGACCTGGTTTTCAAACTAAAAATTAGTATTATTTATGCATTTGAATATGATTGAAGTGAGTATATGAAAATCATTCTTAGGTTTGACTTGTAATTAGTTTTGTCAGTGCTTTTTCTTTTCATTGAGAATTCTATTTTGAATTCTATTTTGGGCTTTGAACTCCAGATTTATATATCAACCTATGCAACCATCTCTACTTTGATGTCTACAAGCATCTCATATCATGGTTTAAACCAAATCTTGCAGTTTGTCCATCACAGAAAATAACAAATTTATTATTTCAGCAAGTTGAATCAAAGTCTTGAAATTATTCATGTCTTCTCTCTTTTTAATCTTATTACCCACATCTGATCTCTTAGCAAACCTTATCAGCTTTACTTATAATATGTTTTCACAATCACCTTTTCACTTTGACTCCTTCTGCTGCAACTATCCTAGTGAAAGTAAGAAAGATTTACCCGAACTATATCAACTATTTATGAACAGTCCTCTGCTTCCAGCCTACCTCTCTAAAGTCCATTCTTCACAAAGAAACCAAAATGATCATTTTATACATATATTGGACCATGTGACTCTTCTGTTCAAAACCCTCCAATACTTTTCTGCATATGTTAGTTAGGAGACCATTAGCCGTTAGGTGAACAAGGTTCAAATAATAACAAATACAACACAAAATGCATTACAAATTTGGTATTTGCTCATATGATGACCTGATTGATGGGCTGCTCTTCTCTATCTAGTAATTCAGAGACTCAGACACCTTCTAATTTGGGGCTTTGTCATTTCATCATGTGGCTTCCAAATTTTACAAAGTAGGACCTCAAATGACACATAGAGTATGAACTCATCTATGTAAAATAATGTGCGTGAAAAAGACCCTCAATACAAAATGTTCATTAAAATATTAATAAGGCTACAATCTGACCAGTGTGGTTATGAGTGCTTTTTTCTTAAATATCTTCTTCATTTTCTATATTTCTACAGTAAATATGTATTATTTTATAATTTTAGAGGTAAAAACAAACTTTTTAAGATGATCGTGTCAGTGCAGGTTTCCAGTCTAATTCCCAGTAACTGATTCTAATGACTAAAGAGAAAGATACGTGGAGAAAGAAAGGACTTCATCAGTTCTAGAGTGCAATCTAGCAAACCATATATCCCCTCTTTTGGAGAGTTAAAGTTTGGAAATCTGGCAGCATCAAGCAGAATGTTAGGATTTCCTTTCTTGAATTCTCCTCAAAATGCATCTCTATATGTTACTCTTAATCCTTGTGTAAGACAATCACTCAATGAACTACTTCTTTAACCCAGTTTCTTAAAAAAGAAATTAGAGTTTGCCTCCTCTGTTGTAATGGATGAACCCTGTAATCTGCATGTAGTCAGCACTGGTGGGGAGAACTGTTAGTGATATCAATTCATTCTCATTGGAGTCATTTTGGCTTTGAGGGCCAATGACAGCTGAGGAGAATATTATCATCCAAAGTGGGGGGAGTTACAGGAATTGTTACAAGCTAGAAATGTCATGGATTGAGACTCTTTCTTCTAAACAAATTCTCATTTGTCACAACTGTCAATTTGTTCAAAAGCAAAAGCCATGTTTTCTGACTGGGATGCCCCAAACACTAGGCCTTGAACTTCCCCAGCCTCAATAAATATAAATGATAGGAAGAGCTTAAATGGTATTTTTGTATGTTTATAGGAAGAGTAGAGGCCAAGGAGAACAAAACCAAAATAAGGAAAGCTGATGTGTGCCATGGCAGCTCTAATTCACTGCAAAAGCCTGCAGAGATAGCTGGGGCTGCTCAGTGATAGTTTTATCCTCCACCATCTCATGCTGAACCGATAAGATAGACCTAAACTCCAAAGTGTCACATATACCTGGAGTAGATACAAGGACTATTCATCCACATTTTTTTTTTTTAACTCTTAATCCTTGTGTAAGACAATCACTCAATGAGCTACTTCTTTAACCCAGTTTCTTAAACTGGTTAAAGGGGGGTGAAATAAGTGTAAAGAACCCGTATCCATCCACAACAAGAAAATTGGGAGTGAAGGAGGGGAAACAGCTTATTACAAGTTGATAAAGAACAGCTTTTGAATATTATCTCCAGGAAACTAAGAATAATTTTAGGCAGAACTGTTGTATACACTCAAGTGAAATAGGAAAAAAATTGAAGAAAAAATGAGTCTATATGATAAGAAATAGATGCAAAAGAAGGACTGAGAGAGTTTATGAAAATATTTAAGAAAAGAAATAATGCCATTGTGAAATTTGAAGTAGACCCAGAAGGAAGATGAAAATAGAACAACAACAACAAAAAAAACTATACCGAAAGTATAGACTTAAGAAGACAATGTCAGAAAATAAAAAGGAGATGAAAATGGACGCAGACAATATGATAGATATGGTAGACAAATGGGATCTGGTAAACACATAAATCTCATTTGTGAAGAAGTGTAAAAAAATCAATGGAACATAAATAATAAGCACAAACACAATGGCAGACATTGCCCTAAAGCAAAGAAAGATTCAAATCTGAGGTTTAAGGATGCTCATCTCTTCAAGATATTCTACCCAAAATATGAAAAAACAAAAATGATGTAATTTCAAAGGCACAAAAATATTCTACAAGCACTCAGGAGGTAGAAATGAATGACTTTTTTTTAAGGCAAGTTGAACTCAGACTTAATATTATTTTGAAATATTAGATGTCAAAAGAAAAGGCAGATCTATAATTATAGAACTTCTACCACTCTGTTTTTCTTACATAAACACCTCCCAGAAAAGTCTTTACATTTTTTATAATTTTATAAACATTGAAGCTAAGTATCATATAAATAAGAGACTATGATGAAGACCTTTTATAATTACTAGAGTGTTATGTCTTGTGCTAATTATAGATTTATTGACTCTCATTTCCAAATTCAAACTTTGTTACCTGATCTGTGAAAGGGAAATAGGTCCTTTAAATATTATTCTTTGCTAGCTGACTTGATGTTAAGCTTTGTCAGGAGTGGGCTGCGGACAGTCATTGTTAAAGGAAATGGTTTTCCTCCCTTTTTCCTACATGCTCACTTGGCAAGGTCTTGTAACACAGGCAGATTCTTCAGTGCCCAGTTCCTGAAATGCATAGCAGCCAGAAGCTTACCTGGCACCTCTTCAAGTGGTTTTGTAGGAGAGTGCCTCTAGTAAGAAATTCCTGGTGAACAGTGTCTTCTGTTCTTTTTCATCCTAAAGGCTGATTTAAAGCAAGTTCCCCAGTCCAACCCTGGGGGTAGTGGCTGTTCCTTCTGTCTTCTGTTCCTATGTTCTTTTGAGTTTTCTTAACTTTTATAAGCTACTCCCTTATTATGCCAGCTACCTGTTATAGCTGACAAACCTTTATATTAAACTTCTCCTACTCAAATTACTGTGTTTTCTCTCTCAAATTTGGACCATTATCAGTATCACTAGAGGATCCTAATCAGTTGTTTTTTTCATGTCATTTCAATAAAAATCTTTTGATGTCTATTTGTGTTGATTGATTTGCAGATGTAAATACTGAGAGTAAATAGTTCCTCATGTCTTACATTCTCATGGGATGTCTGATATTCATATTAGACTCTTCTCAAGCTTTTTCCCTTGAATTAGACCAAAAAAAAAAAAAAAAAGAAAAGAAAGAAAGAAAGAAAACAAACAAAAAAAAGGAATCCCCAGCAGACTCCCAGACTCCCATTGCCTAGGTAGCTTTGAGCAGAGATTCGACAGTTACTCGGACAAGAAGACATCTAAAATGTCCGGGGTGTTGATATGGTTTGGCTGTGTCCTCACCCAAATCTCATCTTGAATTGCAGCTCCCACAACTCTCACGTGTTGTGGGAGATAATTGAATCACGGGGTTGCTTTACCCCTGTTGTTCTCATGGTAGTAAATAAGTCACATGAGATCAGATGGTTTTATAAGGGGAGACCCCTTTCGCTTGGTTCTCCTTCTCTTTCTTGCCTGCCGCCCATGTAAGACATGCCTTTCACCTTCTTCCGTGATTGTGAGGCCTCCCCAGCCACGTGGAATTGTGAGTCCATTAAACCTGTTTTTCCTCACAAATTGCCCAGTCTCAGATATGTCTTTTATTGGCAGGGTTCAAACGGACTAATACAAATGTCCTCTTTTTGGTTCATGTGAAGGTTCAAAGTCCTCTGTTCTGTCCATCTTGGCTTCACTAAACAGGCCTTCAGCCAAAGTGCTCTGTCTCTGTTGAATTTTGAAAGAATTACTATTTGAACCAAAAAGTGTATATTTAGCCAACTTATCCTTCACATACATAGGTAAAAAAAAAAAAAATTTTAGTAAGATATGCAGTTATATATGTACTCTCCTGAAAACTTTCGCAATCTACAACAGTACAAAGGAAAAAAAAAAACAAGAATGGAAGATATAAGGAAGAGAAGTGTTGGAAGTGAGCATTGACATGATTTAGTCATAGAATTAAGTTTAAGTGATTTTTTATATATATTCCTTCATTCAAAACAAATTTATTGAGTGCCTCTGATGTCAATTCTTTCCATATTAATCCATAAATTTAATGTAGTTCCAATTAAAATGCCAACAGGATTCTTTGAAGTTTAGTCTAAACATTTACATGAGCAAATGTATAAAAACAGCTTCATATTTTTGAGAAATAAAATTCAAGCATGAGAAATTGTTCTACAAGTTACCAGAATTTATTATGATGTTGCAGTGATGACGACAACATGACACTAGCATAAGAGTAGATAAAAATATCCACAGAGCTGAATGAAGAGCCTGGAAATAGTACAGGTACATAGAATAGTGGGAAAAGTATTGACTGACTAGTGGTATGGGAAGAACTGTGATCCGTAAAGGCAAGGTACAAAGTCAAATAATTACTACAGACCATATGGAAAACCAAATTTCAGATAATTTAAACAACAGAAATCCTTTAAATATTTCAAAAACAATCAGAAGATGGTTCTTACAGAATTCTGGCAAGGAAAATGGTCATAAGCAAGATCCAAAAGCAGAAGTAATAAAACAAAGGATAACAGCACACACAAAGTTGCAGTTGCAGTATGACAACATATAGATAACTAGTGAAAATGAAATGAGAAAACATTTGTCACATATATAAGAATATATATACTGTATATGGAATTATACATTTATAATACAAATGGCCAATAAATCAATAATGATGAAATAAAATAATGTGCAGCTCATATTAAAAAATAAATTTCAGATTAAGAAGCCCAAAAGGTTAATAAGTGTACTGAAAGATGTTCAGTATCATTAGAGAGATGCAAATTAAAACAAGATATCATTTTTTCATTAACGAATTGGCTAAAAATTACGAAAGATTAATAGTAGCCAGTGTTAGCAAGAGTGTGGAGGGGAAGGCAATCTGAAAGGTGAATCTGGCAGCAATTATCAAAGGGTAAATTTTACGTACCCTTCATTGCATAATTCTGCTGCTAGGAATCTATGTAACACAAAAATGTGCAAAATGTATAAATATTTATAGTACAATGTTTATCGTTGCATTACATTTACTAGTTAAAAATGGAAGACTACATTTACATACACAACAATAGAGGAGTAGTTAAATAAGTTATGATGGTGTGCTGGTTCTTGGTTGACTTTTTCCATAGATTGATTCCTCCCTCCCTTTCTCCTTCAGCACTGTGTGTAGTGAGAGGTTACCTTCACCAGGCTTCTTTTTCTAGCTTTTTCTCTCAACTAGCTTTGAACTCATTTAGCTTGTATTAGTCTATTCTCACACTGCTAAAAAGAACTATCTGAGACTGAGTAATTTGTAAAGAAAAGAGCTTTAGTTGGCTCACAGTTCTGCAGACTGTACAGGAAGAATGACTAGGGAGGCCTCAAGTAACTTTCAGTTATGGCAGAAGGGGAAGCACGCGTGTCTTACATGACCAAAGCAGGAGGAAGAGAGAGGAGAGGGAGGTGCTACAGACTTTTAAACAACCAATCTCTTGAGAACTCACTCACTATCAGGAGAACAGCAAGAGGGCAATCTACCCCCATGATTCAACACTTCCCACGAGGTCCCTCCTCCGACATTGGGGATTTCAATTTGACATGAGATTTGGGCAGGGACACAAATCCAAACCATGTCATAGCCTAATGGGAAGTACCGTGGGGAGACTGGTGGGCAGGAAGAAGGGATAAGCCGTAGTACTTCTCTCCCTTTCCTCTCTGCCATGTATATTATTTCTGGCACTGATTGGCTTTGCTCCATGGGAAATGCTCTTGCTAGACAAGCCAATCGTGGCTCCAGCTTTTCCTGGATGACCATAGCCCCTGGCCTCTACTAATACCACCTTCTCCATTTGTCTCTACAGTTTAACAATGCTGGTGGCTTCCTATTGGTACTAATCTCTAGATTACCTCTTTGTTACTGTTTGGCTTTTTACTTCCCCCATCATCTGTGTAACAACTCTTTTTTTGTATAAAATTGCCTCTGCTTTAAAAAGTTAGAAATAATTTTGTTTTGCTCATTGGAATGCACACACACTTTTGCAGCCAGTAAAACCAAGAAAAAAAGACTATACCTGTATAACCGTATACTAAAAAAAAAAATGTTCCTGGTAAGTTATTAACTCCAAGCAGGAAGTTGTTGTATCTTATGTTTGATATGGTCCATTGAAAAATCGAAACATTATGTGTATATAGAAATGCATTCGTATGATAACAATGATAATAACTACCGTTTTTAGGGAAAAGCAGATATGGCAAAAATATCCACCAAGAGGATATGTTATCCCTCTGAAGTGGAGTGGAAGGTGTGCATATATTGAGAAGAAAGGATGCTGTCACTTTTTACTTTAAATACAACTATATTA
This sequence comes from Colobus angolensis palliatus, assembly GCF_000951035.1. Taxonomy (NCBI): domain Eukaryota; kingdom Metazoa; phylum Chordata; class Mammalia; order Primates; family Cercopithecidae; genus Colobus; species Colobus angolensis. The sequence goes on from NW_012111364.1 coordinate 760,288, forward strand.
TTTGTATTTTTTTCCTCTTGTAATGTATCACATTGTTAATTTCCAAATTTCTTTTTTGAAAGCAGATAATAAAACAGTATGCCTAATATGATCACTTTTATTAAAAACATTTTTTTTCTTGAGACACAGTCTTGCTCTGTCACCCAGTCTGGAATGCAATAGCACGATCTCCACTGTCTGCAACCTCCACCTCTCGGGTTCAAGCAATTCTCCTGCCTCAACCTCCCGAGTAGCTGGGACTACAGGTGCCTACCACCACACCCAGCTAATTTTGTATTTTTAGTAGAGACAGGGTTTTACCATGTTGGCCAGGCTAGTCTCAAACTCCTGATCTCAGGTGATCTGTCCATCTCAGCCTCCCAAAGTGCTAGCATTATAGGTGTGAGCCATCACACCCAGTCACTTTTATTAAAAATTAATGTCCATGTGTATTTATTTGTAATGGGAATAGTCTGAAAGGGCAGTCAATTCTGCTATAACACGTGCTTTGAGATTAAATTTGTTCCAATGTGATTAATATACCAGAAAATAATTTGAGCATACTACCTATGCTCATGTGTGATTTATTTTTTCAGTGAAAAAGAGTAGGTGAACTTTAAAAAACTGAACTGAAAAACTGAAAGGCTTAGGACACACAAAACACACACCTCGCTTATAGCAGCACTCTCACTTCACCTATGTGTTGTGAGCCGTGACACCCACGTGTCATATTACAACTTTCTGATTTCAGATAATCCATATTTCAACAAACTAAAGTAACTTACAGTTTGCAAATCTTCCAATGTCTAATTTCCAAAACAAGTTTCAGGCCTTTTTCAAGGTAAAGCATCATATTTATTTTAGTATGTATGTATGACTTAACCATGTAACATGTGTGAAAGTGTGCTACCATTTTTATTTGACTTTGATCTTTTTTTTGTTCCTTTTGAGTCGTTATGATGTTTTTGAGTATTTTACCCTAATCACATTTTTCTCATAAGTTTCGTGGTTTTTATTGCACAGTTTTGTACAGTATTGTGATTTTTAGGAATGGATATATCACATTATAGCAAAACTGACTATACATGTACCAAAATGTTAATAGTGTTTTGGGCAGTAATTTATTATTACTTATCTATAGTTTCTATAGTTTTCTAAAACAATCGTTCATTGATACTTTAATTAGATCTATCTAAACATCTCTAAATTATAAAATGGCAGCTAAAAGATGATTATAGCTAGGGTAAAGGGCTGAGGCTATTCTGGCAAGCTCCACATTTTCACTGGTAATGTAATAAATTAAGTGCCTTATAATCTACTTAAAAGGTACAATCACTTAAGCTCTTTCTGTAAAACAGAAATAGGTCTCACAGCAGCATCTTGGCACCTTCTTTAATCAGAAAGTTCCCATAAGTACTAACAAGAATCGAGGAGATGTGACTAACCAAGTTTCCATTAAACGATGTAGGATATGTAATAAGCCAAATGCCCCTAAACTGGTTGCAAACATTCAGAAGTTATAATAGCATGATTCAGATACAGAAATATAAATAGGTGATAAGGAGCCAGATATTCAGTGCTTACTGACTTTCAAGCTATTATTGAGTAGCTCGCCTATATACTGTCCCTCCAGGAAACAAAGAGACTACAAACTTGAACACGTTGTAAATTTCTAAATGAGGAGAAAAAAATGTTTTTCTATGTGATTTGATGCTTGAATTTCTGTCCAGTTTTTCAGAGTGAACTTATACCTGCATTATCACTTTTTTCTTTCCATGACACTGTTACGATTTTTTTTCTCTTCTTTTTTAAGTAGTAACTTGCTCCACCTACAGTCAAACTGCACTGTATGACTTTGGTTTGGGTATGAGTCCTCTTTTCCCTCCCCCACATGCCCTGTTTCTGGCCTAGCGCCCACTGAACTCTGTACTTGTTCTTGATCCTTGTATTTTTCTGTCTCTACACAGAATCGGCTGTCGAGTGTGCTCTTAATGGAGGGTTTTAGCTGTTCTCTGACAAAGAGCTTGTTCTGAGCTGCACATCTCGTCCTCTTTGTTCAGCCTCTGGCTTCAAGCATTGAATCCTAAATATTCTCCAGCTGGGAATCAGACAAGGGCAGAAATGAAGAACCCAGAAGCCCAGCAGGATGTTTCATTTTCCCAGGGATTTCGCATGTTGTTTTACACGATGAAACCCAATGAAACTTCGTTCCAAACATTAGAAGAGGTGCCTGATTATGTTAAAAAGGTGAGACTATATTGGAAGAGGTTACTCTTACTCTTGCTGCTTTCTTAATAAATGGTAAGGTCAACTTCCTTAGGGTTTTGTTCGCTTTCATTATTCAAATTATTAAATTCTAATAATAATTCAGTTTCTTAAAGGCATGAAGCAAAAGTAGAATTTCTACTTGAATTTCCTTACAATCCGTAGCCATCTTCACCTGTAAATTCCCTCCCTCCTTTGTATGTCACTCCAGAATATGATAAAAACAAAAGTTTAAAGTTTTCCTGGATTCCGTGGCATTGTAAATGTAGCTGTTGGAAGCTCAATGTCAAATAGTTACATCACATCAGTAAACTTTGTAACAATTTCATTTTTAAATCTTTAACTTGTCCACCCCTTCCAGGGAAACTATTTCTTCTTTCATTTGGCAGAATAGTTCTGCAGAATGAAGGATACGCAGCTTGACCAAGTCCAACTCTGACTTCCTAAGCTTGAATTTGAACCAAGTTTTCTTTGAAACTCTGAAGTACTCAGAGGCACATTTCACTTCTGGTTCCTGGCTATGACTGGAAGTGGAAATATCCAGAATTAGAATTTGAGTACTGAAGTTCCCCACCCTATCAACGTTGTTCCTACAACACTCACTAGTTCAAAGCAGAAATAGAAAAAAAAAAAAAAAAATGACATCACAGAATATGTTACTGAGAGTTCAGTTTAGAAAGCTTCAAAACTCATGATTACCTTCCAAATGAGTAAAATCCATACTTTTTCAAGATTAGATATTACGCTTTCTTTCTGATTTTTTTAAGTTAAAAAAGTGGCACTGATATCTTCATAAAGTGTTATTGTTTATACTGCAACATTAAACCGAATTCAATGCTCCATCACCAATAGTGGAGCCTTCAAAACACCTCTTCTTACATGAAACAAAAATCAAAACCAAGGGAATAAAATCTGAATCATGTTTTAAGAAAACATGTAAAATTACCATATTCTCTAAAATTCTAGGAAGAAAATTGTCTCTACCCTTTCAATTTCATCATTAGAAATAGTTCTGGTAATACTAAGATGAAAAATTAGAATTATGTGCATCTTTAAGGAAAGCCTCTTGAAGTGGATCTAAATTACACATGTAGAGATGATAGACTTCTAATTATTTACCTTATTCTCAATGTACTTTTTTAACCTCATTTGGAAGATGTTCCTCATAATCTTATAATATTATAATTATCATGGTGATCTCTATGATTACATTTCATATTCAAATTGGATGATAGAATCTGAGCACATATTTAGCAAATGTCTAAAATAATTAGACTTCTTTACCACTGTGTGGGAAGTAATCCTCTAAAATGGGTGTCTACCATCTCCTGCGGGGCTTCCCAAATCTGGGCATTTCAATTCTGAAGTGACTAATCAGGAAATGTAAAATAATTTCATATGGGACATAATAGCATCTCTTTTCTGCAATTTCCTTTCTAGGCAACTCCATTTTTCATTTCCTTGATGCTACTTGAACTTGTTGTCAGCTGGATTCACAAAGGGAAGTCACCGGGTCGCTTGGATGATGCTTTAACGTCAATCTCAGCTGGTGTTCTGTCTCGACTTCCAAGGTGAGTTAGATGGCTAACAACACTGAGTAGAAAAACTGAAATTGCCTAAGTATGAGAGACAAAGGAACTCAATGCATGGGAGAATTAGTTTATTTCCACAAATATTACCAAAGAATTCTGTTCATGTCATTATTTAAAATTTTGATATTTTGTTCTTCATTGATTTTTTGCACTCATTTAAAAAATCACCCTAAAGATTATTTATCTTGACTTTGTTGATACCCCTTTAAAATGAGTGCTTCATTTGCCTTATTGTGGTTCCAGCTCTGAGTTATAGTCTAGTTCTCTATTAAAACTGTGTTTTGTCTCTTTCAGCTTCAGAAAGAATAGCTCTCTGGGGTGTAGACATTCCCTAGAGCAGGTCACACAAATCTCTGAATAACTACAATGGTTTCCTAATTGGTGTCTGGCTCTAGTACAACCCCGTTTGCAACCAAACATTTCCATAACATGAATCCAGTGAAAACCCTTCACTGGCTCCCTATTGCCACATGTATAAGGCACAAATCCCTGTCCTGAACTATAGAGAACATTGCTTCTCTGACTTTGCTTTTGGGTCCTCCACTCTCCTGTTCGTCATCTTTATCCTATCATGCTTTACTACTTGCCATTGTCCACATGCCACAGGTACTTCCCTCTGCCTAGAAAGCCATCCAGCCCCATTCAGATTCATTTATTAGGTCTAAGCATACATGTCACACTCTTCAACAAGCCTTATCTGTTCTCCAACCTTACGTTATGCATTGCTACACTACAGTCCCATGGAATTGTGTGCTTATCCCAGATCTAGAATTATCACAAGACATGATGCTCACCTGTTTTTCTCTCAGCCCTTCCTGCTAGCTCGCACACAACTTGAGAGCAAGAGGTATGTGTTCTTAATAGTTTTAGCTCCTGTGCCTGGAATGATGTCTGTTGCGTGTAAAGTTACCCAAAAAGCAGTAATATTCCTATAACATTATGTTGATGATAAAATTAGGGGATATTGGGACCCGATAATAGTAAGATATAAATGACCTACTATTTGTTTAGAAAGAGTACATTATAATGTGTGAAGAGGAAAGACCAAAACATGGAAGTCATCTTCAACACATGTGGGCTTACCAAAGAGGCAGAGGGTGAGCAAAGATTCCCTTGGACGTCTGTGCTTTGAGCTACTGATGAATGTTCTCGTTCCAGCTTCCCACCCATTACTTCTTGTCCTGTTTTAAGAGCTTTACTTCGGACTGGTGCTCATTGCTCTGGAATGTTTCTATTAACCGCCCAGTGGGAAACTAAGGTGGATTTTTAAAAAATAACATGAAAACTTTAAAAGTCTAAAAAAGGTGGAATAATTTCATATATTACGTAAAATAGTTTAAATAGAAAATAAACCTAAAAGTAATTTTTTTCAATAAGTGTTTGAGAAAAGTGCATTAGGTATATAGTAGAAGTAATTTAATAATATTTACTCTGAAAAACTACTTGTAATTGTTGCATTTTGCAGTAGGAATCGGAGGAAGATAATGTCTCCAGAAATTTGCAGCTAATTCCCAGATTATCATGAATAAGAATTTACAAGTATAAATAATTTCCTTTATTATAATACATGTCCCCCTTAAGCAGAAATGAACAATAAATACATTCAACATGCCCAAGGGTATATAGCTTTAGATGTAGATTTAGTTATTTGAAAATACTCAGTTGGTTAATTTAGCTCATTCTCAGAAAGTTAAGTGTATAGATTTATGGAAATCAGATTATTGATAAACTATAAAAGTCACCTGATAACTGAAAATTGCCCTGCATATGCAATTACAGGTCATATATTTTACTGAATTGGAATGAGTTTGTTAAGCATTTTGACAATGAATTTGACAGCAAATTGAATGAACTCTTCAGAATTATTTTTTTACCTTTTAAAGTTTGATTTGGTTCCAAATTAAATTAGATTGTTCTCTTATCATAACATTGTAAGTACCAGAAATATAAACTGTATCCTCAATACAATATTTTTGCTCAGCAGTGTTATTTTAAAAAGGTACAGAGTTATAACAGGAAAATAAGAATAAAAGAGATATTTTTACAAACTATACACCCCCAAAAGCAGAGAGAGAGAGAGAGAGAGAGAGAAGGAAAAAAAGAAACCAAAACAAACCAGTCCTTCAGGGATAGAACATGCGGTTCTTTTCCTTCACCCACTACTCATAACAGTCCTTAAACTAACACAAACTGTTAACTCTGGTGCCCTTTGAGAGAAAGGTAAAAGGTTATGAACTTTAATTTGGAGAATATTTTTCTATAGTTATTTTAAATGCGAATAGCAAATTACTCCTTTTTTCCTTGTAGATGTAGAGAACAATTCTAAATTATGAAATGTGGATTTCTTTAAAGTTTTTCAAGGAATTTTTCTCTTTTACAGACTTGTCTGAAAGATCCCAGTAAAGCAAATTATCTGAAAATGAATTTTTGTTTTGTTTTGTTTTGTTGTATAGAACTATGGTGAAAATGTTTTTATTTTATTTGTTGCTATAAAAAAAACCCAAACCCAGATATAAACAGAAAAGGAAAAGCAAGCCTGTGGATCCATTCCTCTCAATCCGCTTTCAGGAAAAAAAAAGGAAGAATTTGACATCAATTCTTAAAACAATATTTCAGTTGAAGCCACAGCGTCAAGGGGAATCCCTGTGCAAATCATTAACAGCTGAGGGTTAGATTAACACGGCAATGATTGTATCCTCTCCCAGGGACTAATTTCATTTTCTGCACTAGCAACAGGGGCTTGCTACGTCCTTCAAATAGGTGATTGCAAGACAAATGGTAGTATGCCTTTTGCTAATACGTTTGTGAAGAATTATGCTTTGGATAATAATTCCAAATAAGCATGTGGCCTCTGACAAAAGAAGTGGAAATCAAAGCGAACACGTTTTTCCACTTCGTCATTCACGTAATAGAAATGTTGTGTGCAGACTTTGAAGAAAAACAATGTTTTTCTTTTGAGGATCTTAATTTCAGGATTACATAAAATTTCAGGTAGCTTAAAGATTAATAGTGTGCTTACCATGGTGATAGAAAAGACATATGCTACCTCTTTCAAATCTTTATGTCAAGGAAAATATTAACGATGGAGAAGATTGTATCTTGTTTACAAGTCTGTTGGACAGACCATGGTCTGTAATAAAACTCCATCTGTCCTAAGAACCAGATTCTGGGCAGGCTTGCATCTGTTTTGCTCTTCTGAAATCCAGTAGACAGCCTATCATCCAGTAGGCAGCCTTCCTAATCAGATACCAGTCCTAGTTATAAAAAGATATGTCTATGTATTCTAGATAAACACAGTGTATCGTGCAAATAATCTGCCTTTCTAACAATTAGTGGCATATGTGACTGTAAAAAAATTAAACTTTATTTAACAAAATATTTACAAAATCTATTGTTTAAGCAAACGTATCTAAAACTTGTGAAATATCCTGCTACTGACTTAAATGTTAATGAGTGAAAAATAATCACATTATTTTTTCCTGCTTGTTTAAGCAGAACTCAATTTCCAATCCTTCATTAGAAAACCGGGACTTCAATTTGTTACTTCCTTCCAATGTTTCTACTTCCATAAATTGCATCCTCCCCAGAGAAGTTTTATTCCTGATATAAATATCTACAGTATGTTTGTTTTTAATGGGTTCATTTATTCTGTTGAAACAGCAGATTATAAATCAAATTGCAATAGGTTAGAGGAATAATTTAAGTAGGTAAATTTTCAAATAAAGTTGGGGACACTCCACTTTTAATACATATGAGTCACTGCCAATTTTTACTATGGAGCTAGCTCCACAATGTTCAACCATATATATGCATACTTTTACTGGCCATGCCTGCCATGGAATTTTCCATTCCTGACAAGAAAGTTTCAATTCATCAAAAAAAAAAAAAATTAAAAAGGAGGAAATTAAACCTTTTAGAAATATTTTTGACTCTTTGGGATGGGGCCAGAGAATATAGAAAAATTGTATACTGGGTTTTTATACTAGGGGCTTTAGCATGAGAGGCTAAATGTTGCCTTGGCAAATCAGACCTAACAAATGAATGTATATAATTTTGGATGATGACTTTAATAAGCAGCAATTCATTGTCCAAAATAAGAGATAAATGAATCTATATAATGTTAATAATAATACTTTATTATTGATACTAAAATTTATTAACTTAGAAATAATTATGAAAAATCCCCAAGTAAGGAAAATAGATTTTAAAATTTGTTGGTTTGTTAATTATATTTGAGAGAATGTCTCATTTCCTCTTAACATTTGCATTAGAAAACTAATAAATAGACTTTGCCTTTGTTATTAATTGCATAACTTCACAAACTGCTATTAGACGAAACTTCCCTAGTGAATGCAAGATTCACTGCTTATTAGTCTGGACTTGTGTGTTTATTCAATCGAGTAATACATTTCCTGCAAAGTAAAGAGTGTGGCAAATTCATTTCTTCCAAATCTATCACATTGCGTTTTTAAAGGTTTATGGTTTTATGGTTGCTGTTATGAAGAAATTAAATTAAGTGATTGTTTTATGAACAATACTATTTAACAATAAGAATTAGTAGTACAGATTTTATTTGTTTGCAGACGGTAAAGGTAATATTATCTATCTTATTATTACCAAGCAAAAATCAATATTCCACTAGATGGAGCAAAAGTGGCAGTAGCTTTACAGACAGGCAGTGCAAACTCCTGGATTCAGTTGAAGGGATTTTGAAGTAGATAAATAACAACATTTCCCAGAAAAATCTCTCTCACTCTCTCTACATAAATGTATATATGTGTGTGTGTGTGATCCAATATATATACATATATATGATCCAACATATATACATATACATGATCTAATGTATATATGATCCAATATATATGATCCAATAATATATATGATCCAATATATATACACACATATATATGATCCAAAATATATATATACACACATATATATATGATCCAATACATTAATTTATTTGTAACTTCTTGGAGTTTTAAGGATATTTGTAATTATCTTGTTTAAATATTCATTTATTTTCTGGCTCATAAAACAAGAGTATTCGAAACAAAAATATCTATTTTTTTTTTTTTTTAGTTTTGTATAATCTGGCCAAATCAGAACACTCAGCTATAATGACAGTTAAGGAATAATATAAATTGGCAGATTCGTATGAGTATAGTACATAAGTCTACTTATTTTGAAACTTGCTCTGTTATCTTAGGAGGCTGCAATGAGAGCATTACTTCAAATGTCACTTGCTTTCTTAATGACAACAGCTTGAGAGTCATTTTAGGGCTCATTCAACCTAATTATCTCACACCTTAAATTATCCTTAGATACTGAATGGGTGAACATCATGACCACTCTCACACTTCTGTTCCTGGTGATGGGTAGACTCAGATGGAGATGACTTTGAAAACTCATTAGTTTCTAATTCTCAATCCCCAAATAACATTTATTTCTGATTTATTGATTATTTTTTCATATTAACATTAAAACGGAATTTTAGTTTGTAAAAAATGGGGATTAATACTAAATAGTAATTTAGTAACTTAGTAACTTTTTTATAGTAACTGAACATTGACAAATTTCTAGTGATGAGAGAAAAATGTTAAGTAAAATACACAGAAAATCAGATCACTAGTTAGAGAAATAAGCTACTTTTCATTTGCTGAAACATATACTTCAGACCCAAGAGAAAACTGCTGTTTGGGGGAATTCATGAAGAAAATAGGACAATGGAAGGAAAGCCTCTCTATACACAGTTTGCTAATTAGAGGATTCTAATGTCTCTTTACATTTAGGTCACTTTCCTGGCCTTACACTCAAACTTAAGGCATAAAAGGGATCTGGTATTTGGGAATTCCAAGCCCCTGTGCTACCCAATATTCCATCTTCATGTGATAAAGTAAGCTTACTATATACGTACATATTGTATGTGCCTCTTCCTGCAGGATGGAGTTTAGAGAGTTTAAATTCCAGGATGCAGAGTCATGTGCTGAGATTGCAGGGTGGAAGGGGTAAGGGGGATTGAGAAGAGAAAGAGGAAGGAACTTTGGTTTATGATTCAAGGTCTGGTGGGAACATTTTTGAAAATGTAGGTGCTATTTTCTACAATCCCGGGCTTTCCAGAGCTTGATAATCATTTGCCAGCTGTATTGCTTAGGTGAATTGCTTTTAGTTGTGGGCACTCCATAGCTATTCTTTCATATATGTAATAAAAGAGGATCAAATTAATTTTGCTGATAGAAAGCAGGGAATATAACTCTTACAGCTTCTCCCCTCCTTCTTCGTGTCTTGAGGGAAGTTAGGCTTCATGTTAATGTGTGTGGGATGTGGTGGGGGGAAGGCTTGACTGTAGTATGTCAAGCATATTTCAGCTCGATTTGTGTCAACCCTAATAAGTCAGTTGATGGAGTAATAAATTGGGTGTCTGCTCAAGACCTGGCACCTGTACAGGAAATAGAAAAGTATTTCAATGTCAGGCAGGTTTTTAAAAATTTTTATTTATTGATTGATTTAATTGTATTTATTTATTTATTTATTTTAACAAATGGAATTTTTTCAAGGACCTTCAGTCTGTTATTGAGATCTTGGTATCTTAATGCCTATTTCCATTTTCACTGGAGCTGACAAGAAAGATAGCATATTTTTTTTTAAAAGGTATTAAATTGAGGGAACATTTATAAGGCTGGTGGTGTTGCCCTGTTTAATAGTGTGTTCTTGCATCTTGTACTGTGCTTGGCACTTAGTAGGCTCTTCATATGAATTCACTGAATGACTGCCTGAATCCATGGAGGAATCTGCTTTGATACTATGTGCTAATACTTAAGCCATTCAGCTATAGATGTTTTCAACTTTCTACTACATTTTGTTTTAATCTATTTTTCTGGATCAGTTGTCTTAAGGCAGAGGTTATCAACTGGGGAAATTTTTACTCCCCAGGAAACACTTGGAAATATCTGGAGACATTTTTGTAATCATAGCTGGGGTGAGAAGGAGGGGTCCTAAATCTAGGTGCTAAAGAACAGCAATGCTGGAATACATTCAATGATGCACACGAAAGGCTTTCAAAACAAAAAAGTATTTGGCCCAAATTGTAGTAGTGTTAAAGTTAAGAATTCCTGTTTTAGAGAAATTGTTATATTGAAGCATATAAAACGGATATTGTCATTTTTAACCTAAAACTTGAATTTTATATGGGTAACCCCTACTAATAAACAATAGTGAGCAATTTTAATATTTCATAGTTTCAGTAAACGTTTGCACCAAACAACCTCTTCCAACAAAGAACTATCCTGTCCAAATGTCAACAGTAGCACTGTTGTGAAGCCCTCATCTAAATATATAAAAGTAACCAACCAAGCTAACAAGCTTTACAGTATAATTTGTTCTAACCCCCTACTTTGACTAACATACCTTCTTAAAAACTTGGAAGGCAGGTTTTAAATGAAGGCCCACAAGCAGTCTCAGGGCCACTGCAGCAGTGGTTTCTGGAGTACTCAGAGTATCACTCAGATTGGCATTGTAGGAGGGGTACAGGATGAGCAACTCCTTTGGGTCAAGGACTTGAACACAGGGACAAAACTGCTTCTTCCAACCATGTAATCTCAAATTGGAAATTGAGATTTTTAATGTGTGGTGATGTGTACTCTTGTTCAAAATTGTAAGCATTTGGCATTTCTCTGAGTTATGTATATTAATGCTGTTATAAAATAGCCTAGTGTTTTACAGATTAAATAATAACACTTTAAAATATTAAAGTATAAGAGGTTGTTTTAAAGTTATTAAATCACGATTAAAGTCATATGATAATTAAATTCAAGAATAAAATTAAAGGGCTGGATCTTTAAAAGAACCAGTAAAATGCTAATTTGCAGAAACTGACTCTGTAAAGGGAAATATTGTAAAAATAAAAAATTTTAGTGGTATAATAATCTGCACCACTTCTTCCACTTTTATCTAAAATTAGAATATTTAAGAAGTTTCTCAGAATTTTCAGCACCAAACTTGTTGATGACTTATAAATATATCTTTATTAACCAGAATGATTAATTCTTTTTCTATTTAAAAATAAATATAGAAGGAAAAGTCAACTCAATCAAATTGATAAAAGAGACAAAACAATCTAGAAGCTAATCTTAAATTTGATCACATAAAATTTGAAAGAAAAAAATATACTTTTTAAAATTAAAACATATTTTGTAGGTTTTTAAAAGTTACTGAAAATAAGAATTTGCAGAAGTTTGATAAATAGGTGGCAAGATATAGTATAGTGTCTGAGTTTTAGAAATATTTGTTTATTTTAATTAGGTTTGTATACCTTACATCTAAGGAAATTTTTTTCCTAATATTTTAAAAAGCCTAGTTTATATTCCCTTCATAAAGCATTCTTAATATATACTTCAATAAAATTTAGAAATGACAATCATAGAAATTAAGTTGTAGTCTTGTCATATTTACGTTGCATGGGCTCAATGAAAAATATTTTAAGAGACATGAAAAAATGGCCTTTTAAATTTCATGAAGTTGAGAGCACAAACAGCTGGCATCCATGATGCCTATGAAATAAAATGAAGCTTCCTGGGAATGATTTTGATACTAAGGAATTTGAGCCTTTAAAAAGAATGACAGAGAAGAAACAAAGTAGAAGAAAGAGCTTCATTTTTTCATATGAAGATATTAATTTTAAATGTTATTTAAAACATTTTAGCATAATTTTATTTCTAAAATGTTATATAATCACTGATTGTGAATTTTATCTTCCAGTCTATTTTTCAGGAGCATTGAATTGACCAGTTATATTTATATCTGGGAGAACTACAGGCTGTTCAGTTTGCCTTGGGATTCCCCATGGACTTGGTATTTAACCTTCTTAGGAGTTGACTTTGGCTACTACTGGTTCCATCGTATGGCCCATGGTAAGCTGCGAATGAGGACTTTTTGTTAACTTAGGTTGAACTGTGTTTGGTACATAGTATATATTCAGTAAATAATTATTGAATGGATAAATACAGGAATAAAATAGTATATTTTATTGGATATAAAAGTTAATAATGAAGGTTTACTTTGCAATTTAAGTGGAGAAAATCTGAAGCCATATTTTAAAAAGATATGAAATTATTGGAAGTACATTTTTTTCGCTTCTTTCTAATTTTAAAAAAGATTAGAAAGTGATGGCTATAGCATTGCTTTTAAAATCATTTACTGTTTGGTTTTTAATGAGAATTTTAATTTTTATGGGGGTATTTATTAGTCAGAAGCCAAACAAGTTCCTAACATTTGGCCGTTGGGATAAAAGGTTTTTTTGTTTGCTTGTGTTTAATTTTTTATTTCAATAGGTTTTTGGGGAACAGGTGGTGTTTGGTTAAGTGAGTAAGTTCTTTAGTTTTGATTTCTGAGATTCTGGTGCACCTATCACTCGAGCAGTGTACCCTGTACCCAATGTGTAATCTTTTATCCCTTGCCACCCCCACCCTCTCCCCCGAGTCCTTAAGTCCAATGTATCATTCTTATGCGTTTGTGTCCTTTTAGCTTAGCTCCCACATATGAGTGAGAACATATGATGTTTGGTTTCCCATTCCTGAGTCACTTCACTTAGAATAATAGTCTCCAGTTCCATCTGGGCTGCTGCAAATGCCATTATTTCATTCCTTTTTATGGCTGAGTAGTATTCGATGCTAAATATATATCACATTTTCTTTATCTGCTCATTTCTTGATGGGCATTTGGGCTGGTTTCATATTTTTGCAGTGAAAACAGAACCCTTTTACACTGTTGGTAGGAAGGATAAACTAGTACAACCTCTATGGAAAACAGTGTGGAGATTTCTTAAAGAAGGAAAGGTAGATCCACTACTGTTTGATCTGTAATTGATCCAGTAATTCCAGTGGAATTGCTGGATCAAATGGTGGATCTACTTTTCCTTCTTAACCCAGAGGAAAATGAATCATTATGTGAAAAACATACTTGCACTTGCATGTTTATAGCAGTATTGTATTTTAATATATTGCCTTCCGTTATTTTTATTATCACATGCTTGGTAGAGTCAAAAAATGTACACAATATCAAACTTCACAACCCAATCATTGAGGGTCATTCAGGACTCTGCAACAGAATGGAATTTTAAGTAATGTGTTCTACTATAGTAAGCTTAATTCAATTTGTTGGCAGTACTTCCACATTACAAATGAAAATGCAATCAGCTAGGCACTGACCATATGCACTTTTCTGTTACCATAGTTTTGCAAAATGTCTCATCTGCAAAAGCCCTCTTACTGCTCTGGTTCACTGAATATGCTTTTTGGGATTCTTGGCTGCACTTCCAAAGAAATATTTTGTTATAGAAAGGGAAATGGAAGAATGAGGAACAAATCTAGGTCTGAACCTCTGTAGGGATATGAAGGGGCTGAGAAATAGTTGTAGAGCTAAGCTGAGCAAGTGGTCTCTGAAGAGAAAAAAGCATTCCAAAGTATTTCTGAAGGGAAGAGCGGGAAAGTACTAATCTTGAAAAACTACGGAAGAGCAGAACTCAGGATTTCAGTGGGTGGTTGGTTGAGTGGGTGGGGAGGAAGGAAGGAAGAGGAAGGAACCTGGAATAATAATAATAAATAGATGGCAGATGGACAGAAGAGACCAGAGATCAGGGTGAATAACTGAGTTATCTGTGTAGGAGTAAGTGTGACCAAATATCCTTCCCAAGCAAGGATGAAGGAATTAGGAGTAGCACGGATTTGTGTTATGCTCAAGGCTGTTAAATTTTAAATATAGCATTGTTTATGTTAACCACCTTAAGCATGTGTATTTAATGAAACTCTATGAAGGTTTAATTTATTAGAACAATTTGAAGTGAATATATAAATTAGAAAAAGTTATTAATTTTGTGTGTGATAAGATTTGTCTTTGACACATAATAGGTCAGTTCCTGACACTATTTCCTCATATATAAATGCAAAGGCTACTCCAAAATCAGACATGATTAAGAATGAATATGGTTTACATAATAACATATTTGTGTTTTATTTCAAATGAGTAGTTTTCTTCCTAAAATGAACTCATTGGCAATCTTCCTCATTTTCTATGCACAAAGGGGTGTTGCAGAAAGCATTTATATTGTAATATATTACATACTTTCAAGAACCTTCCTCATGCCACACTGCCCAATACAGATGTGTTTATTTGGGAAATCTGCAAATTTGTTTACTCCTTGAAAGCCCATTATAACAGGAAACAAAGAACCAACAAAATATTACCAATATAAAACTCTTAAAAATGTTCATTATAAGTGTTCTCAGTTGGGAAGAGCAATAAAGTAAAATAACATATTAAAAATGTGGCATCAAGGCTATTTAAAGTATGCTTCTCATTAGAAATTTTGAACTGAATCCAGTAAAAAAGGCAGGCATTAAAAAAATTTTGAAAACCTTCTGGAAAAACATTTACAACCTTCAGGCTATGGAGCCAAACTGTAAGTTCAAAGACTTTTGACTTGTAATGGAAAGCTAGTAGGAAAAAAGTAATTTATTTAAATGTGTCAACCTTCAATATAATGCTTAATTTTTAAATTTTATTTGTAAATAATACTGTAAAATAGTAAAATGTTTTTTTAGAAATGAAGACACACACAGGACTAAAAACTCCCATATAATATCCAATTTCTTGAGCCTTTTGGAATACTGTCCAAATTGAATAACTGGTCAAATTTATTTAACTAAAAAGTTTCAATAATTCCAAAATACATATGTCATCTTAAAATATAGTAAGACAAAAATAAAATCCTACTTTTTCTATTCAATGTATTACTTTCTTTTCGCTACTTCAAAATGATATAGCAAAAACATACTTCACAGTTGTTAGCATGTTAAATGCTGTGAGTTTTGAAGAAACAATATATTACGTATTTAAAATTTTGTCTTTACATGTATTTAAATTGCTTCCTTAGGATTCCAAATCATTGCTAGATTTGTTGTTGTTGTCATTTGTTTCTATTGCATATATGTTGCATTTTCTCAGTTATGGGACAGTTAGCAGAAAACAGTTTATTCTCAACATTTGAATTCCATCTCTATCACTATGCCAAGATATTGAAGTTCTGTATGCTCTTTATATAATTTTTTCTTCCTCTGGAATGAAAAAGAAATTGCTAATTATGGTCAAATTACACAAAGCAAGGGCAATACAATAGTTCTATTATAGACAGCTTTGATGATTTTAGAAAAATATATAGAAGGATAAATAGCTCTTAAATTTAAAAAGTAACTTTGTGCATTCTTTTCCTCCACATAAAAATAGTGCATTAGGCTGGGCACAGTGGCTCACGACTGTAATCCTAGCACTTTGGGAGGCCAAGGCTGGCGGATCACAAGGTCAGGAATTCGAGACCAGCCTGACCAACATGGTGAAACCCCGTCTCCACTAAAAATACAAAAATTAGCAGGTGTGGTGGCGCACGCCTGTAATCCCAGCTACTCAGGAGGCTGAGGCAGGAGAAATGCTTGAACCCGGGAGGCGGAGGTTGCAGTGAGCCAATATCATGCCACTGCCACCCAGCCTGGGGCGACAGAGCAAGACTCCGTCTCAAAAAATAAAAAATAAAAACAGTACATTATTTTTCTTTGTACATTTTATTAGTTACACTAAACATATAAGAAAACAGGTAAAGATTTTCAAGGAAACATTTTTAAAAGCTGATAATTACTGCTTGGGAGGAACAAGAATGAGGCCTTCAGGGTTCTGATAATAAACTCTGTCTTACCTTGGGTGGTGTTTACATGAGTTCTTATATTTGTAAAAATTC
The DNA here is from genome assembly GCF_000951035.1 of Colobus angolensis palliatus. NCBI lineage: Eukaryota > Metazoa > Chordata > Mammalia > Primates > Cercopithecidae > Colobus > Colobus angolensis. The sequence goes on from NW_012111364.1 coordinate 776,911, forward strand.
ATTGAGTTAGTTGTACACCTAAAATTTATACTTTTTCTCTATATATACTTTTACGGAAAGTTAAATTCATAAATAATGTCACCAATGTAATTTCTTGGTTTGTAGTTCTAAGGCAGAATGCTATAGTATATAACCAAATTTAGAAAAACAATACAAGAGGTTATGATTTGTGATTCTATGTATAAATATGTGACTTTATACTGTTTTTAACTGTATCAGTGTCAACCAAGTATGGGGAAGTGCCAGCACGCCAGTTATTATTTATGACTTCTCTTCAAATCTATTCTTCTTTGCCCTTCCTTGTATTGTCAGAGCTGCATGCTGTAGACATTTCTCTTTTCCCAGCTGACTTGATGTTAGACTTTGCCAATTTAAGGGGCTGGAAGGACACTGCAAAGGCAGAACATGAGAAAGGGACCTTGCCTCCATTTTCCAGCATGCTCTTTTGTATCTGGCACTTACAGGTTTGGTATGTGAGGGATGTGGCACACTTCACCTCTTGCTCAGCTGTAGCCTACACACTCTGGCAAGATTCTCTACTATTCAGGGGGCCGTACCAAAAATCTAGCTGTAGCTTATACACTCTTGGACCTATATACTCTATTTAGTGAATTTCTCTGTCACCAACAGAGTTCCAGTCATAGCCACAACCTCTCCAGAGATGTCTGGGTCTTAGACTTGGGGTTGGTGTGAGTGTGTGAGTACATGAGTGGGACTCTTCTAAAGGTATAAGTACCTCCTCGATTCTCTCTCCCTCAGCTCTATAGGCAGTAGCTACATTGTTTTGTTGCTACTTCTGTAACATTGAATTCCTCTCTCCTTACCTTTTTAGTTGTTAACTTCCTCTTTACCCTTTAATAATTCTTTATATTAACTTTTCCTTATTCAAGTTACTAATGTGGTTTCTGTCTCCTGATTGGACCCTGACTGAAACAGGCAGCCTCCTCATATATTACATAGAATAACAAATTAGAGTTTTCATATGAAAAAAGCTCAACATCACTAATCATTACAGAAATGAAAATCAAAAACCACAGTAAGATACCATCTTACACTAGTCAGAATGACTATTATTAAAAAGTCAAAAAATAACAGATGTTGGTGAGGTTGCAGAAAAAAAGGAGTGCTTATACACTGTTGGTGGGAGTGCAAGTCAGTTCAGCCATTGTGTAAAGCAGTTTGATAATTCCTCAAATAACTTAGAATTACCATTTGACACAGAAATCCTGTTATTGAGTATATACCCAAAGGAATATAAATTGTTCTATTATAAAGACACATACATGTGTATGTTCAGTGCAGCACTATTCATAATAGTAAAGACATGGAATAAATATAAATACCAACCAATGGTAGACCGGATAAAGAAAATGTGGTATATATACACTACGGAATACTATGCAGCCATAAAAAAGAAAGAGATCATGTCCTTTGCAGCAACATAGACAGAGTTGGAGAACATTATCCTAAGCAAACTAAGGAAGAGAAAACTACATACCACATGTTCTCACTTATAAGTGGGAGCTAAACAATGAGAACACAGGGATGCTAGGAGAGGAGCACAGACACTGCAGCCAACTTGAGTATGGAGGGTGAGAGAAGGGAGAAAATCAGAAAAAAGTACCTATCAGGTACTATGCTTATTACCCAGGGGATGAAATTATCTGTACACCAAACCTCATGACACACAGTTTACATAGAACAAACCTGCACATGTGCCCCTGAATCTAAAAGTTAAAAAAAATTAAAAATAAAATTAATAATAATAATCAAAAAATTAAAATATAGAATTTATCCAGTTGCATCTTTACTATTATATTTCATTCTGAGGCATTGATTATACATTGAGGTTACAAAATTTAGTTTAGTCCTGAAAGCGGGATCATTATCTAAAATTGTTGTAATAAGCAATCCATACTATCCCCTCAAACTGTAACTTTTTCCCTCAGCAAACAGATTGCTTAATTCATTTTAAAATTCATCTCATTCTATATGCAAACAAAGTAGAGTTCACAATTTTTGTGTAGTTACAAATATTTATTCCCACAACTTCATTTTGATTAAGTGAGCTCCTCTATATGACTCTTAAAGTTATTCATTCCTTTCTGGCTTTCTTTTAGAAGCTGAAGTTAGATTATCCTAATTTCAATCATAGTTTAAACAAAGAAAATAAACAGATATATTGCTGAGAAATTATTTTAACTTGTGAAGGTGCCAGGAATGTGGTCTGCATTGATGAATAGATTACTTACATTCTTCTGTACTTGTTTTTTGATATCAGAATATACCTAAGATTTTTGTAACTCTTTACTATACGTTATGACTTATTCTTTATTTTAAAAATACACTATGACAGGTAATGCTGGCTCATACTTGTAATCGTAGCACTCTCAGTGCCTATGGAGACCAAGACAGGAGGATAGTTTGAGGCTAGGAGTTTCAAGACCAACTTGGACAACATAGAGAGACCTTTTCTTTACAAAATATTGAACAATTAGCTGGGTGTGGTAGCACATGCCTACAATTCTAGCTGCTCAGAAGGCTGAGGCAGTAAGATCACCTGAGCCCAGGAATTTTAGGCTCCAGTGAGCTATGATTGTGCCACTGTACTCCAGCCTGGGTGTCAGCGTGAGATCCTGTTTGTAAATATAATAGTATATACTACTAATAATACATTGTGATTGTATTCTTAGTGGATCACTTAGGGTAAGCTCTACCTTGTATTTGCCTGAGTTACTACCATTTTTCTTGTCTTCCGTCATGATCCCTTACTTTTCCTCAGTCCTTGAAGTGTGATTATTTAGCACCTCTACGAGAGAAGCCTTGGAGTTCCCACTAACAACTTTCCTATGCCTTTTAGTTTATCATTAGTTTCAACCAAAAACATGGCACCTATGTTAACCATTTTCCTCTGAGTTTATTTCAGTGACAGGAGCCATCCCATGTCAGATGTTAAACATTTGTCCATAGAAGCACTTAAAATATGTATGAACTGAAAGGTCACCATTATTTCCCCTCAAAATGCCTGATTTGAGGGAGTCTTTCTCAGAGAAATAGCATATTCTTATCACTAGCAACTGTAGTCATTTTGAAAGACACAGACTAACTTTCCTTTGGTGTTCTGAGATTCCATATGTAGATAATGTATAGAAAGTACATTTGAAACAAAGATTATGGCTATTATCAAGGGATTGTAAGCATAAATTCATTGAGTTATTAAACAGGGAAGTTATAAACAAATATAAAATATAGGGATGTCAGGAATCTCCATTAGTCTATTTTGGAACATTGATTGTAAAGTATAGAAATATTTCCAAGAATAATTGGGAGAACCGAGGATGGCTGTGCAATATTCTCCAGAAATTTAATTAAAAGCTGTGAAATAGGCCAGGCGCGGTGGCTCAAGCCTGTAATCCCAGCACTTTGGGAGGCCGAGACGGGCAGATCACGAGGTCAGGAGATCGAGACCATCCTAGCTAACACGGTGAAACCCCGTCTCTACTAAAAAATACAAAAAACTAGCCGGGCGAGGTGGCGGGCACCTGTAGTCCCAGCTACTTGGGAGGCTGAGGCAGGAGAATGGCGTAAACCTGGGAGGCAGAGCTTGCAGTGAGCTGAGATCCGACCACTGCACTCCAGCCCGGGCGACAGAGCAAGACTCCGTCTCAAAAAAAAAAAAAAAAAAAAAAAAGCTGTGAAATGAGTAATCGAAATTAAATTGGAAGGCATAAATGGAGTAAAGATTATAAACTTTAACTTACTTTTGATTCTTTTTATGGACACAAAATATGCCGTGCTTTTCTTTTAGCCTTAGAACATAATGTATTCGCCTCTTATATAGCAGAAAGAGCATTAAAATTTGAATCAAAAGATCTAGGTGTGCACCACTGTGCAACTGTTTACCACACACATAACCTTGGGATTAACCTCTCTGAGACAGATTTTATGTATTTTACTCATCTTCTAGTTTTGTGAAGCTATTCTAATGAAAATGCTTTGAAAGTCCAGGAACCAAGTAAAGATGAGTAAATGAATAAATAAGCCAATTCAAAGAAAGTAAGACGGAGGCTTATGTAAACTTTTAGGGACATTTCAAATGGGAACAGGAGGGAAAACACTTAAATTTGGAGTAGACTTTAGGATTGTTTTGGAACAACATGTGATTAAATATAATCCAGAAAAAACAGATTGTGTCCAAAGTAATTTTATTCAGAAGGAGAATTTGGAAGTCTCTTTCACTAAATATGTATGATGCATTCGCACACAAAATATTTGAATACAGCCATTTTAGACCAAAAAAAGTGAAATCAAGTTTAATTCTATCCACTTTCATTTACTGAACAAGTATAATTATGACAAAATTTAGTTTTATCATATTAAAATAGCATAATGAAAGATGGCTGTGTGAATTACTAAGAGGATACGTGAAGATTTTTGCAATAATCATCAACTTAGATGTTTATTTCTATAGCTATTGACTTCACTTATGCATTTATTTGTGAATAAATAAATTAATACATTTACTTATGTATTATTTTTTTCAACAAATATTTGAGACCACTTATCTCATACCAACCCTATACTAAGTACCTGAAATGCTTGCTTAATAACAGGTATGGTCACTCATTGTTTATTCTATTGTGAATCAGAGACATCAACAACTAATTACAATAATAATAGGGGCAGGTTCTAAAACTGATAAAAAAACTGTCCTCTCATTGCCATTAATTCTGAAATTGACAGATTTCTGAAAAGTCTGTATTGTATGCATAAACATCAAATGGGATTCTGTTTAAAATTCTTATTTCTGAAATGATGATGCTAGTAAAAGTACTAATAGTAATATAGAAAATTAAATTTCAAGTATCACTGAAAGGCTTTGGAGAAGCAACAAGTATAGTGGTAAAAAAAAAGATTGTGGAGCCAAGTTCCCTGAGCTCAGCTCTTTGTACTGACACTTATTAACTGAGATTTGAGCAGTTTGATCTGTGTCTTAGTTTCTTCATCTATAGAATGGGAATAATAATAATAATAATAATATACATCTCATAAGATTTTTATAAAGCTTAAATGAGTAAAATTTAAGGGAGTGACTGTCAGATTCTTAATACTATTTAAATGTTACCACTGTTATTGAATACATGTTTTTTTATATTGCTAGGTATTACGTGTTTTGTGTTAGTAACGCAGTATATTGTATTATTTAATTCCCAGAATAACCCTTTAAAGTAGGCACTCATTCATGAGACATTAACTGAGCACCCACTACATACTACAAAACCTCCTAATTGCTAGGCTTATAGCAGTGAACAAATAAAAGTTGCTGCCCTACCTTGTATTTGACAGCACACCTGGGAGCTTATGGTTAACAATAATTTAATTATTCACTTGAAAATAACTAAAATAGTATAATTGAATTGTTTGTAACCCAAAGGATAAATGTGTGCAGTGATGGCTATCCAATTTTTTTGTGATGTGACTGTTACATATTGCATTCCTGGACCAAAATATCTCATGTACCCCATAAATATATACACCTACTATGTACCCACAAAAATTAAAAATTTTTTAAAGTTGTTACCCTTTTGGTGCTTACATCCTAATGAGGGAAGAAAGTCCAGATATAAAATATATCCTATGTAATACGCCAGGTATTGAGGCATGTTGTGGAATCCCGAGTGATGGATCCAACAGTCAGGTAAGTTCAAATGTCAAAGTAATTAGTTTGAAGTGCATAATTTTTTCAGTTTGACTAATTTCCTAAAGAATTACTATATTTGTCCAAAACCAAACAATTTTCTTATTTTAACTTCATTTTGTAATGTATTTCTTGAATTCTGATTCTTTTTTTCTAAAGGTACAAAGAAAGAGTATGCCCCCCGATTCCTATAAAATTGTCCCCCATTCCCATAAAAATAGGAATAACTTATTTTTCTTACTCCAAAGCATTTCTCTAGGAAATAATTGCGGAGAAAAACACAAGTGAGCAAAAGATAGGAAATGAAATGGTCATCTAAATCCATCCCCGAGAGACAGGCTCTGTAAATAGAGAGTAAGATAATAGACCCTGGAACCAAACTGCCTGGATTCAAATTCTATTGCTACCACTTTTTAACTGTGTAATATTAAGCAAGTTATGCCACTCCTTTGTGTTTCCTTATTTGTAGATGCAAATAACAATAGTATAATTTTCACAGACTAACTGAGAGGTTTAAATCGGTAAAAATGGACAAAACACTTAGGGTGCAGTCTGACACATAAGTAAAAAAGTTATGAATTCATATGTTGTCAACCTGTTTATGTAATGTATTTTATATAATGCAATAATATAAATATTGCTATATTTTCTGTAAATAATAATTAAAATACATTGGTAGTTATAAGAATTGCCTTACCCAAATTCAGGGTTAAATTTACTTACCTTCATACAAACAATTTTTTTTCTCACTGTTAACTGGGGATAATAATACTTCATAAATGATCTTATAAAGATATATTTGTGTATTTGTACAAATGTATTATATAATACAATCCAAAGCTAGGAAACCTTGGTTGTATGAAGAATGCCATATTGATTTCTATTTATCAAATTGTAATGGAATTATCTTTGTCTTTAATCAGATGCATTTATTGGAAAATGAACATTTTAGTTGTCACAGAGACCGTTGACAGGCTGTGTTTTAGATTTATACTGAAGTTAGACATGATACTAACGATCTTTTCCTAGATGAATAGTTGTCAACTGTAATAAAAAAATTATATTTCTTTTCCCCAAGTAAATATCATGGAATTTGATTTTTTTCTAGTAAATCAAACTTATCCATATTCCCTTCTTCCTTCAACACTTGAAAATTTTTATTTTGAAATTTTAAAGATTTACATGAAAGGTTTTAAAAAGAAATAAAATCCATTAGAATTTGTACATTTGCCTATATTTTAAAGTGTCTTTTGTTGTCTTTTCATCTTAATTAAATATTAATCCATCGAAATATGCTTTTCCAGCTTAGAGATTGAAATGTCTTTTCCAGAACTTAGGAAATGACTTGAAAAAAATTGCTAAAACAGATTTGTTCTTTCTTCTCTTACACTAATGGGTAATTCGATTTTGTTCTCTTTTTTTTTACAATTGAAGCCTCATACTTCTTAAAATAACTTCTAAAATGTAACTTTGTGCCATAAGTATGTATTCTAAAGTATGTACTGTACATCTGTATATAGTTTTATTCTCTCGAAATTTGCAAATCTTGGTCATAAAAAACCCCACCACTGTATATTATCACAATATATAGCTTGTGCTACATCATCTTTTAGAACAAATTTTCAATGCCAGCTCTGTGTTTTGGAACTGTTTGAAGAATGAAGAAGACACGTCTTCTATGTGAAGTGCTTATACTCTGAGTTAAACAAACAGAACAGAAGAGCCCCAGAAAAATACACCAGATGTGCAGGTGGTAGTTAAATCAACAAGAAATCTGATTTCATCAGTATTAGATTTCATTAGTAGTGATCTTTTCTTCCTTAGAAATATAGGAATATAGTGGAAAAATAAGTCCTTATGCAGAATTTGATGACTCCCACCATGGTGAAAATATTGCTCAGGAAAAAAATCTGACTCTAAGTAAAAGGACAAAGTGAACTGCACGTAAAGCATAAAACCAAATGAGTAGGAAGAGAAAACAAAGAATGTAAATGAGGTTGAGTACAGGATATTTGAGTGGAGGCAGTGATATATAAATCATATTTATAGCAAAGATCTGTAAAATAAATTTTAAAAGTTTACTAAAAATGAATAGTACAGGCAATCATAATTTAATAAAACCAGATAATAACTATATAGGTACATTGTTACTATCATAGATTAATATTTTGACTAAATAAATATCATAAGAAAAATGACAAGTGAAAATGCAACAAACACAATTATTAATCCCAAGAAAACAGATTGATGAATATTTTATGAGAATGGAGATAAATAAGAACAAATACATAACCACAGCATAACAGGAACTCTTTGGAATGGCAATATATATTATTTAGATCTTAATTAAGTACCAAGTGTCTTTTTAGTGACTCTAAATACATATTTCCATGTGTATAAAAAACAAAAACTGAAACAGAAAGTACTTAAGGATATTACTCTGAGAGGTTTTGCCAAAATCTTGTGGGTGAAAGACGAGCACTGAATTTCACTAGAGGTGTAAGGAAGATTTTTTGCTTGTTTTGTTTTGTCTTTTGAGACAGGGTCTTGCTCTGTCACCCAGGCTGGAGTGCAGTGGCATGATCTTGTCTCACTGCAACCTCCACTTCTCGGACTCAAACCATCCTCCCACCTCAGCCTTCTGAGTAGCTGTGTCTGTAGGCACATGCCAACATTCTTGACTCATTTTTAAACTTTTTGTAGAGATGGGGTCTCACTTTATTGTCCAGGCTGTTCTTGAACTTCTGGGCTCAAGACATCCTCTCACCTCAGCCTCCCCAAGTGCTGAGATTATAGGCATGAACCACCGCACCCAGCCTAGGAAGATGTTTTATAGTTGACAAGATGCTCTCTCACTGTTTTTCAAATCCTAAAGAACTCAAGATTTTGAATCTTCTTCACTGGAATCAGCCACAAGAAAACAAAATATGTGTGTGAGTCCTGCTAGTCATTGAAAACCTGTCATTTTATTAAATAATGTTAACAATTAATTAGTATTTACTGGGTTCTTACTAGGTATTCCTAAGGGATTCTCATATATCTTTTATCTTTAATTAAAACAATAACTAACTTGGTGATTTCTATCATAGCACTTTTACAAAAGAGGAAACTAAAACAAAACAAATTTAAGCAACTTGCCCAACTCTCAGAGCTAATGTGCCAGCACCTGAATACATTGACCCAAGGCCATTGATCTCAGAGCCTATGGGCTTTGCCATTTATTGATCCTCCTAATAAAATTAAATTTTTTCATTAAATGTAACAAACACTAATATCAACACCAATCCTATTTTAGATCATGCTGACATGTATAAATCACCAAATAGTTTGGTAGAAAACAAAAACTATATTTAATGATTTGGTTGTCAAGGTTTTCAAAACATTTACTGAAGCATTAAGCTACATTAGGATAGATGAAGCAATGCTTCCTCTGCTTCACTCACCATGCAATATTGTACTCATATTATAGTTCTCTCAATCCATTATCATAGCATTTGCTAGATGATTGACTTGTGCAGTAGCCGCACATTAGAAGCTTATCTAAAGCTTTAAAAGCTATTGGGTCAGGCGTGGTGGCTCAGGCCTGTAATTCCAGAATTCTGAGAGGCCAAGGCAGGGAGATCACTTGAAGTCAGGAGTTCGAGACCAGCTTGGCCAATCTGGCGAAACCCTCTCTCTACTAAAAAGACAAAAATTAGCTGGGCATGGTGGTGGGTACCTGTAATCCTATAATCCCAGTTACTTGGATGGCTGAGGCATGAGAATCGCTTGAACAGCAGCAAGATGGGGGGCCAGAGAGTGCGATAAGCCTAGATCGCACCACTGCACTCCAGCTCCAGCCTCCAACTTATATATATATAATATATATATTATATTATATATATAATATATATATTTATATTATATATATATAATATATATATTCATGTATCTAAGGCATAAATAGAAGTTCTTAGACTAGAATCTTAGAATCTCTGGGCGGTAGAACTTGAGCTTAATTGTTGTTTTGGTTGTTGATATTGTTTTAAACTACCCAGTTACTTTAATGTGTAGCCCAAATTAAATAATAGTGTCTACTCATTGAAGATTATTCACAGATGAAACAAGCAACATGCTAGCTCTTTTGAAGATGCATTATCAGTAATATATATTTAAATATTATAGAGTGTTGTACGTTTGTTTGAATAATTTCCATGTATGTTGAAGTATAACTATACCCCTAGTACTACATGATGCATCTTCCAATAATAATAACATTTTTCTTTTAAAAATACCATTATTATACCTAAAAAATTGAGCAATAAATCGATTATATTATCTAATATTGTCAGTGCATTTTAAAAATTCCCCCCAATTAACCTGAGAATGTCTGTTTTGAAAGTTTTAATTAGATCAAATCAATGTTTATCCCTAAGGTTTCTTTGTCTTTTTTTGTCTTTTAAATTGATACCATAACCCCACTTTCTTACGCAATTTACATCTGTGTCCAGGCGAACTGACTTGTAATAATGGTTGGCCGGGCGCCATGTCTCACTCCTGTAATCCCAGTGCTTTGGGAGGCCAAGGGGGGAGGGGGCGGATCACCTGAGGTCAGGAGTTCGAGTCCAGCCTGACCAACATGGAGAAACCCCATCTCCACTAAAAATACAAAATTAGCTGGGTGTGGTGGTGCATGCCTGTAATCCCAGCTGCTGCGGAGGCTGAGGCGGAAGAATCACTTGAACCGGGAGGTGGAGGTTGCAGTGAGCCGAGATCGTGCCATTGCACTCCAGCCTGGGAACAAAGAGTGAAACTCCATCTCAAAATAAATAAATAAATAAATAAATAAATAAATAAATAAATGTCCATATTCCGGTCATCTGATTGTTCCTCCTAGTACTGCTTAATGTTTCCCTCTGTTTTCTGAACTCTCTGCAAACTGGATGTCAGTTTCAGACTCTGGATTGATTAGATTGAGGATAAATTTTTTTTGGCAAAAAAAGTTCATAAATGATGTTAAGTACTTCAGATCAGGATTATCACAAGATAGGATGCCTCATACATAATATATATTATTATGTATGATAATACAAGTGTACTTTGAAGATGTTGTGGGTTAGGCTCCAGACCACCATCATAAAGTGAATATCACAAGAAAGAAACGCCAATTTTTTTTTGTTTCCTAGAACATATACAATTTACGCTTGTACTACACTGTAGTTTACTAAGTGTGCAACTGCATTATATCTATAAAAACAATATATATACTTTAATCACAAATTACTTTTTTTGCAAAATATGCTAATGATCATCAGGGCCTTCAATGAATCATATCCTTCCATCAGATGAATCACTATCTATGGCAATGATAGCCTTACAAAACGCGTTTATTAAATAGTAAGGCTGGAAAAGTTGAAATTACTCCTTGATCCATATGCTGCAGAATGGACATTTTGTTAGCAGGCATCAAAACATTGATTTCCTTGTACATCTTCATCAGAGCTCATGGGTGACCATGTGCATTGACAAGAAACCGTAATACTTTGAAAGAATTATTTTTTTTTCAGAGCAATACATCTTAATACTAAGCTTAAAGTAGTCAGTAAACCATGCTGTAAACAGATGTACCGTAATCTAGGCTTTGTTTTTCCATTTCTAGAGCACAGGCAGAGTACATTTAGCATAATTCTTAAGAGCCCTGCAATATTTGGAATGGTAAATGGCTTCATCTTAAAGCCACCACCTGTATTAGCCCCAAACAAGAGAGTCAGCTTGTTCTTTGAAGTTTTCAAACTTCTAACTATGAAAATTGTAAATTGCATCTTCTTCCACTATATGGCTATTTAGTCTACAATGAAAATCTATTGTTTTGTGTAGCCACCTTCAATGATCTTAGCTAGATCTTCTGGGTAACTTACTATAACTTCCAGATCAACACTTGTTGGTTTGTCTTGTGCTTTTATGTTATGGAGATGGCTTCTTTCCTTAAACCTCATGAACCAACTTCTGCTAGCTTCAAACTTTACTTCAGCAGCTGCCTCATCCCTTTCATCCCTCATAAAATTGAAGAGAGTTAGGGTCTTGCTCTGGATTAGGCTTTGGCCTAAAGGAAAGTTGTGGTTAGTTTGATTTTCTATCCAGAACACTAAAACTTTCTTCAAATCAGTAATGAGGCTGTTTTGGTTTCTTATCATTCATATGTTCACTGGACTAGAACTTTTAATTTCCTTCAAGAACTTCTTTTCTGGATATCTACTGCTTGGCTGTTTTCCACAAGAGGTCTAGCTTTTAACCTATCTCAGGTTTTAACTTACCTTTCTTCCTAAGCTTAATCATTTCTAGCTTTTAAAGTCAGAGACATATGACTTTTTTTTTTTTACTTGAACACTTAGAGGTGATTAGAGGGTTATTAATTGACTTAATTACTATATTGCTGTGTTTCAGGGAATAGGGAGGCACAATGAGAGAGAGAGAAAGACAGGGGAACTGCAGGTAAGTGGAGTACTCAGAACACACACAATATTTATCCATCAACTTAATGGCAACATAGAGAGACCCCTAAAACAATTGCAATAGTAACTGGTCATAGGTCTCCATTACAGATAAAATAATAACGAAAACGTTTGAAATATTGTGTGAATTATCAATGTGTGATACAGAGACACAAAGTGAGAGCACATTCTGTTGGAAAAATGGTGGTGATAAAATTGCTAGACACAAGGTTGCCACAAACCTTCAATTTGCAAAAATTGCAATATCTGCAAAGCCCAATAAAGTGTAGCACAATAAACTGTGGTATGCTTGTGTTAATGGAAAAAAGCGAGCTCTGTAAAATATTTAAAAGAGGTTTATTCTGAGCCAATATGAGTGACCATGGCTCAGGGAAACAAACCCGAGAAAACTTAAGTGGTCCCAAGGCAGCTGGATTACGGTTTTGGTTTTGTAAATTTTAGGGAGGTAAGACTTACAGGCAATCGTGTAACTCAATGGATGGAAAGTATATATTGGTTTGGCCAGAAAAGGCGAGATAATCTTGCTGTGGGGACATATAGGTTATAGATAGTTTCAGAGACTCTTTAATTTCCAATTTGTTAAAGAAGTAATGCTCTCACTAAAACTTGGAGTTAACAAAAAGAAATGTTTTAAGTTAAGGATGTCATGTAGCAAGATTGATGGCCTGCAGACATGACTTAACTTTTGCTTTGCAGGGCCTTAAGTCTTATTTATAATTTGGTATCAAAATGATGCAGGATTTTTCTCAGTCACTTTGCCAGCTAGAGACCTTCCGCCGGCGACGCCCCTGCCCAGGCCTTGCTCCGACCCAGGTTCACCGCAGGAGACACCCCATGTACTCAGCACACCAGGCAGTGCCTGGCTTGCACCCTGGCACGAATCCCATGGCCACCATGACTGCGCACTCAGTCCCTGGTGGGAGGAGGTGTGTGAGTGAGCTAGTGCGAGCTGCGGCCCGTCATTCTAAACACTGGCACAAGAGTGAGTTCCATGCGGGGCTTGCGGCTGGACCCGGCATGTTGCAAACAGCTCCTGCAGTGGACTCCAGTGTCCAGACGAGGGGAATGCAGAGGTGCCAAAAGAGGGGTGCCTGCAACCCTGAGGCCCCAGAGGGTGTGTTACAGCATGCTAATTAGTTCTTTTAGTCCACTGTCTGCAGCCTGATGGATGGCAGTGCACTCACTGCTCTGTCAGGCCATTGCAGCTCTCCAGCCTGAGGTCCCTGGGCTGGCTCAGCCAAGCTACTGTTTCTCATCAAGTGAGGCAGCTACTTTCCCCCGGTCGAGGGCAGAGAGCCATGGTGTTACAGTTTTCTTTGTACCTGCATCTGATGAGTCTTGAGTTCTCGTCCTTCATCCAAGAAGAATGAGGTCTCCCTGCAAGTTGAAGGGTGAGGAGGGCTGAGAAGAATTGTATTGAACAATGAAACAGATCTCAGTAGGGTCTCTCTCAGCATGGGGCTTTTACGGGCTCAGAATGGGGGAGTGAATGCTGATTGGTTGGTGAGTATGCAAAAGACGCTAAAAGACACCACTCAGAGGTGAGCATGGCAGTGTAAAAAACCTATTAGGGAAGTATAGGCATATGTAAAATACTTGAAAGGCTTGAAAGGTGGGGCTCAATCAGAGGAAGTCATACCAAATGGGAAGAAAGGTTCTCAATCTAGTCCCTAGATTTATCCAAGATTGTGACTTGATTTTTCAGACTTTAAACTGTCTTTGGTTTGAAAGTCGGGTTTCACCAGGGACCCACCCCTATCTGCCTAGGATTTGTCTGCCTCCTGTCCTTATCATTATTGCCATGAAGAGTCTGTTTTGTCAGCCTGAAGACCTCTGTTTTAACATAAATACTGCTCAGTTGCTGTGCCTAAACTCCAAAAGGAAGGCAGTATTACGAGGCAGGTCTGAATTCCCTTTTTGTCGTGGCCGAGAATTCAGTTTTTAAGGTTTTTCTGGAGTCCCTTTGACCAAGAAGAGATCCATTTAGTCGGTGGGGGTTAGGATTTTATTTTTAGTTTCCACCTGTATTATAAATTTTATATTCATATAATTATATATATATTATTTATGTGTATTAAATAAACAAAGATATATATATATATATTTTTTTTTTTATGAGATGGAATTTTGCTTTTGTTCCCCAGGCTGGAGTGCAACGGCATGATCTCGGCACGCTGCAACCTCTGCCTCCTGTGTTCAAGCAATTCTCCTGCCTCAGCCTCCCATGTAACTGGGATTACAGGCCTGCGCCACCATGCCCGGCTAATTTTTGTATTTTTAGTAGAAACGGGATTTCTACATGTTGGCCAGGCTGGTCACAATCTCCCGATCTTAGGTGATCTGCCCACTTTGGCCTCCCAGGGTGCCAGGATTACAGGCGTGAGCCACTGACCCTGGCCACAAAGACCTGTTTCTAGAAAAATATGGTTGCATATCCAAACTGATTCAATAAAGTAAGGAAAATACAAATTTCCTGTGGGCCATTAAAAATTTAATTAGTTCTCAAAAGTTAGCATTTTTTATAAATAATTACCAATTAACCATTACTTTAGCACATAGGTGTGTCTTAGTTCCACCAAATATTGCATAATTATTTTAGCCTTCCTTTTTGAAAATTGTCCGAATCAATTATTATACTGGAATTATCAAATCATTTATTTAAAAAAAAATATTATTCCTTTTACACCATTACCCAGCATTTTATTCCTGTTCCTCCTAGTGGGTAGAGATAGAATGTATGTATGTGTATACAAGCATAAGTATATATAATTTTGTATTGATATCTCAAATTCAAGTTTACTATTTTAGCATTTTGCTCTTACACTTTCATATTTATGCTTCTATTGTCTAACATTGAAAATCTTAGTTTATAATAATATTAATATATTAATTATTTGCTTTGTCATATTCAAATACATACACAACATAAATATCAAACAGAAAGTTTACTGCTAGGCTTCAATTGTTTTTATTTACTTTTATTTCTGTATGTATCTAAAATATTTCAAAAGCGTATAAAGTGTATATTCCAATATACTATTACATTTCATTTTTCCTCAACCTTATTATGACCATACAATGCAGTTAACCATTTAGTAAGTTAAATTCTTTATTTTTTATTCTTCCTAGGTGTCTTTTTTGTTTTTTTATACTTAAGTTCTGAGATACATGTGCAGAACGTGCAGGTGTGTTACATAGGTATACATGTTCCATAGTGGTTTGCTGCACCCATCAACCTATCATCTACATTAGGTATTTCTCCTAATGCTATCCCTTCCTCCCCTTCACCCCACCGCTGGACAGGCCCCAGTGTGTGATGTTCCCATTCCTGTGCCCATATATTCTCATTGTTCTAATCCTCCTTATGAATAAGAACATGCAGTATTTGGTTTTCTGTTCCTGTGTTAGTTTGCTGAGAATGATAGTTTCCAGCTTCACTCATGTCCCTGTAAAGGACATGAACTCATTATTTTTTATGGCTGCATAGCATTCCATGGTGTATATGTGCCACATTTTCTTTATCCATTCTATCATGGATGGGCATTTGAGTTGGTTCGAAGTCTTTGCTATTGTAAATAGTGCTGCAAAAATCATATGTGTATATGTTTCTTTATAGTAGAATGATTTATAATCCTTTGGGTATATACCCAGTAATGGGATTGCTGGGTCAAATGGTATTTCTAGTTCTAGATCCATGAGGAATTGTCACACTGTCTTTCACAATGGTTGAAGTAATTTACACTTCCAACAACAGTGTAAAGGTATTCCTATTTCTCCACATCCTCTCCAGCATCCGTTGTTCCTGACATTGTAATGATTGCTATTCTAACTGGTGTGAGATGGTATCTCATTGTGGTTTTGATTTGCATTTCTCTAATGACCAGTGATGATGAGTTGTTTTTCATATGTTTGTTGGTCACATGAATGTCTTCTTTTGTGACGTACCTGTTCATATCCTTCGCCCACTTTTTGATAAGGTTGTTTGGTTTTTTTTCTTGTGAATTTGTTTAAGTTCTTTATAGAGTCTGGGTATCAGCCCTTTGCCAGATGAACAGATTGCAAAACTATCCTCCCATTCTGCAGATTGTCTATTCACTCTGATGATAATTTCTTTTGCTGTGCTGAAGCTCTTTAGTTTAGTTTGATCCCATGTGTTAATTTTTGCTTCTTTTTGGAATTGTTTTTGGTGTTTTAGTCATGAAGTATTTGCCCATGGCTATGTCCAGAATGGTATTGCCTAGGTTTTTTTCTAGGGTTTTTATTGTTTAAGGACCTACATTTAAATCTTTAATCCATCTTGAGTTAATTTTTGTATAAGGTATAAGGAAGGGGTCCAGTTTCAGTTTTCTGCATATGGCTAGCCAGTTTTTCCAACACCAGTTATTAAATAGGGAATCATTTTCCCATTGCTTTTGTCAGGTTTGTCAAAGAACAGATGGTTGTAGATATGTGGTGTTATTTCTGAGGTCTCTGTTCTGTTCCATTGGTCTATATACCTGTTTTGGTACCAGTAGCATGTGTTTTGGTTACTGTAGCCTTATAGTACAGTTTGAAGTCAGGTAGTGTGATGCTTCCAGTTTTCTTCTTTTTGCTTAGGATTGTCTTGGCTATACAGGCTCTTTTTTGGTTCTGTATGAATTCTAAAGCATCCAGCTTTGTTCTTTTTGCTTAGGATTGTCTTGGCTATACAGGCTCTTTTTTGGTTCCATATGAAATTTAAAGTAGTTTTTTTCAATTCTGTGAAGAAAGTCAATGGTATCATGATGGAGATTGCATTGAATCTATAAATTACTTTGGGAAGTATGGCCATTTTCAGGATATTGATTCTTCCTATGCATGAGCATGGAATATTTTTCCATTTGTTTGTGTCCTCTCTTACTTCCTTGAACAATGGTTTGTAGTTCTCCTTGAAGAGGTCCTTTACATCCCTTGTAAGTTGTATTCCTAGGTATTTTCTTCTCTTTGTAACAATTGTGAATGGGAGTTCACTCATGATTTGGCTCTCTGTTTGTCTGCTATTGGTATATAGAGAGGCTTGTGATTTTTGCAGATTGATTTTGTATCCTGAGACTTTGCTGAGGTTGCTTATCAGCTTAAGGCATTTTTGGCCTGAGATGATGGGGTTTTCTAAATATACAATCATATCATCTGCAAACAGAGATAATTTTATCTCTTCTCTTCCTATTTGAACACCCTTTATTTCTTTCTCTTGCCTGATTGCCCTGGCCAGAACTTCCTCCCATTCTGAATAGGAATAGGGGTGGTGAGAGAGGGCATCTTTGTCTTGTGCCAGTTTTCAAAGGGAATGCTTCCATCTTTGGCCTTTTCAGTATGATATTGGCTTTGGGTTTGTCATAAATAGCTCGTATTACTTTGAGATACTTTCCATTAATACCTAGTTTATTGAGTGTTTTTAGCATGAAGGAGTGTTGAATTTTATCAAAGGCCTTTTCTGCATCTATTGAGATAATCGTATGGTTTTGTCATTGGTTCCATTTATGTGATTGATTACATTTATTGATTTGCTTATGTTGAACCAGCTTTGCATCTCAGGGATGAATCTGACCTGATCATGGTGGATAAGCTTTTTAATGTGCTGCTGGATTTGGTTTGCTAGTATTTTACTGAGGATTTCCACATTGATGTTCATGAGGGATATTGGCCTGAAATTTTCTTTTTTTGTTGTGTCTCTGCCAGCATCAGGATGATGCTGGCCTCATAAAAAGAATTAGGGAGGATTCCCTATTTTTCTGTTGCTTGGAATAGTTTCAGAATGAATGGTACCAGCTTCTTTTTGTAGCTCTGGTAGAATTCGACTGTGAATCCATCTGGTCCTGTGCTTTTTTTTTTGGTTGGTAGGGTACCAATTACTGCCTCAATTTCAGAACTTGTGATTGGTCTATTCAGGGATTCAACTTCTTCCTGGTTTAGTCTTGGGAGGGTGTATGTGTCCAGAAATTTATCCATTTCTTCTAGATTTTCTAATTTATTTGCATAGAGTTGTTTATAGTATTCTCTGATGGTAGTTTGTATTTCTGTAGGATCAGTGGTGATATCTCCTTTATCATTTTTTATTGTGTCTGTTTGTTTCTTATCACTTTTCTCTTTTATTAATCTGGCTATCAGTCTATCTATTTTGTTAATCTTTTCAAAAAACCTGCTCTTGTATTCACTGATTTTTGAAGGGTTTATCATGTTTCTATATCCTTCAGTTCTGCTCTAATCTTAGTTATTTCTTGTCCTCTGCTAGTTTTTGAATGTGTTTGTGCTTCCTTCTCTAGTTCTTTTGACTGGAATGTTAAGGTGTTGATTTTAGATATTTTCTGCTTTCTCCTGTGGGCATTTAGTGCTATATATTTTCCTCTAGACACTGCTTTAGCTGTTTCCCAGAGATTCTGGTATGTTGTGTCTTTGTTCTCATTGGTTTCAAAGAACTTATTTATTTCTGCCTTAATTTCATTATTTATCCAGTAGTCATGCGGCAGCAGCTTGTTTGGTTTCCATGTAGTTGTGCAGTTTTGAGTGAGTTTCTTAATTCTGAGTTCTAATTTGATTGCACTGTGGTCTGAGAGATTGCTTGTTATGATTTCCATTCTTTTGCATTTGCTGAGGAGTGTTTTACTTCCAATTGTTTGGTCAATTTTAGAATAAGTGCTATATGGTGCTGAGAAGAATGTATGTTCTGTTGATTTGGGGTGGAGAGTTCTGCAGATGTCTATTAGGTCTGCTTGGTGCAGAGCTGAATGCACATCCTGAATATCCTTGTTAATTTTCTGTCTCGTTGATCTGTCTAATATCGACAGTTGGGTGTTAAAGTCTCCCACTACTTTTGTCTGGGAGTCTAAGTTTCTTTGTAGGTCTCTAAGCACTTGCTTTGTGAATCTGGGTGCTCCTGTATTGGGTGCATATATATTTAGGATAGTTAGCTCTTCTTGCTGCATTGATCCCTTTACCATTATATAATGCCCTTCTTTGTCTTTTATGATCTTTGTTGGTTTAAAGTCTGTTTATCAGAGAGTAAGATTGCAATCCCTGCCTTTTTCTTTTGGCTTCCCATTTGCTTGGTAAATCTTCCTCTATCCCTTTATTTTCAGCCTATATGTGTTTTTGCATGTGAGTTGGGTCTCCTGAATACAGCACACCAATGGGTCTTGACTCTATCCAATTTGCCAGTCTGTGTCTTTTAATTAGGGCATTTAGTCCATTTACATTTAAGGTTAATATTGTTATATGTGAATTTGACGCTGTCGTTGTGATGCTACCTGGTTATTTTGCCCATTAGTTGATGCAGTTTCTTCATAGTGTCAATGATCTTTACATTTTGGTATGTTTTTGCAGTGGCTGGTACTGTTTTTTCCTTTGCATATTTAGTGCTTCCTTCAGGAGCTCTTGTAAGGCAGGCCTGGTGGTGACAAAATCCCTCAGTATTTGCTTGTCTGTAAAGGATTTTATTTTCCCTTCACTTATGAAGATTTGTTTGGCTGGATAGGAAATTCTGGTTGAAAATTCTTTTCTTTAAGAATGTTGAATGTTGCCCCCACTTTCTTCTGGCTTGTAGGGTTTCTGCAGAGAGATCTGCTTTTAGTTTGATGGGCTTCCCTTTGTGGGTAACCTGACCTTTTTCTCTGGCTGCCCTTAACATTTTTACCTTCATTTCAACCTTGGTGAATCTGACCATTATGTGTATTGGGGTTGCTCTTCTCAAGGATTATCTTTGTAGTGTTCTCTGTATTTCCTAAATTCGAATGTCGGCCTGTCTTGGTGGGTTGGGGAAGTTCTCCTGGATAATATCCTGAAGTGTGTTTTCCAACTTAGTTCCATTCTCCTCATCACTTTCAGGTACAACAAACGTGGGTTTGATCTCTTCACATAGTCCCATATTTCTTGGAGGCTTTATTTATTCCTTTTCATTCTTTTTACTTTAATCTTGTCTTCATGTTTTATTTCATTAAGTTGATCTTCATTCTCTGATATCCTTTCTTTTGCTTGTCAATTCAGCTATTGATACTTGTGTATGCTTCATGAAGTTCTCGTGCTGTGTTTTTCAGCTCCATTAGGTCATTCATGTTCTTCTCTAAACTGGTTATTATAGTTAGCAGTTCCTGTAACTTTTTATCAAGGTTCTTAGTTTCCTTGCATTGGATTAGAACATGCTCCTTTAGCTTGGAGGAGTTTGTTATTACCCACCTTCTGAAGTCTACTTCTGTCAATTCATCAAACTCATTCTCCATCCAGTTTTGTTCCGTTGCTGGTGAGGAGTTGTGATACTTTGGAGGAGAAGAGGCATTCTGGTTTTTGGAATTTTCAGCAAATTTTGCACTGTTTTTTCTTCATCTTTGTGGATTTGTCTACCTTCGATCTGTGACGTTGGTGAACTTTGGATGGGGTTTCTGAGTGATCATACTTTTTATCGATGTTGATGCTACTGCTTCTTGTTTGTTAGTTTTCCTTCTAATAGTCAGGCCCCTCTTCTGTAGGTCTGCTGGAGTTTGCTGGAGGTCCACTCCAGACTCTGTTTGCCGGAGTGTCACCAGTGGAGGCTGCAGAACAGCAAAGGTTGCTGCTTGTTCCTTCCTCTGGAAGCTTCGTCCCAGAGGGGCACCTGCCAGATGCCAGCCAGAGCTCCCTTGTATGAGGTGCCTATTGACTCCTGCTGGGAGTTGTCTCCCAGTCAGGAGGCACAGGGATCAGGGACCCACTTGAGGAGGCAGTCTGTCCCTTTGCAGAGTTCGAGTGCTATGCTAGAAGGTCTGCTGCTCTCTTCAGAGCCGGCAGGTAGGAATGTTTAAGTCTGCTGAAGCTGCGCCCAGAGCTGCCCATTCCGCCAGGTGCTCTGTCCCAGGGATATGGGAGTTTTATCTGTAAGTGCCTTACTAGGACTGCTGCCTTTCTTTCAGAGATGCCCTGCCCAGAGAGGAGGAATCTAGAGAGGCAGTCTGGCTACAGTGGCTTTGCCAAGCTGTAGTGGGCTCCACCCAGTCCGAAATTCCTGGCGGCTTTGTTTGCACTGTGAAAACCACCTACTCAAGTCTCAGTAATGGCGATGCCCCTCCCCCAACCAAGCTTCAGTGTCCCAGGTCAACTTCAGACTGCTGTGCTGACTGGGAGAATTTCATAGCAGTGGATCTTAGCTTGCTGGGCTCCGTGGGCGTGGGATCCGCTGAGCAAGACCACTTGGCTCCTTGGCTTCAGCTCCGTTTCTCCGGTAGTGAATTATTCTGTCTCGCTGATATTACAGGCACCACTGGGGTAAAAGACAAAACAAAACGAAAAAATACTCATGCAGCTAGCTCGGTGTCTGACCAAACTGATGCCCAGTTTTGTGCTTGAAGCCCAGTTCCCTGATTGCGTCGGCACCCTAGGGAATCTCCTGGTCTGCGGGTTGCAAAGACCATGGGAAAAGCATAGTGTCTGGGCTGGAATGCACCTTTCCTCAAGGCACAGTCCCTCACAGTTTCCCTTGGCTAGGGGAAGGAGTTCCCGACCTCTTGCACTTCCTGGGTAAGGTGATGCCCCATGCTGCTTTTGCTCGCCATCCTTGGGCTGCACACACTGTCTAACCAGTCCCAGTGAGATGAGCTCGGTACCTCAGTTAGAAATGCAGAAATCACCCACCTTCTGCGTTGGTCTCGCTGGGAGCTACAGAACAGAGCTGTTCCTATTCAACCATCTTGCCTGGGAATCTGGGTGTCTTAATAACAACGTAAATAAGTACACACACATACACACACATCCTACGCTAGATTAAATTTTTTAATCACAGTTTTCTTCTTTTCCATTTTGTTGTTTTTTTAATTTAATGAGTGACATGTGCTAAAGTCTTGCACTATGATTAATTCATTATAAATTCTTCTTGTGATTCCATCAAGTTTGAGTTTATATATTTTGGGACTATGATATTAGATGTACACATTTGCAAAATCACTATATTTTCTTGATGAGTTAAAAAATTTAACATTATCAAATACGAGCTGTTTATCTTTTAAAAGTGTTGATCTCCTCAGTGGTGTTCAAGCTGCTTCCTTCCTGTATTCAAATTGTATTTAGTTTGTCAAAAAAAAAAAAAAAAAGATTCTTGTGTTATGACTTCAGACAGTCAATGTCTGTTCTTTCATGTGAAGGCTCTTTCTCTTTATTCTATACAAGCAAATGTTAATGAAGCCCTTGCCCTTCTTACTCCCATCCTGCTTTCTCCAGAGCCAGAAGGAATTCAGACTGCTTATTTTTATACTCACCGATATCCTGCGGAAAAAGGTAAGGAAGAGTTTATAAAACCTGAAAAAAAAAAAGGATGTAACTTTTTCACTTCTCCCAAGGGCTGAATCTCCTGTGAAATAACTGACAGTTTTTGGATATACAGAAGAAAATGATGAATTGAGCTAAGTGTCCAGATGTGTGCTCAACAGATGTATAAGGTTACAATTTAAAAGACAAGGAATGCAATACCTGTATCTTTACAAAGGAAGTTGTAAATAGTAAACACATCATTCAGCCTTCAAGTGTAATCTGACTTTTTTAAGATTTTCAAAGTAACAGATTTCTTTTTTCATCTTCTTAAACCATTTAACAGTGCACTAAAAAACCTTATATATGTAAAACCAGTTCAATAAAGGTCATAAACTGAATTACATCGAGACTTGGAAAATGATAACTCTCGCTGTATCATTTGTAATATGTAGATGAACATTTGTGATGAATTTATTTTTACCATAACATAGAAACAAATCATTTAAAAAATATTTACTCATCTATAACTGGGGGATTTTGTACATACTTCCCTCACCATCTTCTCCTTCTCTCTCTTTCTTTTTTAAGTATGAGAAATTTTTATCGCTGTTATTTAAAACATTATGATGTTTAGCCTATTTCCAATAAGTTTATTATTTTTAATTGATTAAAATTTGTTTATATTTATTGTGTAAAACATTATATTTTGAAATATGTATACATTGTGGAATGGCTCAATTGAACTAATTTACATCATACCTCACATACTTATTATTTTTGTAGTAAAGACACTTAAAACCTGCTCTTTGCGATTTTTACAATACAGTAATACATTGTTATTCACTATAGTCATCATGGTATACAATTGATCTCTTGAACCTATTCCTCCTGTCTAACTGAAATTTTATATCCTTTGTCTAACATCTTCCCAACTGCCCAGCCCCAGGCCCTAGTAACCACCATTTTCCTCTCTACTCCTATGCACGTACCCCTTCTATAGTACTAAACACCTTCATCAATAGCTTGAAAATATTCCGAGTTGACTCGGGCTAAAGAAAACAAAATGACTTCATTGCCTATAAATCCTACAGGACAATGTTGTGCTTTTTGAAATATATTTCTTAATTCTCCTAGAAACTATTATAAATAATATCTTAAAATATAAAACAAGAAAAGTTCAGTCTTTCTACATGAGAAAGCTATTGGAGCATGACACAGGAATGTTCTAGTTGGAGACAGATATTGCCTTCATTTAAATATGCATTCATATAGAGCAAAATAGTCTTTTATGTTCTACATGGTTACCATGCCTTGCATGCTTTTTAAAAGCCAAAATGTACATCCACGGGAATGACAACAAAGCACATCCTAATTCCAGGGATTTAAAGGGCTCTGGGATTTCAAGTTGAACTTCTTGGCTGAGCTCCAACACACAACTGAAGAGGGAGGAGAAAGGAACCGCTTGGGTTCTGTGTTTTCCTAAAGCTCTTACAGTTCTGGAGAGAAAAATAATGTCCAAAGTAAAGGTATGATGACTTGCTAAGATAACAGGAAGCCGATTCAAAGTGAGTTAGGAAGGAGGTCTTTACTAAAGAGAAAGTTGTCAGTGGAAATTCACTAGAGAGTTTGGCCAGAGTAAAACCTTTTAGTAGTCTCAGAAGCATAAGCAGACAGAAGTGATTCCTCACATTGAAAGAATAATTTTTAAAGTCGTAATGCTTTCTTTTCATCCTCTGTAAATGCACCTAGCTTCTCTCCTACCCTATTTGTGTTTGAGCACAGAGATGGGGTGGGTGAGGCAGGGAGCAAGCTGCCCAAAACTTGACGAACCTGTTTCTGGAGAAGTCTCTGCACCTGAACCAGTAACTCTAAAAGACAAGAGGAAGAGATGCTGAATAAAAAGCTTAATTCAATTATTCATGCAAAATACACTACCAGAACTTTTTTCCCTTTCTTCATGACCTCAAGTAGTTATGCATATGACAATTATTTTATTTAAGATGTAAATGCATTTTCACATATTCAAATACTATCTTAAGGCATTTCTTTACTTCCTTTCCAAGTTTTTACATGCCCTTCATTTTTAGAGCAGTGATTTTATAAAGAAGATTAGAGAAGATATTTACGTTGTGTACAAATTCCTTAATTTCTCTGAGCCTCAACTTTATTTGTAACATGGGCATAAATACTATATGCCTCTCAAAGTTTGGTGAGATTAAATGAAGTCATTGTGTGTTCAGTGACTGGTACTAGATACTGTATTCAGACTACGGTCATTGCTTTAATTATTATCATTCACAGAATCCATAAGAATTAGTGCTAAGTGACTAAGGTACTTTGACTTATTGATACCATAGTCAATCTCAGAAACTGTAACAGAGAAAAGAAAAGTGGGCTAAGTTGAAAAGTACACAATAAGTAGATTTTATGAGCCAGGAGTTGATGAGTTAAATTTTAGATATGTTAAAATTGAGGTCTCAGACCTCCAAAGTGGAAATGTCAAGGAGGATCTAAGGTGAGTGTGTAGGCAAGAGATTCAGACTGGAGATATAAACATGTACATCTTTAGCATACTGGTAGTATTAAAAACTTTGAGAGAGATTGAGATCCAAAGAAATGGGTCTAGAGGAAGAAGACACTCCAAAAGTTTAGCCCTACTGTTTTACATTATTTAGTGTTTGGGGGGTCATAGGAGGAACCAGCAAATTAGATTAGGGAGGCAGCATAAAAATACCACAGGAGGGTGGTGGTGTGACATCCTGCAAGAGAGTGAGGAAAGTATTTCAAGGAGCAGATAATGATCTGTTGTGTTAAGTACTGGAGAGAGATTCCTCCTTTAGGAATGGTTTCCTCTCGGAGGGCAACTAAAACTCTTGGATGAAAAATAAAAGCTGTCTTGCTAGCTTCAGAGAGTTGCCAAAATAGTGAGAGATCTCCAAGCCCAATCTTGAAAACAATAAGGACAGAAAATTAAGGTAGCTTTCCAAACCGCATTTATTGTGTGGCCATTGGCAAACCTGCAGAAACAGCCATGGAAATAAGTAGTGATTTTGATTGTCTTGGGGACAAGAGAGTAGGAGTAAAAGCTCAGGGTCTGCCAAGATGGGGACTTGACAAAGGTAAGAGTCAAACAGTTATAAATCCACCACCTCACCCACACTCCCACCAGAGTGTGGAGAAAATTGTCTTGATTATGAGGAGATAGAAGAAATAAAGAAAGAAAAAACAGAACTAGTCTCAGAGAGTTTGTAAATCAAACACCAGCCCAAAGAGGTAATTATAGTCAAAATCCACAATGCCAGGTGTATCCAGGACATTTTGTCATGAATGTAGTTTAAAGTTGTGCTATAGGTATTTGATAAAAACTAAAGCAAAAGTCCCTGGGAAAATAATAATCTTCATCTATGTTTCAATTATTTTTTCAATAGCAAAGACCATCACATATCAAAGAACATCAGGCACAGAAAGAGACAAGCAATTATGCTTGACAACCAGCAAAAACAAAAGAAAAATGGAACACAAGTGCAGATTTCAATAGTATCAGACACAGATTATGAAACAACTATGTTTAATACCTTTAAGGAAATAAAAGACAATCTTACAAGTAATTAGATTACAAAAACAATTTTAAGTGACATGCAAATTTGCAAAAGAAATAATTTCTGGAAATGTGAATTACGAAAATGGAATTGAGTACTCAGATCTGATAACAGATTATAAAGCAGAAGACAACATTACTCAGTAGTAGATTGAAAGAAACTATACAGAATGTAGCACAGAAGGAAAAAGGAACAGAAAAAAAGATAGCAAACATAGAGAATAAAGTGAGGTTTCATGTATATTGAACAGTACTTGGAGCCAGGGCTAACATTACTCCAAAAAATTATAGATAAATAAAAATATTGTTGAAGTAGAAACATTTCTAGAAAATATCATCTGAGAATACCAATCCATACAGTAAATAGCAAGCAATTTACTAAGTGACAATATGTGAGATACTCCAAATAGTCAATTCAACTAAATATGTAGGCAAACCTCTAGTTAACATACTTACCAATGGAAAAAGAAGTATCAGACTTTAGGCAGGGCATAGTGGCTAACGCCTGTAATCTCAGCACTTTCGGAGTCCGAGGAGGGTGGATTGGTTGAGCTCAGGAGTTCGAGATCAGACTGGGCAACATGATGAAACACAGACTTTACAAAAAAAAAAAAAAAAAAAAAAAAGACAGAAAAAGTTAGCCAGCCATGGTGGTATTCGCCTGTGGTCCCATTAAAAAAGAAATGTCAGACTTCATCATTAGTGTTGTATGACAGAAATCAGTGTTTGCTATTGTATTTTAGAAGATAACACAAGAGGTTAGTACAATTAAAGAGTTATAACTGTTGTATCAGTCTCAAACTGCAGCATTTTTTATGAGTGATACCATCCTGCTACAAAATAAGTCATAGTTGTCTTATTTAAATTATTTTGCATGTTCATTTTCTTTTCTCTTCTCTTTCTTTGTGTGTGTGTGTGTTTTCTCATGGTTTAAAGAACAGAAATGTATTTCCGCATAATTCTGGAGACTGTAAGTCCCAGACCAAGGTGTCTGGTGGGTTGGTTTCCTTAAGAGGGTTCCCTCCTTGGCCAGCGGATGGTTGGCTTCTCTGTCTGCCTTTATGTGGTCTTTGTTCTATACCTGTGGACATCTGTGTTCAGATTTCCTCTTTTTTGTTTTGTAAGTTAATTAAAAATAATTTCAGCTTTATTGAAGTATAATTGACAAATAAAACTATATATTCAACATGCTCCATGTACAATGAAACATATATACATTGCGAAATGATTAGCACATCAAGTTAATCAGTGTGTGCCTTACTTCACGTAGTTACTTTTGGGGGATGGGAATACTTAAGATCTATTCTCTTAGCAAATTTCAAGTATACAATATAGTATTTTGTCTATAGTCACCTGTACATTAGGTCTTTTGAACTTATTCATCTTATAACTCCAAGTTTGTGCCCTTTGACCATCATCACCCCATTCCTCTGCCCTCCAACTCCTAATAACCACCATTCTTCCTTTGCTTCTTTCTACAGCAGATCCTCAAAGAAAGTTGTTTTGTTCAAGGTCATTTTGTTATAATGTTGATGAGAAAAAAAATCAATTCCTGGCCAGGAGCAGTGTCTGTGAGGAGTTTGCATGTTTTTCCCACATCAGTGTGGATTTTTCACAGGTACTTTGCTTTCCTAGTACGCATCAAAGATGTGCTCGTTAGGTTCACTAGCATGTCTACATGGTCCTGTGTGAGAGCATGTGGGTGGGTGCATGAGTGTCCTGTGATGAGATGGCATCTTGTTCAAGGCTGGTTCCTGCCTTGTGCCCTGGGCTTGCCAGGATGGGCTCCAACCACCTATGATACTGAACTTGAATAAGTAGGTGAACATGATCTTACTTTTTACTATTAGTCTTTCTTAAGTGTATATATAGTTAACATTTATTTCAATGTTCAACATTAGAAATGTTGTGTTTTATAGAAGTTTGGTGTTGTTTTTGTGACCAGAAATAAGCCATAGGAACTTAACTTTTGTTTATATTAATCAGTCTGTAATCAAATAGGCTTCCTTATGCATAATTTTGCTTGAAATCTCATTTTCCAAGAAACTGTCAATAACGTAAAGTGTAGACTTACAGTTTTTGATGTATTTAGATTCCACATGTGAGATGATGCAGTATTTTTCTTTCTGTGGCTTATTTCAAGTAGTGTTAATATCCTCCAGGTTCATCTACATTGTTGTAAACAGAAAGATCTCCTTTTGTAAGACTGAATAATGTTCTATGTTATCTATGTTTTATATATATATATAAAACATATATATTATATATATATATATGTTTGTGTGTGTGTGTGTGTGTGTCACAATATCATTGTTCATTTATCCACAAACAGACGCTTAGGGCCAGGTGCAGTTGCTCGTGTCAGTAATCTCAGCACTTTGGGAAGTGGAGAGGAGAGGATTGTTTGAGTCCAGGAGTTCAAGATTAGCCTGGGCAACATGGCACCATCCTGTCTCTACTAAAAATAAAATTAAAAAAAAAAAAACTTAGCTAGGCATGGTGGTGCATGCCTATAGTCCCAGCTACTAGGGAGGCTGAAGTGGGAGGATCACTTGAGCCTCGGAGGTGGAGGCTACTGTGAGACATGTTCACACCATTGTACTTCAGCCTGAGAGACAGAGCGAGACCGTATCTCAAAAACAAAACAAAAGATACTTAGTTTGTTTCTATATCTTTTCTCTTTGACATAATGCTGCAATTAATATGGTACTGCTGATCTCTTCCATATACTGGTTTTGTTTCCTTTTGGTATGTTAACCAGAAGAAGGGTTGCTGTATCATGTGGTAGTTCTATTTGTAATATTTTGAGAAAATTCCATACTTTTCTATAATGGCTGTACCAATTTACATTCTCACTCACAGTGTATTAGGGTTCCCTTTTCTCCACACTCCCCAATACTTGTTATCTACTGCCTTTTAAAATATATGTACTGGCCATCCTAACAAGTTGAAAGGTGATAGCTCATTGCATTTTTGATTTTACCTGATGATTAGTGATGTAGAGCACCTTGTCACATACCTGATGGATGTTTGTATGTCTTCATTGAAAAATATGTCTATTCGGGTCCTTTGCCCATTTTTTATCAGGTCATTTGGGTTTTTTGCTGGTGAGTAATTTCTCATATATCTTGGGTCATACACCTTTTGTTGGATAGATGATTTGCTTTGAATCTGTAGAATGCCTTTTCATTTTGTTGATTGCAGTGAAGAAGCACTTCAGTTTGATATAGTCTATTTGTTTATTTTTACTATTGTTTCCTGAGTTTTTAGTGTCATATCATATATATATGTAATATATATATATGTTTCAAGTCGTACATTCAAGTTTTTAACTCATCTTAAATTGAATTTTTGTGTAGGGCATAAGATAATTGTCCAATTTTATTATCTTTATGCATGCGGGTCTATAGTTTTCCCAACATCATTTACTGACGAGACTATTCTTTCTTCATTGTGTATTTTTGGTGTTGTTGAAAATTAATTAACCGTATATGCTTACATTTATAGCTGAACTCTGTGTTCTGTTCTATTGGTTTGGGTGTATGGTATTGTACCAGTGCCATAGTGTAACATTTCCTTTTCTCAATGTAGTATCTAATTATTTGCTCGTAATTATATTACTTAGTCTTCCAGAGTCTCCCTTTTTAAATCTAAAAATTAGAAACAACATTACTGATTCTTTTTACCTGATTGCATAGCTGTGAGGCTCAAAGGAGGTAATTTGTACCAGACGTTTAAGGGCTACAGAATTGTAAGGCGTAGTTTCCAAGTAAGCAAGGTTGATTTGTCAATTTTTAGTATTTTGACTAAATTTCTTTTTGTTATTTATCCATGTTCTTAAAAGAAACTAAATTATGTAGAAAGCATGACATACATTTAATTACATTCACCTGAATGGAATGTATTATGGTATATTTTTATGTGTTAAATATCCATACATTATTACTTACATGACTTAAACAGAATGTGGCAAAAAATATGGTTAGTTTTTTTTTCCCTCTCTAAATATTAAAAAAAGTTTTTTTTCTATACGAATTTAAATCTAGTACAGGTGAGGGATGAGAAGTGGACTCTCTCCCATTGCGGGCAGTGTGCACAGGCTCTCTTGTGCGAGAATTCTTATTGGTGAACTTTCCTTAGCATCTGCATCTCTCACGGACTAGATCGAATTCAATTGGTGTTGTCATATTCTTATCTCTTTACACATTTTTTTTTAGTTCCCTGCATATGTTTATTACCCACTTCCTAACAGAACATGTTATGAATGTGAAAGAGGGTTTTTATTACAGGGAGCAGCTTCCTCAAAGATTTCATTTCAATAGTTCCACTGTTTATAAAAACAAACAACACACTATAGCCTCCAATTTTCTAAAGAATCAGTTACTTTACAGATGTCAACTTGCATCCATGATTCATTGCAACTGAATATAAGTTAGTGTTTTTACTACTTCCCAGACAATGCAAAGATCACAAAATAACTCCATTAATTCTTCTAACTTTTAGTCATTTTTTGTTAGATATTTTAATTTTATATGTATTCAACCTCACAAGTATTATTATTTTAAACAATTAATATTCATTTAGATTTACCTGCTTGCATTTTCTAAGGACTAATTTTTTTCATGCATTATTTTGTGCTCATCTGGAATAATTTTCCTCTCTGGAAACCCGCTTTTGGTGCTATTTTAATTGCAGATGTGCAGGTAACAAATTCTTTCAACTTTTCCTTGTTTGAAAATCTCATTTTATTTCCATTTTAAATGTTATTATGGTACATTTTTAACAATGACAAAAGTGAGCACTTAGGAGTCATCACCCATCCCAGGAGTCATCACCTCAGGACCTATCCCACCCCTTTCACATTCACATCCACACCCACACCCACAAAATTAACGTGAAGCAAACCTCAAACATGGTATCAGTGCATTCTCTTGATCTGTGAATAGTTTACTGCAATGTCTATATAATATGCTTTTTTATTCCTTTTTAAAAATTCTTTTTTTAACATATCCACTTGACTGATCTGTAAAATTGTAAAATGCATTGCTTAATATCAGCAAGTAGTCATTCAGTGTTAAAATTTGCCATCACATCATAAATGTGTTAAAATTCTTGTGGCTTAGTTTTTAAATAAGGATGCAGCAAAGTTATGACACTGCAATTTTTACCTTATTTGTTAAACTTCTTTTAAACCGTAAGTTCCATTTCCATTTCCTTGTAATTTATTTGTTGAAGGAATTGTGTCTCTCTTCCACCTGCATACAGCTATCTAGGTTTTGTTGATCCTTCCCTGTGGTATAACTAAATATATTCCTCTGTCGTATGTAATTCCTATGAATTCTTGGTAGGTTCTAGAGGCTGGATAAGATTCAGGTTTGACTCTGTGGACAAGATAAATTGAGCCATAGTGTTGTTTTCTTCCCTCAGGGGGATCATACTGCTGTGCATTCATTTTTTTGCAATGTTAGCATTGATATTCATGCTACCCATCCTTATGTTGATAATTTTCCAGTCATTATGGTTTTCTGAAGCTTGTTTTCTAGTAGATTCCACTGAGAACAATATTTCTTGAGTTTGTATATGCTGATAGCACTTTGTCCTTGACTTTTGTAGCAGTTTGTACTTGGAAGTCAGTTTGGCTGCATATAAAATCCTTGGCTCACTCTTTCCTTAACTATCATAAATATGTTATTCCTTTCCTTTTTCTTTGTTTCTTTTTTAAAAAATAAAGCACCATTGTTAATAGAATGATGGAAATTTTATTTCCTTTCCTTTTTAAATGACCCAGCCAGATCTTTGGTACATGAGACCACAATTCTTTTTTCTTGCTTATTTTAGGGAAAATTAGTTTTCTTTAACTTTGGGAGAAAGGGGTATGGTGGAGTAGCTCTCTAAGTCTCATAGCACTAGAGCTCTTTTTGGTTGTTTTTAAGAACTCTCCATCTCTCTCGGTCTGTGTCTGTGTGTGTACTTACCTCATCACATACTTTCTGAGATCTGGCTCTATATTTTCTCCCACTTTTATCTGAATCTTCCATTTCCTATGTGCTGTAGCAGTTTCTACATCTACAGTGGTATTGGAGTTGATATGTAGATGAAGAAGACTGTTTCAGGTACAATAGATCTGTCAAATAATATTTGAGAAACTTGGCTTTATTTTTGTTCTTGATACACAAACAAAGATATAGAAGAAAATACGGAATTGAGTTTCAAAACAAAAACAGGCATAAATGCATACTATGAGGCATAGTTATCTATCAGGGAGTAATTGTCCTCCACAAATAATGCCGATGTATGGAATAAAGACAAACGAATGCTAGTAGCATAAACATGTAGAGGGCAAGTGCTGTACTGTTTATGAGCATGGACTCTGCAACTTGACCCTTGGGGTTTGAGTTTCTACTCTATCATTTAGAATCTGTGTAACTCAAGCCAGATTCTTAACTTACCTCGGCCTCAGTTTCCTTGTTTGTAAAAAAAAAAAAAAGCAATAGCAATTAGAAAGGTAGATAATGCATATCATTTACATTCAGTTTCTGGCACAGAGTAAATGCTTAATTATGCAAACTTTACTCAGTGTCTCTTTGGAGGTTTTGAGCAATATTCAAGTCTCTGAGTTCAAAGTCTGTTCCAAGTAAACTGGATAATTTGACTCTACTTTTGAATGTTAATAAAAATAAGGCAAATCACCGTTCAAATGTAAATGAAAGTTCTTTCTAGGTAGTTTTGAATTTTATGAGATCAAAATTGTGTTTTCTTGTTCTTTTCTAAATTTGCCATTGTGGTTGTCTAAACTTTGGCAAATTGCCAATTATGTAGGTGAACTCTTCATTTTAAAGTACTGAATTTTGGATCATATTGAAACGATTAAATTTTAAAAAGTCATCAGAAGGCTCATCTGATAGCAATTTTTGTTTTACTTTTCTTTCTTAAAAACAGAAATACAGAGTCTATTTGTATTTCTTAGACTCTGTTATTAATAATTTAAACAAGAAAAATATTTTTCAAAAATTATGAAGAAATAGAAATTATCCAAAATATTTTAAAATTAGGTCTGCATGGGAATTTAATGTTAGTTTGTTTTATTTTTTTTATTTTTATTTATTTATTTATTTTTTTTTTTGAGGCGGAGTCTTGCTCTGTCACCCGGGCTGGAGTGCGGTGGCCGGATCTCAGCTCACTGCAAGCTCCGCCTCCCAGGTTTACGCCATTCTCCTGCCTCAGCCTCCGGAGTAGCTGGGACTACAGGCGCCCGCCACCTCGCCCGGCTAGTTTTTTGTATTTTTAGTAGAGACGGGGTTTCACCGTGTTAGCCAGGATGGTCTCGATCTCCTGACCTCGTGATCCGCCCGTCTCGGCCTCCCAAAGTGCTGGGATTACAGGCTTGAGCCACCGCGCCCGGCCTAGTTTGTTTTATTCAGAAGTAGTCACACTTATTATGTTCATGTTATGTTCCTTTTGTCCCCAAGAACAAAACCTCAAGACTTTTCACAACTCTGTAACAAAAAGTAGATGCTAATGCCTATTTTTGTTTATTTTAATAACAGGAAACTGATCGAAGGGAGAGTGACATAGACTTTGTGTTCATTAGAATGATACAGGAATAACATCTGCCTGCTTGGTTGAGTGGCAAGGAGTAGTTTTAGCTGTATGCCTGAGTATGCACAGATTTCTCTAAATTCTCCTGCCTTACTGACTGCATTTCAACCGACAGACATGTGTTAGCTTTGGATTCTCTTACATGAATACAGGGTCTCTCTCTCATCCTATCTTAGCTATATGGCCCATCGTCTATTCTACTCATAAATCCTGAGGACCTTGAGAAGAATAAAAAGTAAATAGCCTTAATTTCCTTAATCCTGTTATTTTAAATAGATATCATAGCTCTCTTTGTGAGTACAATGTAGTAATTCCACTTATTACATGAAAAAATGTAGTAGTTTGGCAATAGGTGATTTGACTTGAAATGTGGATAAAATTAGAGGTACAGATTATTTGGGCGCAGCAAGCAAGTTTAATGCTGTACATAATAGTCATGAAATTAAAATTGGCATCACAAAATTGAAGACCTGGAGCACACAAGGACTCTAAAGAAAAAAAAAAAAAAAACTTCAAAGATGAAAGGGGAATGATTACTGATGATAGTTTATAGTATGATAACTAATAATTTTTTTGAAAGAGATGAATATTAAACTGATCATTTCACATTTATTGAGAGAATATTGAGAAAAGATTTGAATCTTCAGTTCCAGATTAAGGACATTCTTCTGGGACTTAAGACAGGATGTTTTCTCTTAACCCCGCCCCCTTTTTTTTTTTCATTTTAACTAGGAAAGGAAAAACCTTTCTTGCCAACTTTTTTTTTTTTAACCCTGTCTGAATAATAAACTTGTATCCAAGAATGTAGTTGTTAGAAAGTACTGTTATCTATTTAAAACTTACGGAAACACTTAATTTTTAAGGCAACATTAACTGAGGTTGAATTATGGAGCAGTTCCTCCGGAAGTTCATGTCAGAGAAATGTTATTGCCAAATAAATCCACTGTGATCAGTTGAGCGACAGTGAGTAGGAAAAGCACTTAAAATAATTGGACACTCAGGGGTACCTTTCTAAAGACTGTTGTGACATGTTAGCTATGTCACTTCCATTAAAGCCAGTGGGGGTTTTGAGGTTGAAATTCATCTTTACAGATTAAAGGCTTGCTTCTTAATACGCAGTGCTGTAGAAACCATCAGAGAAGGCCAGGCTTGGAACATATCAAATGTTCTTTGGAGAGTAGTGGCCCTAATTTTTCCCTCCTCACATTTATCTTTATAAAGTTTCTAGTTATAAATTTTGATGCATTCAACTAAAGAAGGAAGGAGAAGATATAGCATTTACATTAGAATTTATGCATTGAAAGCATTATTTCTGCAGTTGGTATGCTGGATGAGAAAATAACCAGTGCCTTTACAAAAACAGTTCCCTTATATTACATCCAAAAATGTAGCCTTTTTAGATCTCCACTCCCTCTACTGGTATTAATTGGATGACTAAGTTTCTCCTTAAAGGACTAGAGGGCTTTTACTTAAACGGTGTGGAATAGCCTCTGTCATTGCTTTGAGGACAATTCAAGACATAATGATCTTCAGAATTACGCAGAATCAGTCTCCCCTTGTAATCTGAAAATAAAAGTATGTTTACTTTACTTGTTATATGCTTTTATCATTTTCTAAATGAGGGCATGAAATGTGATTCACTTTTTCTTAGTGATTTCAGAAAAAAAATTGCAGCATTATCAGGGACTACGAGTAAATGCTTATGTTCCTTGCATGCCCTGACTCATGTTGCACAAATAAGAAGTGCTTCTATTATAATTTTAAGTCTATTTCAATGACATTCGAATATAATGTTTGTGTTATGCCATTCTTGGAAATATGTTAATACATCAATAAATGGTTTAAAGATGAACGGAATACAGACAAATGGACGCCAGTTGTTTCTTCTGCAGCTCATTTTGATTTAGTTCCCTGGGATTATTTATTCTTGGCTTATTTCTTCTTGACAGACTAAACTTTTCATAGAGATTTTCTGTTTTTCTTCTGCTATGTAGATTTCCATTTTTTTGTTGTTGTTAACTGTACTCAACTTCCTATTAGACATAGAATTAATGTCCTAAGCCTATTTTTTAAAATAAAAATAAGCAAGCCTACTCTCAAATCCCTGCTCTATGAGCCAGCAGCTATAAGCTTAAGGATAATTTACTTATCTTTTTTCATCCTACTTTCTTCATCTGTAAAATCTGGATAATGAGACCTCCCTCTCAACGTGCTTGTGAGCACTAAGTGATCCAGTGCATGCTTGCCACCAGCTCTTTGTCCAACAATCAGCTCTATCCCAGATTAACAGGTGTACCTTCTAACCTGGCTCAGCTCATTTAGTCAAGTGTCTTGTGTGAAGTAGATTATAGTTGAAAGAATGGAATGAAGACATGAATTGAAAAAATGAATGCATGACTTAGAGTGGTGGGTCAATTTGTCTCTAATTTGTCTTGTCCCTCTGAATCAATATCCTAATTCCAAAAATGATACCAATAATGGTGGCCTTGAGACATTGGTGTAGACAGGTAAAGTCAGGTATGCGACGGAAATCATTTTTATTATCATTCTATGTCCCTAAGTTTGAGCCTGTATTACTAACACAGAAGCAGAAATCTAAAACAGGATGGAACTGCTCTTTGATCACAGGTCTTCAGGTATTAAAATTAATGCTATTTTTACCACATTGCACAAACTAACCCGTTAGTGACCATATCAAAATAGAAAGAAAAAATTTTCT
This sequence comes from Colobus angolensis palliatus, assembly GCF_000951035.1. Lineage (NCBI taxonomy): Eukaryota > Metazoa > Chordata > Mammalia > Primates > Cercopithecidae > Colobus > Colobus angolensis. The sequence continues at coordinate 813,243 of NW_012111364.1, forward strand.
CTATTTCATTAAATACGTTACCTGATTTGCTTTTCACATTTTTGTTTCTTCATACCTAGCGTCTAACTATCGAAAGCATTGTTTTTCATTTTAGTTGCCAAACTGAGGTCTTCCTTTCTGCAGTTCATCTTTTATTGCTTAGACTAATTTACCCTGGCATTTCCTAGGGTGGCCCTTACAGAATCCAGGAGAAGAGACGAGAGGGAGCTTTATGAGGAGCCAACACAGGATGCAAATGCTAGCCAGACCCTCAAAACCATCAGCGACCCTCTGGGGATCTGCCCCATGTGCTGAGGACCACTGCTTTGATAATTTTAAGAGGTCCATTGTTTATTATAAATTGTCTCTCTCTCCAAGGTGACAGCAGCAGTATATATGATTATAAATTGCTTCCCAGCCTCCTGCCTCTTGCATTCACCCATACTGCCAGAATGTGTATTTAGGGGTGGGGGACATGGGGGGAGCAAAAGAATGTTTAGCAATGAAGGAGGAGGGGCAAGGCTGGACTCAGTTGATCTCCTCCAGTCTGAAACAGTGCAAAGAATCAGAGAAATTTGGAGAGGCAAGAAAAAATAAACTTGGGTCATATAATTCAGAATGTCAGTCATAGAACACTTAGATAATTTCCTTAAAATTCCTCACTTTGGAATGAGAAAAATAATGCCCATAGAGGATGAATGGATTAAGAGGATAATTGTCATCCAAAATCTGAGATTTGGCTTAGATTCTGGACTTCAAGACTTGACAGTGCATATTGCCTCCAAATTGTTCTTTCCATTTTGTATTCTCCGGGCAATTTTGATGACATTTATTTTTAAAGGAAAAATGATATGGCAGTTTTAACTAAACATAGAATTAACTACCCTGATAGGGAAAGCTCCCTGAAAGCAGTTATTTTTTTTTTCTGCAGCTCATTTTGATTTATTTCCCTGAGATTATTTATTCTTGGATTATTACATCTTGACAGACTCAACTTTTCATAGAGATTTTCTGTTTTTCTTCTGCGTGCTAGGTTTCCATTTTCTTGTTCAATTGTACACAACTTGTTATTAGACTTAGAATGAAGGTCTTAAGCCTATTTTTTAAATAAAAAATCCTATGCTATCGACACTTTTTCCCCTATCATCATAAGTCTCCCACCACTGCATTTGTCACTGTATTCTCTTTTATTTCACCTCACCCCTTCCTCTGTAGGGTCATAATAATGGAGTTCTCGTATATTAATTTGATTTGACTTAAAACCTGTCATTAAGACAATTGATTCATTTTTCTCATATTTGATTATTTTTTTTATCAAAATTTCCAAATATACACAAAAGTGGAGAGAATACTATGATATATCCCAAAGTACTCATTATCAGTTTCAAAATTATCAACATTCTGCCATTCTTATTTTGTCCATCACAAGCATGTACTTTTTGTGCCTACAATATTATGAAGGCAATCCCAAATGTCATATTTCACCTATGAAAATTTTACTTTGTAATGGCAACACCCTACTGACAGCATTAGACAGATAATGAAGGCAGAATATTAACAAAGATATTCAGGTCCTGAACTCAAGACTTGACCAAATGGACCTAATAGACATTTATGAAATGCTCCAGCAAAACACAACAGAGTATACATTCTTCTCATCACCACATGGCACATATTCGAAAATCGACCACACAATTGGACATAACACAATCTTTAACAAATTTAAAAAGAATAAAATCATACCAACCACACTCTCAAACCATAGTGTGATAAAAATAGAAATCAATACTAAGAAAATTGTTCAAAACCATACAATTACATGGAAATTAAACAACCTGCTTCTTTGGGGTAAATAACGAAGTTAAAGCAAAAATCAAGACATTTTTTGAAACTAGTGAGAACAAATATACAACATGCCAGAATCTCTGGGACACGACTGAGGCAGTATTAAGAGGGAATCTTAGAGGACTAAAGGCCCACATCTAAAAGTCAGAAAGATCTCAAATTAAGAACCTAACATCACAGCTGGAAGAACTAGAGAAACAAGAGCAAACAAACCCCAAAGCTATCAGAAGACAAGATATAACCCAAATCAGAGCTGAAGTGAAGGAAATTGAGACATGGAAAACCATGCAAAAGATGGATGAATTCAGAGTTAGTTCTTTTTCTCCTTTAAAATAAATTTTTAAAAATATTTTTTCTGGGAATTTGGTAACAAGTTTATGGGAGCTCCTTGCACTATTCTAGAAACTTTTCTATAAGCTTGATATCAAAAAATGTACACACACACACACACACACTCATATGCAGCACATGAATCTATACTCTTATTTGCAAATAAAAATAAATGCTGTAGGGTTTTCCTTCTTGGATTACTTTTTTAAAATCTTTTTACGGCCGGGCACTGTGGCTCAGGCCTGTAATCCTAGCACTTTGGGAGGCTGAGGTGGGTGGATCACGAGGTCAGAGATCGATACCATCCCATCCTGGCGAACACGGTGAAACCCCGTCTCTACTAAAAATAC
>NW_012111364.1:816212-862226 GCF_000951035.1 Colobus angolensis palliatus
CTCGATCTCCTGACCTCGTGATCCGCCCGTCTCGGCCTCCCAAAGTGCTGGGATTACAGGCTTGAGCCACCGCGCCCGGCCTCATTCCACTTTCTTTAGAGACAAGGCCACTTAATGCAACATTAAACTCCTTGTGGCTCTTTTTGTCCATTGAATATTCCCTGACTGGGACAGACACTCAAAAGACTCTGTTTACAATCACTAGAAATAAGACTTCTCTAGTATAGCATTAACATGGCATTCGGTTAAGCTCATTTGTTAACTATTTTTAATTTTTAAGAATTGCTTTTACAAATTTTAATCTTCTCTTTTAATTTGATGAAGTATTTGCATCCCAAACAAAACTGTAAGAAAACATACATGCAGAGAGAATTTCCTTTCATATACAACACATATACTCATGCCTAATTTTGTCTTTTTCCATCTGTGTAAACATTTTTACTAACTCTTACTTCAAAATCCAGTTGTTTTTTTTTTGGAAAAATATATTATATATATATATATGTGTGTGTGTGTGTGATACATATAATAATATTTCCATTCCTTCACAAAATTGCATATGATAAACATAATTTGTACATTGCTTTTCTGAGTAAAATATCTTGGAGAACATTTTAATCTCTTTTGCAGTTGCACAGCACATTTTGAGATATATCATAATTTATTCAGGCAGTTCTCTATTGTTGAACATTTGAATTAGCTCAGTCTTTGGAAGCAATAAATGGCCTCTTCCATATATCTCTTATTCGTGCATATATCCCTATATTTGGAAATGTAGATTTAAGATATTATAGATTTTAGAAAGGATGCTGCAAAGGGGAAATGAATATGTGGTTTTGATAGTTATTGGAAAATTTCCTTACAACAGGGTTGATCTGTTCTGTATATGCATCAGCATTGCATGAGAGTGCCAGTGTTCCCACAACTTCTCCAAAACAAGTGTGTATTGTTAAGCTTTTAGATACTTGCCAACCTGATAAGTAAAAAAATTTAAGAGCATATAAACCCCGTTGGAAGCCAGTTGGAACATCTCTGATCAGAGTAATGATGAAGTATGTTATAACTTTTTATGTACATGCAGAGGTGAGGGTTTGCTTCAAAGTTTTGTTTGGTTCTACTCAGGCACACAAAAGCTGAGTGATTGGTGTGGCCTTTTTTTTTTTTTTTTTTTTATAAACCATCCTTATTTAGGTAAAATGGACTATTTTTTTGAAAGGCTCCGGTGGGATGAGAACCTCCTGCACATTGCTCTTAAGCTTACTTCTAGACAGAAAAGACAGGCAGAAATGTGCTGTATTGGAGTTTTTATCTATCACTCCCTAGGTGTTCACTTCACAATGATCTTCTTTGAAAACATCTAAGAATCATAACTTAGAACTTTAACTGTTATTCAATGTTAAACACAAGAATAAGAAGAATTCTGTAACTCTGTGCATGCTAATATTTTCCACTCGCAACATGTATATCTTCTGCAACTTCATACTTTCTTTGGGGATGAAATAATTTTTATCTCAGTGACTGTTCCATATTAGATATCAGATAAAACTTTCTTACATTTTAGATACTTCTGAAAAAGTTTGAAATTTAGAAACATTGCTGAGAAAATACACAATAGATGTCTTCAGAAAGTACATTTGTCACTGTTTCTCATTTATATTCTGAAAACACAATGAATAGAAACCAGATACCATTTACATGTTTGTATCTTTGATTAAATTAGACACTTGTAGTAAATCAAGACGCATTTTTTAAGTAGAGGAATAGGAAGCCAAATTGCTATTTGGGCTGAAGATTTTCTGGAGAAAAAAATAAAGCACATTGTTTTGATTTGGTCAGTGCATCCGTAAGTTTAATTTTCCAATTGACTGGAGAGATGCTGTAATACCTTATACAAACATGATTTGTAACCTTCTAACCTTCTTTATTCTGTGCACACAAAATGAAACTATTTTTCATCTGTAACAAACTACAGAAATGTTAGCATGGAAAAGTCATTTTTCACTTCCTATATGTATACAGCAACTTAAACAATGTAAGTAAGCAGAGTAATATCTCCAAAAAAAAGGTATTAATCAGTTTTCTGATGCAAAAAAAAATAGTTAGACTTGAAACTAATAAATATCCCCATTAACTACCTTTCTTTGATAGTATACAAAATAAATTATCACTATTACTGTTTTACTAGATGAAAAAGTTTAGCAAACACTTGTAACAACTTAGTTGTGTGCCAAGTAATTGTAATAATTTCTTTTGAAAAATTGGCTTTTGGATAGCTTTTGTATTCTGCGGTGTTTTCTCCCCATAATGCAAATACAATTGACATTTAGGTAGCCTTATTATAAGTTATAAGCTTTTGACATAGTATGCTTAATCCCTGTGATCTAATTCACTGAGGGGAACCAAGCTAATTATCATGTGTGTTGTGGGTGCAGTATACATAGTATAACTTGAAGAGCCTTCTTGCTACCAAATGCTTCTCCCATTAAACATGATATGATGCCCATGAAAGTACTGTTCCAAACACATTTCTTTTCGTTGAAGCATTGGTCTTTAAATTTGCTGTTTTCAAAATAACCCAGTTAGGCTTCTAAAATCTTCAAATTCAACTTACCAAGCTCTACTCCAACCCAGTCTATAATTAGAGATGGACCCGAAAATGCTTTTTTATGTTGATTTTTGTAGGCTTTCAATTTTAGTAACCACTGAGTTGAGGAATGATATAATCATTAAGTCCTCCTGTTAAGCTGCAATAATAAATATGTGATTTTAGATTGAATCAATTAATTGTGTTCATGTGTGAGCTTTAGAGTTAATATGACTAAATGTGCATGCACTCGCACTGTGTTGTAATTGTCAAAGTAAAAACGTCTAATCGTTAAGCAAGGAGGTATTCTTCTGAGGGGTTGCTGTTATGGGATGCCACACTGTATTTCACTTCTCAAAGCCAGTTTAGAGTTTTCTATGCTTCGATGATGTTTGTACCTCCATTTATAGAATTCTATAAAATTTAAAATATATTTTCTAAACTAGATTTTATATGGGATGCTAAAAAAAATTCCTGTGAAATAAGATAGCTTTATTGTAGGAAGAAAGAAGCAATGAGGCTTGGGAGACAATACAAACAAGTGGTGGTAGTCCAGGCTTTGGAGTTTGACAAGTCACTGTTCAAATCTTGCACGTATCATGAAACCCTTACCAAAATATATAACCTATCTGACTCACTTTTTCTCATCTGTCATATAGGAATGATAGAGTTGTTGTGAGAACTAAATGTGTCAAATTATCTCAAAAATTACTCACTGGTCAACAAACAGTGGCTAATTGTAGGAACAAGTGGGATAACTAAGGTGAGGGCTCCAGTCCTCTGACTTCCAGCTCATATCTTCTTCCTCTATGGCACACCTAAGAAGCTTTTCAAAAAATCCATCTCAAAATTTATAGGCAGCAAAGAGCTGGCCAAGAATGAAATATAACGTAGATAAGATTGGCTAGGAGAGAAATAGGTTCAAGTATATGGGGCATCTGAGGGACAGCAGGTGTTGCTAAAGTACCTCAGAGGTTTCGGCTGATTGGGAATCTGCTCAATAATTGATAAAAGAGTAAATGACAGGGAACAAACGAATATTCAGGGTGAGGTAATGCAAGTGTGCCTTGCTAATTTCATTTAATTTCTGAGCAATCAAAGTAAGATTTTTAAAACATGTAACCAATATTTTATTATACATATTTCATTCAACCAGAAAAGTTGACAAAATTACATAAAAAACTCCCACATAACCACCCATTCCCTGTATTTTACAATGAACTTTTTGATATGTTTGTGTTATTACATATCTGTTCATGTGCCCATCGTTCAAATGGCAATTGCAGTAAGAATAATATTAGCTTTTTTTTTTTTTTTTTGGTTCTTCAGCCTCAATTCTCACAAGCCAATATGAAAAATGCCAGGTAACACTGAGATACACAATATATTACATTACAGGAGAGAAACCTCGAGTTTAGGGAACCTAAGCCTTTTATAATAGATATTAAGCATCCCTGCCCTTTTCTCTGAAATTAATGTTTATCTGAAATATAGTGATTTTTCATTTTGTTGAGGTATAACATTGATTTACTCTCAGCACTCTTTATAACCCTGATGCACAAAGCCAATCATTTATTCAGTAGCAAAACTGGTTCTGCAGCTGATCAGGCACATCTTTGTTTTAGTTTGTCAATTGCTTTTCTCACTTTCTCACTGTGTTATCACCCTCTCAAGTTGGTAAGGTGATCATATGGGAGTTGAGGCCTTTCCACTCATCTTCCTGAGAGGGTTGATGCTGTTTGCAGTTCCACCCAAGCTGTGCAAATCTATATCCAAGACTACCACCTCTTTAATGTGTTTCCAGTGTTTTGTAGATGTTACGGACTGAGTGTATTTGTGTCTCCCAAAATTCATGTGTGGAAGCCCTAATCTCCAGTAATGGTACTTGGGATCTGACCAAGATTCAGATTAGGTCATGATAATGAGACTCTCATAATGAATTTTTTGCCCTTATAAGAAGAAGAAGAGGAAGAGCAAGAGCAAGAGAGTGAGAGAGAGAGAGAGAGAGAGAGAGAGATCTCCATCCACAATCACCAAGGGAAAGCTGTATGAAGCCCCAGAGAGAAAGTGGCTGGCTGATTGTGAACCAGGAAGGCCTTACTAACAATCAAATCTGCTAGCACCTTGATCTTGGACCTCTCAGCCACCAGAACTGTGAGAAATAAATGCCAGTTGTTTAAACCACCCAGTTTATGGTATCTTGTTACAGCAGCCTGAGCAGGCTAAGACAGTAGATGTGCTGAAAAACTGAGATATGAGTTACAGGAATTTAAAATCAAACATGCTTCCCCCCCCAGTTACTTTGTAAAGCTTACAAAATGCCCCCTTCTGTTTGAAAGAGAAGTGATGTATGAACTAGTTTGGTAAGACTACCTGGGCAGCAAGTAATTATAAGCAACAGTACTTTGATGGCATATGAGTAAATGAATCAGAAACACATGGACTGAATCACCCCTGAAACACACTAGAGCATAAACATAAAAATGAAAGGGTAGTTATTGGAAAAATGCCAAAACTATTGGGCACTACCAAACCTAAGTAAGTTTGAGAAGAGAAGGGGAAATCTTACAGCTCTCAGGGAACATCCAAAGCTTTCTGAGTCCTGGAGCTTAAGGTGATAGAAAATTAATATTTTGAAGCACCAGGCAAAATGTTATAAAGCAAACATGTATTAGCAAAAGCATCATGATGGGGATTTATATTATTGCATATACGTTAACACATTAAACTAAGTGTTATTTGCTAAAGCAAACAAATGAAAAGTCATAATTCAGGTTATACTGGTAAAATTCCTTAGGTCTTAGGCTTAACAAATGCAAGGCAATATTAATCAGTATTTATTTATAATTGTGGCAGCTGCCTGCTCAGGCAAATGGTAAAAATGTCTTTCTTCTTAGGAAATATACTCTGCATTTCTATGCTTGTGCAAAACTGCATTTGGGAAGTCTGAGACCTAAGGAATTTTGCAAAAGGCTTGCAAGAGAGAAGTGGCTTCACCTGCAGAGTTACATTTTCTTCAGGACATTATGTTTATTCTGGTACATCGGGTCTGTATTTATATGCTTGTGCAAACTGGAGCACTCAAGTCAAGATCTTTTCTATAATACTTAAGAGAATTTTCATGCATTAGGCAATTCCTATTAATTAGCCATTTATTGACATAATTATCAAATGAACGAGGAAAAAGGCAACATTTTTTTCCCTACTTAAAGCTCCAGCCACAGTGCTTGTCCCATGTGGCACGTGGTCCAGGAGCGTCTTTGCTACACAGGCTGGGAACAACTTTACAGGATGCTTATTAGTGCTTACTCCAGCTATTTTAGCTGACACATAGTAATTAGTATAAACACACCACAACATCATTTCATGTATTTATACTATAATTGCATATCTTAATCTCAGTCATTAAACATATTTAGAGTGCATTAAGTTTAAAGTGAAGTAATTACTTTAATTGTAGCATGAATATAATCAAGCGTAATGCTCTAGATCTGGTATGAACTTCAGTTTTAACATAAGCCACAGCCTGAGCATAGCTTTGCTCAAATATGCTGAACCACTTATGATTTTGTTTTGATGAGCCTCTATTTTCAAATTAAAACTTGGTAGAGGAGTGCCTTCTGAAAGCCCCCTTCTCATTGTCTTAAGAATGTTATCAGGATATATTTATTTAGTCCCCATTAAGTGTAGTATACTATGCCAAATCCTAGACGTATATGGCACCATGGGATTCACTTGTTGACCTTGAATTCCTTAACCCAGTGCCAAGGAGGAAATAAGAAACATACATTACATTTAAAAAGAACTAACAGAGTATAACTGGATTGTTTGTAACCCAAAGGATAAATTCATGAGGTGGTGGATACCCCCATTTACCCTGATGTGATCATTATACATTGCATGCATATATCAAAATATCTCATGCAACCCATAAATATTTATACCTACTATGTACCCCTACAAAAAAAAAAAAGAGAAATATACATTACACAGTCAAACTGTGCCCTGATTTTGAAGATTGTAGTGGGATTATGCAACTCTCTTTCTTCTCAGGAAATGTACTCTAAAGGATTCAGGGGCAAAGGGGCATGAGGTCTCTAAGATACTATCAAATGATCAGGGAAAAATAAACATTGCGTGTGTGTGTGTGTGTGTGTGTATAGTAGTAGTAGTAGTAGTAGTAGTAGTAGAGACAGAGAAAGAAAGAATGAGACTAAGAAAACATGGGACAAAATGCAAAAAAAAAAACAAGCTGAATTTGGATAACAATTATATGGGAGTTCCTTGTACCTTGTCTGCAAGTTTTAAGTTTGAAATTATATAACAATAAAAATAAAGCACTGATATAAACCTTTATTACAGCAATTTGGCAATGCCTTAAGCTATATCCTTAAAATGTTTACACATGAAGTTTGAAACAACCTTTGCACTCTTAGGAATCTATTTTAAGGAAATAATGGGAAAAATGCTTATAGCAGCTTTGATTATAGTAGTGAAACACCTGTAAAACATTCTGAATATCCCATCATAAGAGAAGAAAGTGATGGGGTCAAAAATGAAAACTTCCTTGAAGATGTAGGAGAAGGCAGAGGGGCTGATAAGATAACCCAAATTTGCGACCAAAAGGAGAGGCTGCAAAAGGACTAGGACAGAAACAGGATTGCAGAAGCATCTTCCTTCCTTTTTCTCTTTCTCCCTCCCTTCCTGCCTTCCTTCCTTTAATTCAACATGGACATATTGCATGCCTTCTAAGTCTCAAGCACTATATTAGTGTTGGGGAAACAATGGTTAACTAGATGAAGAAAGGCTCTATCTTCACTGCCCTTATGATCTAGTAAAAAAATAATAAATAATAATAACAGCAACCTCCTTGAATATAATTATTCAAACCCATTCAGGGAGCATGGGGGCTGAAAAGAAAGGAGTACTCTTGAGTGCAGGTACATTTGAACTGTGAGGACCTCGAGCACCTAAAGACGCAATTTGGAACCTGCAATTCTAGAAGATTCTATTTCTGGTCTCCACAGGACTTGCATAGCCCTGTGGAAAGTCTAGACTTTCTTTATTGCTAATGATTGGATTTATTATTTTTGTTGTTTTTTTGTATTGTACCTCAAAATAGCTTGCAAGGGTTTGCAATCAGTTGCATTCACCCATTTTAGTAGCCCAGTAGGACTTTGTCTTAACTCCAGGAAGGAGCTACAAACCCTGGATATAGGGCAGGTGGCACAAGAAACCACTGAACTTCTTTGATAATTAGATTCTAGCTGTGTTATGCCAAACAAGTCATTTCACCTCACAAGTAAAAAGCAGAAATCTCCATACTTACAATCCTGGAATAAGTATCAAATAAGATGTTTTTGAAACTGCTTTAGAAATTAGGAAATGCTCCACCCTGACTATGCTACCACTGTTGGTGTTGCCACAATGCAAGGTCTTAGGGGAAAGAGCTTGGCTTTCACTATCCTTTACTAGTAAATTGCACTGCGAATGTTTCTAACTTTTGTCCAAATAGTGTAATGGGTGTGGAAGCAGGGCAATACCTTCCTTCTCCCAACCAGCTGAAAGATGATATATTTAAATCCCTCTGATTTTGGGATTAACCAAATGGCTTAGTTCCTCTGTGAAGATCTACATATTGTTCATTCACTATAAGTAGAAAAATAATCCCCTGAGAGAATTTTTCTTTCATCTCTGTCTGTCTTAATTATTTTGATATGCTCTGAGATCCTCAGTCCTCACAAACGCAAAAGAGTGAATTTTGCATGAACTGGAGAATACCATGTTCTTACAGTGTATCACATGATAATCTGTTTTTCCTTTGGGGCTTCATCTTGGGCTGGGCTGTGTTGTTAACTTTTAGCCATAGGACATGGTGATTTATTTCCTGTTGCTAATATAATGAAGTGAGTTAAATGAGTTAATAGTATTAAAGTTCTTAGAACTTTTTATATAGCACTTACTTTGTGGTATGGCACATAATAAGTACTATATTTAAATTTAAGTGTTTAATAACAGAAACTTCAGTGTACTTACTTATTTCCAATCTCAACTAATGCATGGCAAATAGAATAAATACCAATGTGAGAACAGTTAAGCAAGTGATGCTAAGATCTTTGGGGGTGCGACACTTTTCTTAGCATTACTTAAGTCACAACACCCAGTATAGTTTGCCTAGGTTTGCACATATTACACTGAATAATTATTACTTGCTCTTATTTCCTCACTCCCCCGACCAAGCCCCCTGACTAAACCATGAGTTCTTACTGGACAACGGTCTTTCCTCTGTCATCTCTGTATTTTCCAGGGCCTGGACATAACAGTATTTGATACATCTTTGTTGATTCACAGACTGATAAATAAAATATAGCAGTATATAAATGTAATTCCATTTAATTTAACAATGAGCAGATTAGAGTTCTCAGATTTATATATGTTAAACCACCAAGATTTTCCTTTATTTCTCTACTTGGCATAAAGTCCTGATGCTAGAGAACATTATTAACAAAATATTCATGCTTGAGCTAAACTAGCATGGATAACTAGTTTCATCAAGTTAGAATATTGCTAACTGCTTTCAAGCATTGTATAACATTTGATTTTTAAATCATAAGATTTTCTTTTTAAACATAAGTTTCTGATGAGCTCAAGGGGCAGACAACAGGTATTCTATTTGTTCCCCAAGTTTACTTTGTATATGAAATGGTGGAATTTTTTTTTTATTTTCTTACATCAATTTTCCTCTTCATTTGATTTAAATTCCTTATGCTCTCTGCATTTTGAATTGTCTATTACTAAAATGTTCCTTGCAGATTGTTCAGTTTATGGTGCACAATATTACTTTTTCATTGGTAATTGCACTGCAGATCATTATATGAAAAAAGATCCATTCTTTTCTTGAGGCATAAAACCAAGTTCCTGTCTGTGTTGCGGATGTTAATAATCCCAAGACACTTAAGGAAGAAGAGTGGGAGTATTAACTCTAGAAAAAACCTTTGGCCAAATCCCCATGAAAAGCCTCTCTCATCATAGCACAGGGGACCAAGATTGTTAAGAACGATCTCTGTGAAAGAACTACTTTCTGCAATTACAATAAAATATTGAAGATTTCTTTAGATTTTTATGCACATTCTTTTCCAAGAGGAAATCCCAAAACATTTTGTAAAACCTTACAAATTTATACCACCAGAAAGTAAAATGAATGATTTAAACAAATTATCAAAATTTCAGGAACAATAATTTAATTGATTTATGAAGTATCCTAATTATTGAGTTGCTAAAAATGAGCAAGCTTTTTCCATCTGAAAATCTGTAATGCCTACAACACAATACTCCATTTCCACGTAAATCTAATATTTAAAAATTGTGTGTGTAATACTTCTGAAAGTAAGAACCAAGATTATGTTATAATAACTTATTGATATAGTTCCTTAAATTAGATATTTTTCCATTCAGTGTGTCACGTGCAAGGAGAAGTATAAATTCTAAAAATAATTCCCTTTTTTAAAATGCTTTAACTTTTTTCCATTTAGTATTTTGTAATATTTTAACTCACCTACACTGCAACGTGAGGCTGTTTACTCTTGATTCTGTTGAAATGTTGTTACCTTTGTTATTATAAATTCTTTTCCTTTAAACTCACTATCTTCATTTCAAAGTACAACCTGTATCAATCTTTTGAAGTATGCTAACACTAACCTAGGCATTAGCTTAGATGACATCGGGTTGACAGACCACAGGAGTCTGCGCTACTGTGCCTAGTAGAATTGATGAACGCACTCATTTCAAGTAGGGACTTTGAGTGTGCACTGGTTGTTAAGGTAAACACAAAATGTTGATGCCAAGAGGATCAGCCCAACAGAGTGGTAGATGGATGTTATTATTTTTACCAAGAAGGACTCTGGTGATAAAACAAGGTTGACCCTGTTAGTGGGAGCTCCATAAATCTTTCTTGGCTGAAGGTTCTTGGCCGTGCAGGTTGGAGGGCGGACAAAAGAATTAAAAGGTCCAGGATGTACTGTACATGTGAAGATTGCCTATGGGACTCTGCAATAATATAACAATAGCCAAGACTGCACGTCACAGCTTCAGTTCCTGCCTGCTTTCCTGCTTCTAATAACATTTTTAATTTTATATTCCTCGATTTCTTCTGCATTAAAGAAAATTCTTAAAGCTATGTAAGTTTTCTGTGAAGCTATTTAGTATTTTCTTCCCCCGCCCCATAAAGGGCTCCTCATGATTCTACAAAGTTTTATAATAAATTTGTTATTTTATTGCCACTTTATGACCATTATGAAATAATGTTTCTTGATTATTTATGCTTAAGAGCCTTTCCTAAATTTAAAAACAATTATTAAAAACTGAGGAATTCATGTTTTTATGGCAGTGTTCATACTAGTTTGAAGATACAGTATATGATTTGTAAGAATCCTTGTATTTTATCAACTATTGCAAATAAAAGTAAGGATAAACTGATATGTCACATTGTAACTTTTCCAAGTCATTCAGTTTGAAGAGAAATCCTTACCTTCAGTAAACTATCTCAACAGACAGTTTATCAAATATTGTCTTATTTTTCTGTTCATTTTAGCATAACAAAGAAAATACTTGGTAGAAATTATATTTCTATTATTATTTACACATGGTTAATTGTAAAAAAAAACTGAATGTGACTTTATATAACTAATGTTGGGCACAAATATGCAAATGTATAATCCTTCTTGCCTGGCTAGTTATCTTAGGAATAGTTTGTGATAATCCAAATTCAATAATCTTCAAATGTTATTAAGTACCTACTATTTATTCAGCACTATTAAGTACTTTGTCATTTAAAAATGAAATATTTACTGTGATCCTCAACGACTTTCTAAGTTTAGGTCAAAGCCCAATAATTCCCTGTATTTTGCCAAATAGATGATGAAATGAGGTTTATGTTATATGCTCCATAATTAACTAGATAATGCCAAGAATGGGCTTGTTTAAAATTTATTGAGGCTGCTAGCTTAAAGTAGTCTTCAAATATTACCATGAACGTAAAGAATATTATAGAGACCAAATGTGCTTTAATGTGTTTCTCTGAAAGACAAAAGCAAAAACAGTTTTCTTCTTTTGCATTAAAGTTTCTGGCTTTAAGTATGCATTGTGAATGATTAATGAGTAGGAACAATTTTTTAAAAAGAATTTTGCCAACAAACTACAATTCTAAACATTTTTAATAACCAGAGCTAAACAGATTCACTAGGTGTGTAATATTCAAAAACTGCTTTCTACCTTCTGCTCAGCTGAAAAGCTCAGGTTGAATGACTTAAGAACTTAGGCAAAATGTGTTCCACATTTCAATAAACTTGGTGGCTTTATGCCTTGCTCTTTGCTTATGGGCCAGCAATAAAATGTGCTGCTTCCTTTCCTTCTTAGAAACAGAGCCTCATTCTAAACAGATCTCGGGAAAAATTATATGGGTATTGTTAAAAAGAGAAATTGCTGAAGACTTAAGCCTGAATTATAGATTTTTTTGAGATTTTTGAATGTGTTAGATTATTTTTCTCAAGAGATGGTGTAGTATTAGCAGTGTCTATTCTAATCACATTGTAGGTGAAAATATATTTTACTTGCCACTGACATTCCGAAAACTTACAAAATGTTTCCAAATACTTTCAAGGGCTCCGAATATAGTTTTCATTACTTTGGAAAGTCATGCCCATTTTATGTGCTTCTTTTTTCCCAAAAAAAAAAATCAGACACAGTTTGGCAAAATGGTTTAAATGTAAAACAAAAGATGTGATTAAGAAACATGTTTAAATCAAATAAGAACGTTTGTTGTTAGTTTTCATAATGTTCAGAGCGAAAATGGGATCCTGCATGTTAGGGAGCTTGAAACGTTTAAACATACATATTTTTAGAGTAATTAGATATCTAAGTTGTTTACCCAAACAAAACATGATATGTGATACATGAATAAAATCACTGTCCAGTTGATTTGATACCAAAATCGTTATGAATGTGCAATTGTAATCTTCATCTTTACTATATTAAGTATATTATTCAATTGTATTTAATATATGCACTTACTCTCCAAGTTAAACCTGCCAGCCCAAGGAGATTATAGATGCTCTAATCACACTTATATAACCATATGTTGCTTTTGGCCTCCTTATTTTTGTCTCATTCAATGACAAGGCTCTAAGTCTTATTATAATATACATTTTAAATGATTCTGTTTTGTTTTACATTTACCTCTTGTTATTTTATTTCAATTATTTCTTACAATTCATTTAGAATTGTTTTTCACCAAGTTGGAGTGTAAAATGTAACTTTTTATTTAAAAATATTTGAAAGGGAACTTTCACCCAACATTATTTTAAACATAATAGATTAGAGCGAATTTTGGAATAAGTAATTTAATGTCTTTTTACTAATTCCTAACTTTGCTTTATCTACTCAATCTGAATGTTATTTAACAGCTCTTCCAGAGATGGTGGGAGGGATGAAGGGGTGGGGGATGTGCCTGGTGGTTGTCAAGGAAACGGGACAGCCAAGGAAAGACACTATTGCCTTAGTGGTTCTTTGTTTTGTCTCACTTGCATATATTTTTTTTGTATGTGTGAAGCACAAATTAGCAAAAACAAGCTACTTAAGCAAAAGTGATTTTGTCTATTTTTTAGCAGTAACAAGTATTCCCCCACTCATGGACATGTTTTAGTCAAAATTACCGGAATATTTCTCAAGATAAAATAAAATTAAAAATGTATTATATTCTTAGAAATCTAAAGGGAACATTATTATTTTTATTTGACATGGAAATAAAATAAAATTACTAATACAATGTAGGGTGTGTTGTAATTGGTGTCTTATAATTTAACCTGTGGTCCCTTAATTATAGTACTATTTCTTTTCAACTACCACATTTTGTCAGCGTGTCTACATTTAAATTCTCTTTTTTACAAAATATAAACTGTGGATTTTTTTTCTCTTATGTAATTATTCAGGATGGTTTACAAAAAATTCAGCAGTCATTGAATGTTTTCCTCCCTTAAGCAAAATCTCCATATGTTCATGTTGACCAGATACTGTCACTTTCCCAAGCTTGTTTAGTTCAGTTCCTGAGAAAATATATATTTTTAATAAACCCAGGGTCACAGGTTTGAACTGTACATAGCCACATCTCTTCCTAGAATCAATACTGCCTCCTGAATCCCAATTATACCCCTTACTATCAGAAAATTCCACGTTGATATGTTGCTCCTGGAGCCACTGAGCTTTGGTGATAGAGCTAGATACTGAACACTAATGTTACAGCCCATGTCTGCTTGCAAACCTAATAGCAACACCTCTGTACAGTTGGAGGGCAGTTTGTGTTATCTCCAAATGTTATAGCAATGATCCAATACATGGGCTGCATGCTACAGTGGAAAAAGCAGTGCTTTGCAACCATACTATTCTAATCGTGAAGCTCGGAACTTCTGATGACAAACATTTCTTAATCCAAAACACGGAAATAGTAAAGATGTGGTAAAGTAGAATTGAACTTCACTTAAATAAGACCACCAGAAAATCACTCTATAACTGTACCTAAACCTTAGAATATTTTAGATCTCGGAACCCAAATAAGTTCAATTTGAAATAAAGGTCTACATAGGGAAATAAAACATGCTTCACTGAGAGAGCAGCCTTATTTGTAAACAAAAATTATCCTTCCTTGATTTTAAGAGCAGAGAGAAGGAGTAAAGCAATCCTGGTAATGATCAACAGGGCACCGTGCTAAGAGTGTGAAGCCTGTAATTCGTCATCTACGTTTTCTTCCAAGGCTGCCATCAATCTCTATCAGGCCCTAACTTCTCTAAGACTCCCTCACCAGCATGGGAGAAATAATCTCTGTTATGCTTGAAGAAATGGGTTACAAAGTACATTTGTTAACATTGAGCAGGGTTCCCTGACCAAAAAAGCACTAAACGCCCCAGAGACCTCATCTGAACATGAGAAAATTGATTAAGGCTGCTAAAAGCTTATGACATGACTATAGATACAGGTGATTTGAACTTCTTTGTTTCTGTCTTCTGAACTGATATTGTTGACCATCACATTTTTATCTCTCGTCATTTACTCTTCTCAATTTTTCCTACTTAAAACGTATTTTTCATTTTTTGCTTTTTGCTTTTTCCTTTTTTTTTTTTTTTCTTTTTGTATTTTTAGTAGAGACAGGGTTTTGTCATGATGGCCAGGCTGGTCTCGAATTCCTGACCTCAGATGATACACCCACTTCGGCCTCCCAAAGTGTAAAACAGATTTTTCTTATTACCATCTTTCTCATATCACGTTATCTTGTATCGCTACCTCATTTACTTCTTCCTACTCACACCGCTTAGAACTTCTTAACCACCCCTTTACATATTTCGTTAATGTCGAAGTCTAGTTTTGCAGAAATCATAAAACAATTTAAACAGGTTTGTCTTCAATTACTCTTTAAAGTGTGTGATATTATTTCTTTTCTCCTCCTCTGAGACATTTTGAGTTTGTTGTTTCTCATATTTTGGAAATGCTTTGACCCCCTTGCCATCTCTATCTTCCCCTTTATCAAAGCATGTTCTTAAGAACTTAAGTTTCCATTACTTTTCTAGAACTAGTTCAGTTTACTGCCCTGTCTTTTTTTGGATTGGGTGAAAGACTCTTTTTTGTCAAAAACATTTCAAGAGCGAAATACCTACTTGGTAGTTTATTTTTCATGTTTTAAATTCTGGTAAACATTTTTGAAGTATGGCATATATACAACAATGTCCATAAATCATAAGTGTTCAGGTGGATGAAATTTACAGTGTGAACACACCATATATCCACCATCCAGATAGCCATCTTGAACTTTCTCAGCACACCAGATACATCCTGCATGGCTCCGGTCAGTCATTAACCTCTCAATGAGATCACTATTGTGTATCTTTCTGGAGATTACATTTTCCCATTTTTGAACTTGATGCAAATAAATTTGTATGACACATTTTGTATCAGGCCAAAGAATGGGATGTAATATTGTCAATGAGTATAGCTGAATGATTTCTAATGATAATAATAATTATAATAATTTCTTTACTCTGCCTCTACTTCAACATTTCACATGTATTAATATTTTATTTTCTTTTAAGCCATCTTAAAGGACTTTTGCAATGTCTTTTTTGTGAAAATATAAATTGGTGCAATCATTTTGGAAGGCTCTTTGATGATATCTTCTTATATTACAACTATATGTATATCCTAAGGCCCAGAAATTCTACTGCAGGGATTATACTCACCAAAAAGAATAGTATGTGCACAAAAGACATGCACAATGAATGTTGGAATGTTCATTGAAGCATTATTTTTCTATCCTTGCACCAATAACAAAATGACTTAAATATTGGCATTTTAATAGGTATGGATATTAGGTAGGGTACGTTCTCTAACTTTCATTTTTCTTTTTTGTTGGAATGGTCCCCTGAATCTTTATATAAATTTCAATCATCTTCCACAGTTCCTCAAAAAAAATACTGAGTTTTCTTTAAAATTACCATTGTATTGAAATTATAAATCAATTCGTGGGTGTTTATATCTTTACAGAATTAAGTTTACCAATCTAGAATATGGTATTTACCTCCATCTGTTAATATTATTTTCAAAAATTCCTTCTAATTTTTTATATAAAAGACTTTTCCATGTGAGCTAGTTTTAGTCCTAGAAATTTTGTTTTTTATATCATTAAATATTGTACCATTTAAAAGTATCACTTCTAATAGCTTCATACTAGTATGTATAAATACACTAATTTTTGGATATTGAACTTTTATTCAATGGCCTTATTAAATTCTCTTTCAAATTTAAAAGTTTAACTACAGTTGTTTTGGATTTATTAAGTACACAATTCTAATGTCTACAATAAGAGTATTATTTTATTATTTTATTCTTTGCAACCATTACAACTTTGATTTCTTCTTGCCTCACTGTACTTATTAGTACTTTTGGTAAAATAATCAATAAAGGAGTATTTTAAAAATAGACACAAAAAATAGAGGAAATTACCTTTACTTCAAATTTGTTAATTTTTAAAAATCATGCATGGATGTGTATTTTCTCGAGGGAATTGTCTACATCTGTTGGCATGCTTATATTATTTTCCCTGAATTTTTAAAAATATGATTAATTGAACTTATTGATTTCTCTAACATTAACCAAACCCACCTGAATAGAAATACACTCAAATTGCCCATGCCATACTATCCTTTTTGTATATCATTATATAGGCTGATATATTTAGTGTTTTTCATTTATTTTTATGACAGATTATCTTACAACTTTCCTTTTTATAATTTCCATTTCTAGATTTGCTACTAAAGAAATGCTAGCATCAGCATAGAGACGGCAAGTGTCCCTACTTTTTCTGCTCTATGATGCTTAAATTTGTCACTATTTCTTCCTTAAATGTTTGGGTTAATTCAGCTGTGAAACAATCTAGTCCTGGATATTTAGTATGGAGCTGATTTCTAATTACAGATTCAATTTCTCTAAAAAAAAATCACTGTGGAGATTTTCTAATTATTATTTCCTTTTTGGTATGTTTTTGTTTGTAGGTACTTGTCCAATTTACTGAAGTTTTCAGATGTATTGTCATAAAATTTTGTCATCCCATTAACATTTTTTTAGATCTGTAGGTCTTTTAGTGATGTCTTATGTTTTATTCCTGTTATAAGTAATGTGTATCTTCATTATATTTTCTTAGTCAGTCTTGTTAGTGGTGCACTGATTTTTTTCAATCCTTTCAGAAAACCATCTTTTGGTCTGGTTGAGTACCGTACAGTTGTTTCCTGTTTCTTTTTATTTATTTTCTTAATTTTTTATTTCTTCTTTCTCTTTTTGTGTTTCATTTTCTTTTTTTCTAATTTTTCATATGGATATGGGTAGCATTGATTTTCAGTCTTGTTTTTCACTAATATGTGTGCTAAAAGTACAAATGACCCTCAGAGAACAGCTTTATCTGCATGCCAAAATTTGTGATATGTTTTATTGTGATTTATTCTTGAACTTACAAGTTATTTACAACTACATTGATTAATTTCTAAACACTTGGGAGTGTTCTAGTTAGATTTTTCTTATTGATTCCTGGCTTAGTCCCAGTGTGTTCAGAGAATATACACTGCTATTTCCATCTTTTGAAATGTATTGAACTTGATTTAGCCAAAAAAAAAAAAAAAAAAAAAAAATCCAGTAACAGAAAATGCATCAGGGCACTTGAAAAGAATTGTACTGGCGCATCCTGAAAACACAATTAACAAAACTTGATCTAATTTCGATATTCTCACTAATTATTTTGTCTGCTTCTTTTATCAGTTTTTGATAGGTATGTTAAGTCTCCCTATCTGAATATACATTTATGTATTTCTCCTTTAGTTGTTTCTTTTTCTTTTTGCTTATACATTTTGAAGTTATGTTGTTCAGCTATTTTGTGAAGTTAGGAGTATATGCTTTAGAACTACTACAGTTGTCTTGTGGACTGATCTTTTTATCATTATGAAACATTTCTCTTTATTATTAGAGATGCTTTGTGTTTTTTCAAAAATCAATGAAACTGTCTAACTCTTCTTCATGTTAAGTTTTAATGGCTTTGGCAGAGATTCACGGACTGCCCGGTAACTCCCAACACTTATGTCACCCTCAAAGTGTTCTCAGAGTCCTTTCCTACTGACAAAGATTCCGTTGCACTTTTCCAGACCTGCCCGTTGTTAGAACATGCGGATAGGATCCTGGCAGTAAAACATTTTGTATTAAAAATGTCAGCTCTTGCTTTATTTTTTCTCCCTGTTTTCCTTTTATACACCACCATTTATTTTTGAAACAGAAAAAAAAAGGTAAAATCTACAAGTAATTTTTGTTCAGCCCACAGTTCTGTGGTGATATGGCAACATATATATCATATGTATAAACATATTAATGTTTTTACATTAATTGTGTATAAACATATTAATGTTTACACATTAATTGTGTTTAAACATAATTAATGTGCTGCTTTTATTTCTCTCTGATGCCCAGGAATCTATAACTGTGAGGATTTCTTATTCATTTGTGACTCGCCATGGCCAAAAAAATCTTAGTTCTAACTTTCTTTAATCTTAGGTGGTGTTTGACTAGGCCTTCAACCAATCATTGTCACTTTCCTGTAGCAGTGGCAGGTGCTTTGACAATAATTTTCTTTATATAATGGCAAAGACTTAGGAAAAGACTGTAAGATCCAAACTATAAAATTTTCTTGTGAAATGGGAGAACAGATAAAGGTAAGTTTCATCCAAACGTGTTTAACACTTTAAAGCAAAATAGTTCAGCTATTTTGTGAAGTGTTTGAATTGGTATGTAGCCAGAAAGGAGAATTCTAGGCAAAATCAGGACAATTTACAAAACCCTCACCCTAAATATGACATCCTGCTATTTAATTGTAACTTAGTTGTAGAAAGTGCTAGAATCTTTCATCTATGTTGTTGTCCAATTCTGTCTTTACTCTTCTTGCTTTTAATGCTTTTCTTTACCCCATCAACTATGCACTGAAGGCTACTCAATCCCATTTTTACTCCTTCATTGCAAACTTTAGAAGTTATATTCAACTGACTCTAAACATTATTGCATTAATCATAAGAATCTCAACCTGAAGATGTCCTTAACAGAACTCATCTATATTGATAAACCCAAAGTTTCTTCCACGTAACTGAAGCTCCCTTACTCCATCTAGATAATCCTTAATTACTCACACTAGCAATTTACAATGATTTTTAAATTACTATTTGAGATGAATATTCCTATCTCAGAAGTAGCTACTGACTCAGATTCTTCTATGCCCTTTATTTCAGTCTCAACATCTTCTCAGGCTGTAGTAACTGCTTTTGGCTTGATTACCCTGCTGTTTCACTTTCTCTTGTTTCTCTTGTCTATTGCCACAACAAAGCGGAGTAACCTTCCTAAATGAACAAATTCATGCTGCTTTTTTGCTTTAAGTCACCCTCTGACTCTTGACTTGCCTAAACATAGCTTAAAATCCTTCCTATGGGCACATCCTTCCTAATCGGGTTCCTTCTTTGAATTCCAGCCCTGTTACTGAGCTCTCATCACCACTCATACCTATCTTTTTGCAACTATCTATATACCTGTCTTCTTTACTAAGGAGGAAATGCTCAAAGAGCAGAGCCCATGTCCTCTTCAGTTTTGTATCCCTTGCATTTAGCACAACCTGGCACAAGGCAGGCCTTGTTGATGGAAAGCATGATGTGTGAGAAAAGAGGTCAATTTTTATTTAAGGGACTCTTACTAAATTGTATTTGCCAGTGTTAACCCAAATCACTGCTTTGTTTGCATTACATGGTGGTCCATGAAAAAAACAAACACACACACACACACACACACACAAACATGATGATCTCTTTCAAATTTGAATGATTTATATTCTGTGGAAATATTTAAATAATCTAAAACGGTGATTATGGGTGATAGTGAAAAGAACATTGGCTCAGGAGTCTGGAGATCCTAGTTCTTTCTAGTCTTATGACCTTAAGGCGAATGACCTAATCCCTCAGAAACTTATTTTCTTCCTTGTCTTATTTCTAAGATCTTTTCAATTCAAAGTTTCTGTGGACTTAGAATGATGTTGCTATCACCTGTGTATTCAATCCATTAGATTTTGCTTAACTTTGATTGGATTTTTCCCTTTCCTGGCCCCATCCCATTGTACTTTTGTCACCTTCAACTCTGTTATCACAAACATGAGAGCATCTCTTATTTTAGGTTGCCCCCTCTTTTTCATACTAATTATATCATGTTTAATGTCCATAATTTCTACATAGAAACTTCTATGTGAAATAATACATCCTTGCGCTGTCTATGGAGATATTTATGTTGATTTTGATGAAAACTATGCGTGAACAATCATGTTTCTAACTTGAATGTCAGAGCTATATCACCTGCAGGTGCAATGTTTATTAGCTCATTTATCTTCCATAACAGTACATTAAGTCACTATACAAGATTAAGTTTCCTATACCTATCCTAAATGATGAACAGCATGACCGATCAGCGTTCTAGTGCACCAAATTTAGGATATAGCTGGTTATCTGGGGTGTATATTTTTCAATATACAATATCAATACAAAACCAAATCATTAACTTGAAAATGAAAGCAATGTCTTGATAAATCAAAGTAATTGCTTAAGATCTTATCCAACCTGAACAGGCTTTAATACGAAAAACAGACTCTCTGACTGACCCTGGAGTGAGAACAGGAACACGACCAGTGATGACAACACTTGACATGGCCAGCATCTGAGGTTCCCATCGTGATATGTAGTGTCCCATTCAGTTCAGCAAATTCCACAGGATTTTGCACCCCATTGACTGTGCTAATGACAAGATCTGATGTCTGTCAGCAGATGAGGAAGTCACAGCCACATTGTGAGCATATGCTGGACCCTTCTGGTTTTTGTAAAGTATATTAGCTGGTTTGCTTCAGTGATCACTTTACAATCTGACCCACAGTGAGTTTGGAAAGGATAAAGCAGCTAAACATTTCCCCTGTACATCAATGAATTTTCATTGATTCTTGGTTGATACAGTTCTTCTTCTTATAGAAAGACCCTTGGAGATTACCAAGCTTTAACCTTTAGTTTCATAGACAAAGAAGTTAAAGGTTGACGAAGTTAAGTAATTTGCTCAAGGTTAAATATCAAATTAGACAACAAGTCAAGTGCATGAATTCAACTTCTCCTAATTTCTAGTCCAGGACTTTCTCCACTTTTCCATGCCCATTTTCTAATTAAGGCTAGAGTGATATTTAATTCATAAGTATTAAACTATCATTCCAAACAACTTTTATTCTTTTATACCCCTGAGTGGATGATACCTGACCCAAAAAGGAACATTTCTCTGAAGGATATGTGTCCCTTCAATATGCACTGGAAAAAGGTGTGGGTCTACCTGCTCATACTTAGGGATTCTCTACAAGTAAGAAAAGTGTTGGCTTACATGTAACCCAAAATTCAACAAATATCCAGTATGGAAGTGGTTATCAATCTTAGCTGTATATCAGAATCACCAAGATTTATGTGATTATGTATTGATTTGTTTAGAAAATTGGCTTAAATCTTCTATTGCTTTCATACATGAGAAACCAATTTATAACAGTGATTTTGAAGAAGAGCTATGACCAAATTAGGAAAGAAAGGAAGAATCAATTTTGAATGTGTGGTGATCAAGGCTATAATATTTCTAGAGATAACTAATGGTAACACATTTGATACCTGAAACAATAAGTTACTTTAGTGGCTTAGTGGACATCAGTGAACTGCCTGGACATTGGTATTTTAGATACCAGCTGCACAGAAATATTTGATAGCCTACAAGAATTGCCTAATTTTTCATTTAAGGTGTGCAAACTAAGAAACTTTTAAAAAATTCTATTGGCAGCTGTACAATCTGTTCACATTTCTTTGCACCAATGTCTCATTCATTCACATCGATTATACGCTGCTTTGTTGAATGTAGTTTCACCTTGAAACATGATACAATCATGTAACAAAACAGAGTGACTGTATATATAACAAGTATTTGATGAAAGCATTTGTTGTTGTCTATGGGACATATTTTATAACCCATTTTAGTTAACTGTTTCAGTGGCATTTAACCACTACAGCCAAAAGACCCTTCCTTATGTATATCTTTCTATATATTGTTTTTGTTCTTCAATATTTATTTTAATGTTTCATTGATACCTTTAACTTAAAATTCTTAACTTTGCTTAACACATAGAGCAGTTTTGAGAATTTCTCTTTGTAAAAACAAAAAGAATTTTCTAAAGTAAATAGTCAATGACAGACTAATTATTTTTCTGTATTTACATAATTTGAGTACCCAAACTGATGCCATTCAATGAAAAAGAGGACCCTGAGATTGTTAGGAAACTTTGTATTGGTAGATTTTCAGATAACAAGCTGGTCATGATCATAAAGAAGTGGTATCTAGACTGAGAATGCTGGAATTCAACTTCTGGATCAACTAGCAAGCAAGATATTTCATTTATATCATTTAACCATCTCTGTTTCTCCATTTCCTCATCCATAAAATAATAAAATTAACCTCAGAGGGCTGAACTAAATTCTGTGACATTCAAAGTCCTTCAACTGATAGAAACTTTCAGCTATTTTGTTTTACCTGTATTTCATAATATTTGGAAATGTGTTTCAAAATGTTTTAAAGTCCAACAGACATAATCTTATGAACAACTTTCAAAGCTGATGGAAGGAAAAGGGGTCTCTGGTTTTGTTGCACTTGCCCTCTTAGAGACTGCCAATTAAACAGAAAGACTTATCCACTAAAGAAAAAGAAAAATAATAATAAAACAATTATCACCACAAACCCAGATTGTATTATTCTCTCAACTTTGCAAAGAAAATGTTACACAGATGATAACTTACTTCATGCCATAGAAAGATGAAAATAAAACAACCACCGCCCTTATCCATGTTCTGCCCTACTTAGAGCTTCTTGTAAAATAAGCACAAACTGGGGCATGAAGAAGGATTCCATGGAAAGAATATCTTCAAAGATTGGATTTTTCATGAAAGTTATAGTTCGCTACTTTCAGTAAAATGTCAAGAATGATACAATCCATATGTGGATTAAAGTGACCTCACAGAAATCTTTGAAATGTTAGATGCTGTTTTGGAAAACTGTTACCTTGGTTTCCACAATCCGTTTCTAATGTCCTCTGCTTACTCAAGCAGCTACGATTCTTGATAATAAGTTCATCTTCCATTCCTGAAGTGAAATTCAATTTCTACTTCAAAATATTTTCTCACTTTGTACATTATTTTCTATCAAAAAGCTTGCACTTAAAGTGACACTGTATTGCTTACTTATCCAAAAATTTTGTGTGAGTTCAATTTAAACCAGACCCAGTATCTCACTTACCTTGGTCATTAAACTCCAATACACTGCTGATGCTCTATTACGTGATGATTTGGAAGCATTTCTACCCTATGGTTTAAAAATTAATGCTCGCAGAAATGAATATATATGTTTAGATCTTATGTAGGATAAATAACTGCTTATACTTAGAGCTCATTCCATCTTCTTTTATTCCCACTTTCAAATAATTTTACTTAGTTTTGTTTTTGGGTCACAATCACATCTAGTTCAGTTACATTTTAAAAAATCTAAATAAGTGGAAAAAGCATGACAAGGTTTAAATTTAATAAATCTAAATTCTTTCTTTTTCTTTTTCTTTGTTTAAATTATATTTTAAGTTCTGGGATACATGCGCAGAACATACAGGTTTGTTACATAGGTATACACATGCCATGGTGGTTTGCTGCACCCATGAACCCGTCATCTACATTACGTATTTCTCCTAATGCTATCCCTCCATCCCGTAGCTCCCGACATCGAACAGGCCCCAGTGTGTGAAGTTCCCTTTCCTGCGTCCATGTGTTCTTATTGTTCAACGCCTACTTATGAGTGAGAACATGCGGTATTTGGTTTTCTGTTCCTGTGTTAGTTTCATGAGAATGATGGTTTCCAGCTTCATCCATGTCCCTGCAAAGGACATTAACTCATCCTTTTTAATGGCTACATAGAATTCCGTTGTGTATATGTGCCACATTTTCTTTATCCCATCTATCATGGATGGGCATTTGGATTGGTTCCAAGTCTTTGCTATTGTGAATAGTGCTGCAATAAACATATGTGTGCATGTGTCTTTATAGTAGAATGATTTATAATCCTTTGGGTATATAACCAGTAATGGGATTGCTGGGTCAAAAGGTATTTCTAGTTCTAGATCCTTGAGGAATTGTCACACTGTCTTCCACCTGGTTAAACTAATTTACACTCCAACTAACAGTGTAAAAGCATTCCTATTTCTCTACACCCTCTCCAGCATCTGTTGTTTCCTGACTTTTTAATGATTGCCATTCTAACTGGCATGAGATGGTATCTCACTGTGGTATTGATTTCCTTTTCTCTAATGACTAGGGATGATGAGCTTTTATTCATATGTTTGTTGGCCACATAAATGTCTTCTTTTGAGATGTGTCTGTTCATATCCCTCACCCACTTTTTGATGGGGTTGATTTGTTTTCATGTAAATTTGTTTAATTCTTTGTAGAGTCTGGATATTAGCCCCTTGTCAGATGGACAGATTGCAAAATGTTTCTCCCATTCTGTAGGTTGCCTGTTCACTCTGATGATAGTTTCTTTTGCTGTGCAGAAGCTCTTTAATTTAATTAGATCCCATTTGTCAATTTTGGCTTTTGTTGCCATTGCTTTAGGTTTATTAGTCATGAAGTCTTTGTCCATGCCTATGTTCAGAATGGTATTGCCTAGGTTTTCTTCTAGGGCTTTTATGGTTTTAGGTTTTAGGTTTAAGTCTTTAATCCATCCTGAGTTAATTTTTACATAAGGTGTAAGGGGTTCAGTTTCAGTTTTCTGCATATTGCTAGCCAGTTTTTCCGACACCAGTTATTAAATAGGGATTATTTTTCCCGTTGCTTTTGTCAGGTTTGTCAAAGATCAGATGGTTGTAGATGTGTGGTATTATTTCTGAGGTCTCTGTTATGTTTCATTGGTCTGTATCTCTGTTTTCGTGCCAGTACCAAGTTGTTTTGGTTTCTGTAGCCTTGTAGTATAGTTTGAAGTCAGGTAGCATTATTCCTCCAGCTTTGTTCTTTTTGCTTAGGATTGTATTGTCTGTATGGGCTCTTTTTTGGTTCCATATGAAATTTAAAGTAGTTTTCTCCAATTCTGTGAAGAAAGTCAATAGTACCTTGAAGTTGATAGTGTTGAATCTATAAATTACTTTGGGCAGTATAGCCATATTCATGATATTGATTCTTCCTATCCATGAGCATGGAATAATTTTCATTTGTTTGTGTCCTTTCTGGTTTCCTTGAGCAGTGGTTTGTAGTTCTCCTTGAAGAGGTCCTTCACATCCCTTGTAGACTGTATTCTTAGGTATTTTCTTCTCTTTATAACAATTGCAAATGGAAGCTCACTCATGATTCAGCTCTCTGATTGACTATTATTGGAGTATAGGAATGCTTGTGATTTTTCCATATTGATTTTGTATCCTAAGACTGCTGAAGTTGCTTATCAGCTTAAGATTTTGGGCTGAGATGATGGGTTTTTGTAAATATACAATCATGTCATCTGCAAACAGACAATTTGACTTCCTCTCTTCCTATTTGAATACCCTTTATTTCTTTCTTTTGCTTGATTGCCCTTTCCAGAACTTCCAATATTAAGTTGAATAGGAGTGGTGAAAGAGAACATCCTTGTCTTGTGATGGTTTTAACAGGGAACACTTCCAGCGTTTGCCCATTCAGTTTCATGTTGGCTGTGGGTTTGTCATAAATAGCTCTTATTATTTTGAGATGTGTTCCAAAATAGAGTTTTTGCATGAAGTGGTGTTGAATTTTATTGAGAATTTTCACATTGATGTTCAGCAGGGATATTGGCCTGAAATTTTCTTTTTTTGTTGTGTCTCTGCCAAGTTTTGGTATCAGGATGATGCTGGCCTCATAAAATGAGTTAGGGAGGAGTCCCTCTTTTTCTGTTGCTTGGGATAGTTTTAGAAGAAATGGTTCCAGCTCCTCTTTGTACCTCTGGTAGAATTCGGCTGTGAATATGTCTGATCCTAGGCTTTTTTCGGTTGGTAGGGTATTGATTACTGCCTCAATTTCAGAACTTGTTATTGGCCTATTCAGGAATTCAACTTCTTTCTGGTTTAGTCTTGGGAGGGTATGTGCATCCAGGAATTTATCAATTTCTTCTAGATTTTCTAGTTTATTTGTGTAGAAGTGTTTATAGTATTATTTGATTGTGGTTTGGATTTCTCTGGGATCACCTTTCTAATAAAATATTTTATAATGTAGATTTATGAATTGTTGATGTTTCTTGATATTTTACGCTGAGGAAAACTAGCTTTGGCCATGTTGATGAAACATACAATAATCATGAAGAGTTCACTGCACTACTGAAAAAGAGGACAATGGATTTCCTATTGTTTTGTTTCCTACTTGCTTTGGTTCTAATTTTACAGCCAAAATTCTCTTTTAGGTCTACTCCATCATGTTGAATATGATGGGATAATTCAGAAAAGAGTAAATTCACATAAAATGGTAGAATATTTTGGTTTGATAATGTATTCATAATGTATAAATAGTGTTATTGTCAATGTATAGGCTAATATTGCCACAACAAAGTTTCTTTAAATATTGTCAAGAATATGATCACATAGCATTCTTAAAACATCAAACAAGTATGTTTTTCTGAATCAAAATAATTTTAAATTAATTATGACTTTTAATTCTTTCTGTGATTTTACAGCAGGTCTGTGTGTTCTTTCTCAAAGCAACACTGCATTTTACTTTTCATTTATAAAATTGAGAGTTGGGGCTGGGTGACATCTGAGGTTTCTTTCAGGTCTAAAGTAATATGATTCCAGAGTAGTTCTATGTGCTAGAAAGGACTTCCCATATTTAGTTCTTTATTTTCATTTCAAGGATGAGGAAATGCGTTAAAATGGTTTGCTAATTGCATACATCTGAGTTTACTGAAGATCTTTCCTTTTAATAAATACATTTCCATTCAGCTTTTTGAATATATTCAATTATTCTACTTAACTAATTCATTAGAAAGTCAATCATTGCATGAGTCTTTATGACACTGTGATTATTATCTCTGAGCCAAAACTTCAACCCAAAGGTTGAAGGAACTCACAGCACTGAGTACCAGGTAGAGTGAAGTTTATAGATTTGATTACACATAATCCTTAACCTCAAGGAGTTTAATGTCTACCATGAGATGATAGAATTTAATACACCTTTCAAAAAGTTTTCATCAAAAATTACAGGCTTCAGCATTTTGAATGACAGTATCATTCAGTATTAGGCTCACATCTATTGTTAGGATTCTTCTTAAAAAAATTCTTTGTTTTCATGCTCTGGTCTCTGGGCAACACGGTCACCTTGCTAATCAGCCTATACTTCTAAGACTTCCAACAGTGAAAACTGAATTGCTTCTTTCCTCCTCAGAGATTTGCAATCCCATTTGTTTTTAAGCTTTTTGGAAGATGAAAAAAATATCTTGGCTTTACATAAGAGCTGTGCCTTGTGGAAGTTTTGGAAATTTTAAATTGCAGTCAAGATCCCCACTCACAGGTGAAACATTATCTGGTCATCTTGTCATTAGTACTGACAGTTTTGGCTGAGGTTGAAATTAAGAAAAATGCTGGAATGAGCCTGGAAATAGTCATATGTTCCTCATCCATCACCTCATTAATCACAAAGTTAACATTGTTTCTAAAACAATGCTGCTTTATTGTAAGGTAATCCTCATTTATAGTTAAAGCTAGCTACTAAACAATATTCAAGAATACAGATTCTCCTCTATGCCCTGCCAAGTGTGGTTGAGACATGCAAATCATGACATTATTTATTGATAATTAAAGTAGAAAGAAATATCCTAGGTAACGATCTCATTTTTATAGTTACAGAGAATGGAATATGCTTATAGGAAGTTCCATGTAGACTCATAATTATTATGTTGGATTTTTCTTTTCACTATTTTCATTATACCTCATGGTCAGATATACAATGAAGTCAGAAAACATTAAATTTAAAGTTGTATACTTAGAGTATTACCTCTGTCCACCAATGGTCAAGGTATTTAATAGCTCACCTCCAGCTTGCAGTTGTGAGATCATACCAGTGTGGGATATCAATACAAAGCATGATAGAGGAAATGGAAAAATGATAATGATGATAATTGGGTACGATTCTGATTTATGTGCATGCTGTTCCAAAGGCATAAATACACCTCTTAGGGAAATTTGTCCATTTTAATGTACTGGAGTTACTATATATCACTAAATGCAGAGAGCAAATGTATCAGCATGAATACTTAATTTTTACTCAGAGGCATAAGGCTGGCCCAGAAACATCTGGCTATGCTTTTAAATACTGTACAACTTAGGTCTAAAATGATGGATATATTTATTATTCTGAAAGAATATATACATACTTATAGTAGAGAAAATGAAGTGTGTTAGGCATTTACTCCCCAATAATAAGAGTACATTTGAAATAACTATTTATATTTATTGGTATTCTAACAAAGAATGGTGAAATTTATCTCTCCTGAAACTATAGTCTTTCAAACTCTTTCAAAGTAATAAAAATTAGTGTATATGTTGAGAATTAAAAAATAGATAATAAGAACAGTGACAAAAAACAGCAAAGTATATAAGTGAGACAAGATTGCTTAATGTTTAAAGTCAGCATTGTAAGGGTTTGAGGGAAGAAGAGCCACTTAGATCACATGAGTCTATAATGGCCATTTTCTGTATTTAATATATCTGAAAATTGAGGTTTAATCTGTAAAAAGTCAATTTATTCAGATTCTAATTATGAATACTTAGAGTTGAAAAATTTTAGAAACAATGTGACTTTATTATTTCTTACTACTTAAAAATTTATAAGCCCATGAAACAGAAAAAAAGAAAAAGATGAAAAAAGAAGCCATAAATCTACAACATGACTATTTAGACCACTAATGTTGTATTTATCTCACTTTCTTCAAATTTCCTGTTATTTACTCCTAAAACTGTTCCATCTAGTTTTTATTTGCAGCAGTGTAGCAGAAACTCTTCCTACAATGGTTAAATATAATCTCCTAATGATGAACTGTCATAGCATATTTCCAGACATTATTTTATTTCTTTACTTCAACTCTTCACACACTATGCTATCTTTCTTGAATATCCATCTGTCTTCCATTTAATAACATCTCCTAGTCCTTCTACATGTTGACTACCCTTTCTCAGTCATTCACCTATTCCACATTTTTTGCCTTAAAAAGTGGAGTGGGAAAACTTTAAAAAGTTGTTTTTATTGGGTTTTTGCTATTTGGTTATTTTACCTATAAGTATTCCCAAATAATATCCCAAATAATATTATCCATTCTTTTGTTTTTCCTCATATTTTGGGCCTAAGTATAATTGAGACATGACAATCATCAGAATCTACATCTTCACCTGTTTTCTCTATCCTGAGATCTAATCATATTTCCAACCGTGGCATCTCTTCCTGGATATCTCCTAACCCCTTCAAAATTAACTTGTGTTAAGATGTAAACTTCTTCCTTCCTGGCTCTCCTTATGTATTCTCTATCTCCTTTAATATCATCACCATCTCATAACCATAGTCTTCCAAAGAACATTAACTTTTTTTTCTAATTCTGTCACATTGAGACAATCACAAAATTCTGTCAATTCACTGCTAAGATTATCGTGAATACACTCATCTATTTTGATTTCTACTGTTCTATTTCTTTTTTTTTTTTTTTTTTTTTTTTTTGAGACGGAGTCTTGCTCTGTCGCCCAGGCTGGAGTGCAGTGGCCGGATCTCAGTGAGCTGCAAGCTCCGCCCTCCGCCTCCCGGGTTTCCGCCATTCTCCTGCCTCAGCCTCCCGAGTAGCTGGGACTACAGACTCCCGCCACCTCGCCTGGCTAGCTTTTTGTATTTTTTAGTAGAGACGGGGTTTCACCGTGTTAGCCAGGATGGTCTCGATCTCTTGACCTCGTGATCCGCCCGTCTCGGCTTCCCAAAGTGCTGGGATTACAGGCTTGAGCCACCGCGCCCGGCCCATACTGTTCTATTTCAAACGACCTCTTGCCTTGAGGCATGAGGAAAACAGTTGACCAGCCAAGGTTGCTTATCTAGTAAGTGTCTCAGCAGGTGACTGAACCCATGTGTGTCTCTGACTCCTTATTATTTAGTCAGATAATCAACGGTACAGTACATACATTTATTTTGCTATAGTCAGTTTAGTTATTGCTGTTTTGTCTTAACATATGCTTTAACTAAATATAAACATGTCTTAGATATTAAGAGAAAATTTTAACTAACTTTCCTGAGCTGTAATACATTAAGACAATGTGACATCAGTTTATTATTTTATGAGACGATCCATGTTCCTAAATTTTAACAATGCAAGAAAAAAAAAAGGTAGTCCTGTTATTGCCAAGAGCAGTCTGCAAGAGGACAGAGCAGTTCTAAAGTACAAGTGAGATTGGTCTAGATTGCTATAATTTTCAATTGTGGTAACTTATCAAAACAAACCAAATTATTATACACTCACTGTGTAACATGCAACAAAAACAACCCATACATTCCCACTTTAAAAATCTTACTTCCTAAATATATTCTGAGTTTAAATGTCTGCAAATTGGGAAGAAAAAGAAAGCAGAAATCAACCTGTAATTTAAATAGAATTCTGAATTTACTATGTTTTAATTGTGATTTTTTATTGATATAAAAGTAGATATTGGATAAAACCAACAAGAGCAGCATTTTAATGAAATTTATCTCACAGTTTACAGTATTAGAACAAAAATTTGAATCATAAAATCATCCATCTCTACCTGGTTTACCTCAATCCACAAGCCTGCACAAGCTTCAGACATTTGATAAGCAAGTCAAACATAACCTCTTGTAGATAAAACTTCCTGTAAATAAACACACACATATATTATTTCTATAACATTTATGTACATCTTATGTTCATATATGTAATATGTGAATACATATCTCTATACTTTGAAGATAATCTGAATTTATATCTCCAAGGCATGTTCTTATCAAATTTACAACAAAATGATATATTTATGATTTGTGTGTATAGGCATATACACATATGAATCATTTAAATGCATATGTATAATTATTACATGCTTAAAACATGTACAGATATGTGTTGTACATATAACTACACAATTGATACGACTATGCATTTTCTCTACAGTGAAATTATTAGATAACATAGACAATTTCAAATGTAAATGAGGTTGCTTTGAATATTCATAAAGAATAATTATTGAATCATATAGAAAATATATATTAGTAAGGTAATCTTGGTACCAGTGTGTGGTACTGTCATCATCCAGGACAAAAGTAAAAACAAAAGCAATTCTCAGTTAGTGTTGCCATTTGTAAGAATGTTACAACGGCTGTAACAGCTGCAACAGTATTTTTGCCATCACCATTTTGGATTAGCAACTAAAGCCAGCATTTAAGTTCAGTATCTTCTTGAGGAGGTGTCCCCAGAAGTATACAAAAATTTAATGAATTGCCCATCTTGTTCTGTCAAGAAGTGGGAGGAGAGCTGTTGTGAGCAGATTTGTTAGAAAATCTTTTTAAGTTTGGTAGAGGAAGAGTTACAAATGAGAAACAGACTATTAGGTCTGCTGAGGTCAAAGGGGAAGTTGAGTTTGTTTGGGAGGGTGGCAGGGACGGTATGGGAAGCCAAGGGTGAAACAGCATTTTAGAGCCATGCTGTATTGAAAGAAGGCCATTTTCCTAAAACCAGGTCACATGAAGTCACTCTTCTAAAGGATTTAAATATCTTCATCTTCAATTATATTTCCTTAAAATTATAGAATTATGAATAAGACTTAGTGACTTCAAATGTAGATTTATTTAACAAATCCCATAACTGCCTGAGAAATAATATTCCAAAAATACAGATACATGTTATTTAATATGGTGCAAATACCCTGTGTAAAATTCTGGATTTTCTATTTGTCTGGAAGAACCATTATAGAAGCAGTGTTGGGGTGTAAATATTTTCAGGAATCCTGCTATTATTAAATTTCCATGCACCTTTGTGAAGTTTTAGTCCTTTTGTGTGTATTTAAAATGCTTTTGATTTTGTTTTGTGGAAAGGAAAAACATTACAATGTCTTCAGTTGAAGCAAGGTTAATTAGGAAACACCCGTTATCAAAACTAGTAAAGATAATGTAACTAATTATATTGTCAGAACAAATATTATAACTGCCATTCTGGCCTTCCTTTCACATGAATTGAATCTGATGGGTTTGGCTAAATTTACCTCCAACACTAGAAACCTCTTGCTCTCAGGCCTTTAATGTTCCCTAAATGTATGTCTTGGCTACTCAATATGTTCCACATGTCCTCATGAAATTGGGGAAGCCATAGTGAATTCAACACATCTATTAGGCATGGAAGAGTACAACATTTCATTGTTGTCTGGATTGCGTTTTCCATATAAAATCCCCCGAGACTATTACACTGAATAGGATTTACATTCTTCCACTCTTTGTTATATACTTTAAATTTAGCAGTATTATAGAACTATATTATCCATAATTTAGGATATTATTGCAACAGTACTTAAAATCATCAGGTTCATTCTACTAAATACCGTTTTATTTTTCTAATTTGTCCTTACGTTACTAAATCATTACTAATCATCGTCCGTTACTAATCATTGTTCTCCTTTCCATTTTCCTGGTAACCTTACCTACAATTGTTTGCATATTAGAAGACAGACAGTACAATTAACATAAAGTATGGAATCTGGACTCATAATTTTGCTTGAACCAACTATATCCTTTATTTATCCAATGCTGACACAGTACTTAAAATGAGAGTATTTAAAACTACTTTAAATGCTTTACAAATAATGTATTTAACTCCTTAGCAATACTATGATTTATATACAATCTAGTCCTCTTAACAGATGAAAAGATTGCGTCACAGAGAATTCAATGTCATGCAGCATAAACAGATGAGCAGATATTCAAACCTAGGTAGTTTAGCCCTAAAACCTGCATTCTTGAATTATTATATGCTGCATCTCTATTTATAAAACCCTAGGCAAGTTCCTTAATCTTTCTCAGCCTTTCTTCATCTATAACATGAGAAGTTAATGATACCTAATTTAGGAAATTGTGAAAATTAGATGTGTTAATAGCAGTAAAGTGCTTAAAGTGATATGTTGCATATAACATTAACTACATTTATATCATTAAATTAATGCTTGTCTTCTCCACTAGACCAAAAAAAAAAAAAAATGCTTACGAGCAGCAAGGGTGCATAAAATTCAGATTACCCAGAATTGAATCCTGGCCCCACTAATTACTTTGTGTTTTGAACAATTTACTTCGTTTCTCTGTGCTCCATTTATACACTTGTACGTCAGAATAAAGATAGAGCTGTTATGTGTATTAAAGGATATGCACCCAGTAAATATTAACTATGATCACTGCCATCACTATTATCATTATCATTGTACCAGCAACAATTAGCTCAGTGGCTAGAGAGTAGGCTTGAGAAAAATAAAACATGAGATCCCTAAGGAACAAGATTTTGGTCCTTTTTATTCACTTTTGTACCCCTAACTTATAAAGAAGTATTGCTAATGTATTAGATGTTTCAGTACAAATGAACAATTAGATGAATGAGAAAATAAATTTTAGTATTTTTATTCCATTTGCATTCTTGAAATTTTATCTGACTACTGATTTAGGAGAGTATTTTTATAGTCATCTGGAGTAGTTTAAAAAACACTGAACTGTTAATTTTGTATTATGCTTTTTCTCATTGACGGGTAGGAACAGGTTATCAAGTAAATACAGATAAACAATTATTGGAAGCATAAATTGGCTCTTAAAAAAATGAGACTTAGGTGTGGTGTTCATGCCTGTAATCTTAGCATTTGGGGAGACTGAGGAGAGATGATTGCTTGAGCCCAGGAGTTTTGGACCAGCCTGGGCAGTATAGGGAAACCCTGTCTCTAATATATATATATATTATAGTGTATATATATAAACCCTGTCTCTAAAATATATATAAATATAATTAGCCAGACGTGGTAGCACATGCCTGTGGTCCAAGTTACTCAGAAGCTGAGGCAGGAGAATTGCTTGAGCCCCAGATGTCAACTCTGCAGTGAGCCAGTATCATGCCACTGTTCTCCAGCCTGGGCAAAAGCGCAGGATCTTGTCTCAAAAAAATTCACAACTTTGAGACTTTTATTCTGTTTTCTAAGCCATTTTGTCTCATATATATATATATATATATACACACACACACATACACACACATACACACACACACATATATACACGCACACATATATACACACACATATATATACACACACATATCTTGTGTATATATATATGTACACACACATGCACACACACTCTAATTTGGGAATATTTCTATATTTACTCTGATTTATAATTCAAGGAAAGTGTGTTTCTGGGAAGCAGTGCTAAGAAGAGAGGGAGTGGCATGGGTTGGTCTTGGCAAGCCCACATTTGGTGAGTTTGACTCACAATAGCTAATCCTTAGCTTGTCGAATGTAGGGGCATAAACAGGCTACTCAAAAACAAAACAAAACACACAGAGTAAAGACTTTTAGCTTTTTCTGAGGTCCTCTTACTACTACAATAATTTTCTCCAGTGAAAGATGGTGCTTCCTAAGCTACTTTCTCATTTACAGAAAAATGATACGTGGGAACATGGACTTAGTGATGTGTCGAGCAGTCATTGACTTCTGGTCTGTGATTGCAAGTTGCAGTGAATACAGAACATTGCTTCTTGCCAAAATTGCCTCATCTTATGTTATTAATCACAAGTTATCAAGTTATTCTTTCCTATTCAAGAGTTATTTTCCTGGGGATTAAGAAGTTCCATAATTGCTTTTTTGGCCTTATCCTAAAAGTATTTATTCTTTTCTAGTCATACTTGGTGTCTCTTTTTAGGAAGAAAGCCTGTGCTCATAATTACAACATAACGTGCAATGTTTATAACTACTGTCTTGTCTACAAGCAATGTTATGACATTATAGTCTCGAATAACCTCTAACCTCACCTCACCTCAGATTTTTCTAGGCCCATTTCACTGAATGTTTTCATATTAGAAGTCATTCCTCTTAGATTAATCACCTAACATTTTTTGAAACGAATGTGGCCAGTATCTTCATGGGTTGTGGGGGAAGTGTAATAATAGAGAAACTACCAGAGGAATTAAGTAATTCATGAACATTGGTATGACTTACTTGTTTAAAAAGTGATTTTATGAGGAATTTTTTTTTTATTTCCAGATATACCATGTCACATGCAGCATACTGGAGATTAATTTGCCTAAAACCACAAGTTCAAGTCTATGTTTTAAGCTGTAAGTTATTTTTAATATTTAAAAAAGTGTCAGCAGCCAAGCATCTAGTTTATTTATGGCAAAAGACCAACTAGCTCTAGCTAAGATACATGTTTTTATGGAGAGATGAGCTAAAAGGCTTTGGTAACCTCCCTGTCCCACTCCAGTTCAGCCGCAGGACTGCACAAACAAGAACTCTAATGGGTGTGCATTTATTTCTGTTTTAATTAAGGAATGTGTGGACAAGAGTTTCTCTAAGTGATCAGGACTGTGCTTATCTTCTTCAAGCAAGCTAGTGAAAGACTAAGAAATCTCCGTGGCTATTACTAGAGAATATTATTGAAAGAGATTGGTCAATAGCTTTCTCATTATTCAATATGCCAAGTTATGCTCAAAATTTCAGTCAGCTCTATTGAAACACTCTGAGAGTGATTTCTCAATCCTGCAGCATTGGGTTTTATCCAGATTTAGAACTAAAAATAATCAAGCACAACTTTGAAACTTTTATTCTGTTTTCCAAGCCATAATTGTTTGAAATGGTCATAGCAGTACTACAACCAAACATTCAAACCGTAATTTTTTCATTGCTTGTAATAGTTCTGTATACTTCAGACAGAAAGAAAAGTCTCAACTCAAATTTTGCTATTGTTCTATCTCTTTCCAGATGATTATTGCATTGTCCAGTTTCACACCTCTAGATAGATGCATTGGCTCAAGCAGTACATTGAAAAAAATACCTGGATGTACTTCTTGAGGAAAGGGACCCTATGTAATTTATTTTTTCTTGGATCTCCAGTGTATTCAAGAATTACTTGTTAATTCTTTGTGTGAAAGTACACACAATTAATTTACAATTGTAGAATCTAAGGACAACTCAATTTATTATTTTATTTCTCTATGTGTGTACGTGCATATGTGTGTGTTGCCAATTTGGGTGAGTGTATAAGAGAGGTTCTGGAGAAATCTCTGGCCTTTTCCTTCTTCCAGCAATTGTGACATGAATACAGTTCAGCTTCTTGTGCCCTAGTATGAAAATGAGAGAAGTAAGGATCAAGTAAAAAATAGAATCTGTAATGTTTTCCCTGCTTCCAGTACAATTCTTTATTGCGGTCCATGTCCATTGCCTCTACTTATGACAAACAAGAACAACAACAGAAAAGCCTCTGTTTGCAATCTGGCCTCTTATAAATTCTTTCTGCATATTTTAAACAAGTACTTGTAGAGTGATGAATCATTACATCCTTAATAAGCATATCAAAATTGTACTCAGTGATTCGGAAGAAAGGACAATGGAATGTACTTATTTCTATATCTTATTCCAGTTATCTATTCTCGGTAATCTTACACCGCAGATGTTTCTGTCTAGCTGACTTCATTCACATTTTACAGTGAAATTCTGGGCAAAGGGTCCTTCCTGGGGAATCCGAACAACCTGACATTGTGTAGCTTATGCCTGCTGATTTCTCCTGCCCTCCAGGAAATTTGACTCAATGAGTTTTAGAAGATGCTTTCAGGGCAGAAATGAGTGATTCTACTTTGTTCACTGATTCGTTTTTCTTTCTTTCTCTATTTTGCATGGATTAATTTATGAATCAATATTACTCTATTTGTTATATTGATTGGATAAATGAAGTTTTCATTTAGGGCATTTTAGCGAATCACATGATAGAGCTTAATTTTTCTTGCACAGTTGAAAAAGTTTTATGAATAGAAATTTGTAACTTTTTGTTGTGAGTGAACCAGAAATGTAGATAAATTTAGGGCAGATATAGATCTAAAGCTCCTACATGTCTTTAAATCTGTGTGACTATAATTTAGGCATGCCTATTAACTTTTACTTTCAGAGTTCAATAGTCAAGGCTTGTAGTTTATTTCTTTGTGTATTTTAGTACTTAATCAGATATTTTAAATGGTAGAACTTTTCCAATGGTGTGTAGGACAGGAAAAAAAAGTCTCTGACAATAGTAGAACTGATTTTCCAGCAAAATAATAAATTTGTTGATTTATATCAAATAATTAAATAAAAACTTTTATTAGATTTCTCTAAGATTGAACTTTCTATGTCTGCAGCAAGTAAATTAGAAGATAATAATTTCACCTTACAAAAATTTTATGTCATTCTCAACTGACAGTTCTTGTGCTCAAATAGTGTGTAATGCATACTTTAGGGTACTGGGGAATAAGTACAGTGAAATTAGCTTTCTGATATTCTCTGAAACTTGTCTTCTATGTTTATGTAGGTGATAAAATAGACCTACGGTATCCTGCATGTTTTGTGTCTTGTTTTCATTTTAGAAATTTTTTTTACCTTTTCCAAGTAGGATTCTTCTGGGTCCTACTTAATATCCTTCAACCTTAAGTTTGTGGACTTGTGGTCATTTGAAGAAGCATTATGAATTATTTGGACCATTTGTGGTACATAAATAAGGAAAAGGTCTTATTTCATTTATTTTAATGTTTGTAATACTTTTCTATCATGACATTGAATCTCTGGCCCTTTTGCCAAATATAACCACAAAACAGTATTATTATTTTCCTAGGAGCCCTGGGAATTTGCACTATATTTCTTCAAGTAAATACATGTGTAAATATGTAGCTTTTCAGCCCCCCAAAGACTCTGCTTTTTCTTTCTTGGCAAGGGAAACGAATTCTGAAATCCTGAATCATTTACTGACTGTGCTTTCCTTCTGATCTCCCAGAGGTCTGATCAACAAATACCAAAAGACATGCTCATTCTAGAAAGACCAGCCGATCGGGTGTCTCTGCAGGAAGATTTGATAAATAGTAACGAGAACCCCTACTGCTCAGACACTGACAAGGGAGAGCTCAAATAAAATAAGTCCTTCATGATCATCCTAATTTTTAAGTAGGTCATCTTGTCCTATAGTTTTTCACTAAAGTTCTTTATTCTTGACCTTAAGTATAATACATGATGATTAATACTATCTAGAGGTGCTAACAATGAAGTTGTAGTACTGAGAAGAAATATTCAGGATGCTGTTTCTCTACAGCCTTTATTTATCATGGGTCTTTTTTTTTTTAATAGAGAAGGGATATCAAGTTTTTTTTTATGTATAGAGGGTTAAATATGGAATATTTATGATTATCTTTATCTATAAAATTCTAAATAAAAGGCCAATCTCAAAAGCATACAGCATTATAATAATGAGGCAGTTGATTGAGTGGCCGGTATTTTTAACTACTTTGAAGCAATAATTTTATGTTTCATGACTCAGGTTTCAGCTGGAGATATCTCCTTATCTAAGGGTCTTATAAAACATCCATACCTTTTGAACAATAGTGGGCCCTAATACAGCAGGAAATACATCTATCTTCTTCAGCAATAACTAGGTCACACAGTAGACCCACAACAAATGCCTGTAGCATTAATTACTATAACATAATTCACACTA
The DNA here is from genome assembly GCF_000951035.1 of Colobus angolensis palliatus. Taxonomy (NCBI): domain Eukaryota; kingdom Metazoa; phylum Chordata; class Mammalia; order Primates; family Cercopithecidae; genus Colobus; species Colobus angolensis. The sequence continues at coordinate 855,225 of NW_012111364.1, forward strand.
ATACATAATTCTTGATTATGACTCAGGAAAGGAATCATATAACTATCATAATTTATCATTATTTCATTAATAATAATAAATTACTTCAGTTTTATCAAGAACTCAGATTACTTCCAATTTAAAAGTTACTGATTGCTTCTTTTTATCTCATATTTTATCGGGAGTATTTCATTCATCTTATTTTTCTTCCAACCTTCTCTGATCAGTTTGCTACAAAAGTTGCTGATGATATATATTTGGTATATTTTTCACTAATGCCTTATTTTAAAATCATGTCAATGTGAGTTGAAATTTGTATTTCTAAATTAGCATAAAGCCTAGGTCAATATTTAATTTCTTACATCTCATTAATAGCTTATTACAATTAAAATTTTTGACAGAGTATGCAAGAGTCACATTTATTTCTGAAAAGCAAGTATAATTGAACACAATCTAATTTAAATAAGATAAATTATTTTACATAATAATGATGAATATATTCTGTTCACTTCTGAGACTTTTTATAAAGAAAACATAGCCTTAAAATAAGTGGTTGCAGATATTAAGCATATGAAAAATTTAAAAATGTGAACTTCCATCTAACGTCTGATACAAAAGTTTCATTAAGAGAAATAAATGTGAGGCGGGTGGATGACTTGAGGTCAGGAGTTTGAGACCAGCCTGGCCAACATGGCGAAACCCCACCTCTACTAAAAATACAACAAATTAGCCTTTAATCCTAGCTACTCAGGAGGCTGAGGCAGGAGAATCACTTGAATCTGGGGAGCAGAGGTTGCTGTGAGCAGAAATCCTGCCACTGCACTCCGGCCTGGGGAACAGAGCAAGACTCCTTCTCAAAAAAAAGAAAAAAAAAAAGTGAAATTGGGTAAATAGCTGCTTTGAAACTTTGTACATCTTTTGTGTCCCCAGGGATGCAAAGTACCTAGGTAAACTTTCTATACACATAGTAAGTGCTCAACAGGTACTTGTTTATAAATAAATAAATATTTAATCAGTAAATGAGTTATTAATGAATGGTCATTCTTAATAAACATCAATTGCAGTACAGTCTAAAATGAAATAATAATCATCTCTTATAAAACATGCTATCTTATAGAATTCAGTGTAATTAATGAGATGACCTCTATCTTAAACAATAATTTTTAGTTTATCTGCTCACATAGCTTGAAATATAGGTATCTCATTCTTTTTACCCTTATTTTTATCTTTTGGTTTAAACTGAGTCAAATACAATCCATGCATTTTTAAAAACATAACTGTTTTAGAACCATTATAAAATCTATGAGCAAAAATTTTTAAATTCATGGTTTGGGTGGTGTGATGTTTTTTAATGACTGACAACCATACACACAGACACACACAGACACACACACACACACACACACACACATAAACATCAAACCAAAATTTTACCAATCCCTTAAATTTGGAAAATAATTATTTTGAGATTCAGAAAAGTTCATTCCAGGACCTTTGATGATATCTATGCCTCCCTGGGGAGAGGGCAGGAAATGAGAGCATTCGGAACATAACCACCCTTCCCTCCCTCTCAGCATCCTGAGGCCTTGCAAAAGGGCTGTCTGCCATCTGAGAACTCTCTGGAACTCCTGCCCAGAAGCACCTTTTCTCACTGCATCACTTACGCTGTTTTTGCATAAAGGAACCCTTTAAAACTAACTGTATTGATTTATTCATTACAAAACAAAAGTAAACAGTTTTCACTCAAAACAACTCATTAGGTGATTTTATTTGAATTGGCTTAACTAAATCAATCAAATTGAAGAAACCCGTGTGTGTGTGTCTGCATAGACACAGCTTGAACTACTAAAGTGCTAGAACTGAAGTTTCAAAAAAAAAAAAAAAACAAACACTTCTTAAATATTTGTGCTGTAGTTTAAAATAAGACATTTGTATGTGGGCAGCATTGCAGATTGTCAAATATATTTATAGGGGTTCTATATGCATTAAATTGAACTATTTGAAATTGCTCACATTCCTCTTCTGACCTGCAGAAAAGGCAATTTTGTATGATTCAATCTGATATATGATGGGAAATAACTCCCTAATGTAAGCTGAAGTTTTGGAAAGCTAATTATAAGAAGGAAGACATCTTGCAATGGTGGTAGAGGGGAGTGCCCTCTCTGGATTTGAAACAGAAGTCCAGGGTTCCTGACATGACCCTGCAGTTTTGTGCTTGTGTCGTCTTAAGCAATTCACTAATTCTTTTTGATGCTCAGTTTTCTCTTAGATAAAGCAGAGCTATTAATAATACCCTCAACAGTTGTTGCAAGGATTAAAGGTGGTGATGTATGTGAAAGTACTTTGCAAACCATAGAGAGCCATAAAAATCCAAGATAATGTGCAGACTTCTGTTTAATACTGTCTAGCAAAAGTGAGATGAATAATGAGAAAAGCAAGAAAACTTCTCTCTTGTATAATAACTGATTCCTATCATAAAATGAAAACAAGTAAAATACTGTATCTGTTGCTTTATAAGACAGACATCCCATGTGCATTTTTAAGCTATGATATCTGCCAATAAAATTCCCAGGCTAGGCCATTCCTTTCCTATGAAAGCAAGTCACACCACTCCCAAGCTCCATGCAAACTGTCAGTGCCATCTAAAAATACTCCTGCACATTATGAATTAATGTTTCCCACTTTGAAATTTCAATATTGTTTTTATATACTGTCTCAGAACTTTCCTCCAAACATGATTTTATTAATGCCCATTTTTGCTACAAGACAAAAATCTTTGCAAATATTTGTTCTGGTTTTTCTTTGGAACTGTGAGAGGAGACTCCTGGCTGTTGAAGGAGGGACAGGATGTCTTTTTTGGGCTGTAGTTGTATTTGGCTTGATCCGCTGAAGCAGAGACGGTGCTCTTAGGTGCCAATATTTGGTTAAGAGCTAACAGCAGAAAAAATAGCTACTTTGGTAAATCAAGTGATGCTTTCTTGTAGGCAAGTGGGAGAATAAGCAGTCCTACAAATTAAATAATCTATTTTTTGCTACTAGTTATGAATAGTTTTTATGCAAATTTACCCCATTTTATTTCATCATATAATTTATAATTGGAATGTCAATTTTAAGCATCACTAGTATGTTAGATATTCAACACACGTGTCTGTACCAGAGAGTAAAGCGTGGAAAGGATGTGATTTATGAATTAACTATAGAACTTGGTTAAAGTAGATCTCATGGTTAGGTGTAAGGTATTCTTCGGATTTGCATCTTCTAAATAAAATTTAGCTTTCATGCCGGATGGTAGTAGTCTAAATATTATTACCACTTGTTTCAGTCATAAACCCTTAAAAAAGAATGTATACATTTTAAAGAATGAATGGTAGGATCTTATTTTCGACAAACTTATTAATCAAATTGGAGGCAAGTATTATTATTTACCATGGCAAGCTAATTTGCTGTAGCTGTCCTGTAATACATTTAAAATAAGCCATCATAATTGCAATAAACGATAATTACACATGGTGCCTGAGCAACAGGTAGTCGAGTAAAATTTTGAATTCACAGTAGGGTTTCTAAGAATGTATTGCACAGAACAAATCTACTGGATGTTGTTATGAAGTTTGCAGAAAAATTGTCAAATTGTCAATCAAGTTTAGGAAATCCAAGATTAAACAAAGTTAATTATGTTTCTTTACTGCAGGATAGTTTTGAATCATTGTTATTGTAATGAATGTCATGTATTTCTAAAAGGGAAATATGCATTTATCAAAGTTATCTGAACACTGAATTACAGTAGGCTTTTAGAAAAATACTGATTTTGAAGCATAGACTGCAAAAGGAATCAGTATTTCATGTTCTGTGTTGGAAAATTAATAGGTTCAAAATAAAAATTCCAAACCTTCATTTGAACATGAAAGTTCATTGTTTAAAAAGCAACTGAATACTGAATATTACACTGTCAAATATTATGAAAGGATAACCTCATATATTATTATCCTAGTTTACAATAGAAAAACATGGATACTGGCTTCCAATAAATATGACTGATTGACCATGTGCTTTCATTTCTGCTTTGTCTGAAGCCTCTTGAAAATTGTAGTAATAAGATGGACAAAAAGAGGCATTAACCCCCCAACAATATTGAGCGACAAATGGAAGGTACTGCAACAAAACTTGGAAAGCTGGAAGTTGACAGACAAGAATTAAACTAGTTAGCTAAATCAAGAAAGTTGAAACCCAAAATAATAGGGCATAGAGCCAAGGTGAAAGATTAATTGCACCACAGAACTCCAGAAAATTTCAAGAATTAGAAATCACATGTGCATCTGAAAGAGGCGTACAGAACACGTAGAAAACTAAAGGACCAGTTGAAATTCCGTGTGAGAAGTAGTGATCCCCAGATCCTCAACATAGCTGAGCAAACTATTTCCTTACTCGGGAGAAGAATGAAATATCGCTCTCTGATATCCATGAACTGGAAGATCCCCTGATCTTGTGGATAGCAGGTAGAGCTGAGGTCAAGAGAACTAACCTGAACATCGGAAAACTTAATAAATCTGTCCTCACTGGTCTCAAGAATCCCTGAAAAATTCTAATCATCCTCAAACCAACAATAGGAAGACTTCTTCCTGATGTGTAGAGACTCAAAGTAATTGAAAAAGGCAAAAGTCAGTATAAAAACCAAACGACAACAACAACAAAAGAAACAGGAGAAACAGAGACAATACAAGGAACATAAAAATAGTTTTGAAATTACATTATACTAGCATCTTAGAGTAGTACTGTCTTTATAAAACTGGAGGATGTTACATCTAATAAAAATACAGAGAACCAAAGTGAAGTTTTAGAAATTAAATATATGAAGACAGAAATAAAATTCTCCAAACAAGGGTTGGAAGTTAAGCTTGAGAAATCTTCCATAAGATAGAATTTTTAAATGGAAATAACGTAGACATAGATAAGAAAACTAGAGAATTAGTGCAAGAGGTCTGAAGCATAGCCAACATATTTTTCTCCAAAAAACAAGAATAGTGAAAAATGGAAGGCAGGATGTCATCAAAAAATGCATGAAGAAAATTTCTGAGACCTCAGGGAAGGCAGTTTTCAAATTTAGCATGACCCTAGTAAGTAAACAAAAACAAAAATAAAAATCTCGATGTAAATGTTTCACTGTGAAAATTTAGAATATTGGGAATAAAAACATAAAATAACAACTTCCAAAGAGGTGAACAAAATCAGGTCAACTATTCAAAGGAGGTGGAATCAAAATGGCGTGAGATTTCTCAGCAGCAGCTGAATTCTAGGAGGGTCTCTATCAATGCCTTCAAAATTCTGAAGGAAAATCATTCCCAAGCTGAAATCATATACTTAAATAAACTATCAATCAAACGTGTGAACAGAGTAAAAATATTTTCAGATATCTCTGGTTTCATACTTTCCCTTCTGTGGGCTAGAGGAAATATTTAGCAAGACAAGGAGGAATAAGTAGAGGGGAATAAAGAGGCATCTTGTAAACAGGAAAACCATCAGGAGAGAGATTAAAGAAACCTCCAATTGACGGTGGGAGGAAATCCTACTAGAAAAAAATATGAAGTCGTCAGTTTAGGAAGCTGGTGACCCAAAGTCACCATAAATTATGTTCAAAAATAAATACATAACTTTCATAGATTGTGGATATGTTTGAATATATTAATAGGATAATATTTCTGCAGCAGAATTTGAGAATAAACTAATGATAGATTGTAGAGAAAAAAACAAACCAACATAAACCAAATGTGGAAGAAGAAAACATAGTAACATGCTGCATAGCTCAGCAGTGCATAACATTTTCATAGTCACAAAAATGTACACATCGGATACTTATTTACCAAAAATAATGAGAGTATAACTCTACTGAGAGGACATGAAAAAAGTGTGTGTGGGTGGGTGTGTGTGTATGTGTGTGTGTGAGAGAGAGAGAGAGAGAGAGAGAGAAAATGCAAGCATTAAAGAGTAAATCTTCATCTACTGTAGCACAGGTCATGAATAGTTAATGTATAAAATATTTTTTAAAATACTAATGGAAGAATGCCATCTAACAACATGGAGATAAATACCAAAGGCAGCAGCTAAAACGGTTCGAAGTGGTTGCATCTGGTAAGTGGGAATCAGAGGTAGGGAAGGGTGGGTCAAGGTTTGCTATTTTCGTTTATATGCCCTATGGAAAATTTAACTGTTAAAACTGCAATATGTATTACTTTGATACATATGCAAAATATTTAAGCCATGAATATGGCAATAGAAGAATCAAAGCTTTTGAAACGATGGTAATCATATATGTAATTAATGAATACTAAAAGGAGAACATTATGGAACTGTTAAAAATGTTTGAGGATAATATAGAAAATGTTTCTTATATATTTCATATAATCTTTAATTACACACACACACAAACACACACACACACTAAGATCGGAAGGCTACACACTAAGATGTTAACAATTATGATCTTATATAGGTCAATTTTTTTTTTAGGAAAAAGTCTTTGAAAATATGTGTATTTAAGTTTTATGTAATGGTGTTTTGTCATACATAGTTAACTGATTACTACAAACTAATTAACGTATCTATCTCTTCACATAGTTGCCACTTGTGTGTTTCTGTGTGTTTGTGGGGGGGTGAGAACACTTAGGATCTATTCTCGTAGGAAATTTCAAGCACATTCAAGCTCATTTCAAGCAAAAGCAAGCAAATTTCAAGTATACCATACATTATACAATAATGTTATTATTGTATAATAATATTCTACAATAATGTACAATAATATTGTTAACTATCATCCCCACACTTGTATATTAGACCCCTAGAACTTAAGTTAGAATGTGTTTTTTTCCCTTTTTTTCAACTTTTCAAATTTTCTACAATGAGCATATATTTACTTTTCTAGAGAAAAATAATATTTATGTGTACCTAGTATATGGCTGAGGATAATGTAGCATTCCATATGTGTCATTAAGTTCTCTCAAACTTCTCTCTAGTGATATATATATATATATA